>NC_134275.1:22000819-22310819 GCF_031893055.1 Leptodactylus fuscus | reverse complement strand
CTACTCTGCCCTGTCCTTCAGTTCTGGTTGCCTGACTCTGTCTTGATGTGTGTAAGGTGTAAGGGTTCCAGTTTGTTTTGCCCCAGTGCTGTGTTAACCCTTTCCTCACCTCTCCACTGTTCCTCTCCTTATTCTCTTGTTACATATTGTGTTGTGCTGCGTGTCTGTTTTCCAGCACATCCCATCCAGTTTGTGTTGTCTGCAGCTGCACCTTGGTTTCTGTAGCTATCTGTCGGCTAGGCCTTCGTGTTAGAGAGCCAGGAGTTGTCGGGGCCAAGGCTAGCTTGGGAACAGCTGACCACCACCCACAGGCAGGGCCTAGCCAGCCGCCGTAGCGTCAGAGAAAGTCTCTCTCGCACAGATCGAGAATTCTCTCTGGTATCACTCCACTCCCAAGCCTTAGCATTGTGGCTTCTCCCAGTCACCAAGGTGAACCAATCAGTACACTTGGCTGCAGTGGAGCGCTGCTGAAATGGCAATGGACCTGACACTGACATACCTTTGACAGGAGATCAGTGTATGAGAACCAATCCACCATTGGCACTTGCCAACTCTAATTTTTTGGGTGTAAGGGGGACTAGTTAAAGGATTGTTGTTAATCAAAAAAATATGATATTCCCTGAAAATAGGCATTAACTGATCATTTGGAACAAAAAAATAATATAAGACCCTGTCATATTTTCAGAGAAACAAGGTAGAAAGATTTCATGGTGTTTTGGATTGTCACCAAATATATATTTGACTTGCAGTTACCCGCGACTTCGCCTGTGGGTTGGCGGTGGCGCTGAACCGCTTTATATGTACACAATTGCTGGCGCTTCTGACTGGTGGTGCGCACACGTGTAAACCCCTGCTCACCACTGCCTCCCAGTGGCGTTCGATTGGCACCACGGTCTCTGTACTTACGTATACTTCCCAACTTTGGAAGAGCCGAAAAAGGGACAAAATATGCGCCACGTGAAACTTAACGCCGCCCACTTTTATGTTGATTCCGCCCATTGTCATGCTTTTTTTTTATTTGCCCCTACACAGTATAATCATGCTATAGTCACCTGTAACTTATATTCCCTCCTCCATCTCTCCCCCAGTTTATGCAACCCCTTCATCTGCCCCCAGCTTCAGGATCCCCCCCCCACATCTGCCCCAGTGTAGTTGTACTCACATTCCCCCACCGCTCTCTCTGCTCACTCACTGCACATACCGTAGTTGTCGAGCAGATGCTTGGGAGGTATGCGTCGTAGCTGCGTGTGGCATACATGAGGCAGAGTGGGGGGCCGGCGCCAGGTTGCTATGCCAGCCGGAAGCCTTGCGCTGGCTCCCCGGGCCTGTCAGTCTTTTGATTCTATTGCAGCCTATGGCAGGTAGACTGCAATTGAAGCGCCAGTGTTATGCACTGCATAATTCCGGCGCCTCTATTGCAGGCTATGCAGCGTAGGCTGCAATAGAAGGGCAAGACTGACAGGCCAGGGAGCCAGCGCAAGGCTTCTGGCTGTCATAGCAACCTGACGCCGGCGTGGAGCGGGGGGACATGGCTGCGCCGACGGATGAGCTGCGTTCAGGGGGAATGTGGTTGATCCCTGGGGTCACTGACCTGGGGCAACCCCCCCCCAACCATCGCCATGTATCTGCACTGACCAGTTATGCGGTATGTCGGGTGCAGCAGCCGCCGGCATGTGCGCTCCTTTTTAGCCGTCCGCAAAGTGAGAGTGTGTAGGCGGCCTGGGATAGCTGCGGCGCCGGGACCATGTGGGCTGCCGCCATCTTCCTCACTGTTTCCCTGCGCAATCGGCACGTCCACATTCAGCCCCCAACGTATGGTGCTTCAGCTCTGGCTCCATAGTCCGCCCACACCCTGCCATGCACCAATAGGAGGTGCGTGGACAGACCAGCTCTGGCGGAATGCCAGCTGCTACAGCCGAGCCGGAGGATTCTTTGGAGGATCACGGTGGCCATTTGGGGTGAGTGACCCACATTTAAAGTAGCCTATTACCCCTTCCTGGGCAGTGTGTGTGTGTGTGTGTGTGTGTGTGTGTGTGTGTGTGTGTGTGAAACTTCTACAAAATCCATTCAGCCGTTTGGCTGTGATTGAAGAACAAACATCCAAACACACAAACTTTCACCTTTATAATATTAATAGGATTAAGATTCGTCAATGCGTATTGTTAATTCATAATTTTTTTTAGATTAAATTTTATTAATTAGAGATGGGTTATCCAATTCATCATTAGCCGGGTTCAACCTAAATATTCTAAATTCTAGAGATTCTCATCTTTAAAATGAATCTAAAATTATATTCATAGCCCAAACGAGTCCTGAGATACAGCACTATAAAGCATCCCCCCCTCCTGTCTCGTGAACTGTAAGGAAGGGGATGGGGGAGGAGGTCTCCTGCAGTGTGCATACAGACAGAGAAGCAATTTGATCTTTATACACAACCTGTATGTGACCGCAGGAGGGGGGGGGCTTTAGTCCCTATTTCCCCCCTCCTGTCAGAGAGCATACTATACTTTCGCACTCTCATTGTCTAATGTAATTCCCCCCTGAGCTTTACTAGTGGGGTATTCTTATGTTATACCCCCTGAATATAACCAGGAAGGTTTTTGGTGCTGTGACCCAGACATTTACCATTGTCCAGGTCGCAGCACCAAAAAAAAAAAGTTGCACCAAACACTTACACAACATATACACAAAGTCATGAATAAAGTTTACATTTCACCCAATCCCTGTCCTGTCTATACCTGAGCTTTCTACAGTAAAATACGTCTCTAATGATGTCCGTTACACACTAAAATAATAGTAATAAAGATTATCACTAGAGATAAAGGTATAGATTGCTAAAATTTTTATAGGGGGATGGAAAATAATATTTTTATGTAAAGTCCTACTTAATTTGCATGCACAAAATGGGATGGCGCATTTCTGCGACTTTGGTGTTTGGGGGGGGGGGGGGGGGGTTGGTTGATTTTTTTAATGTTGCCATTTAGGTTTGATTTATCCATCTCAAAAGTGTGAAAACTGACTACTGGAGGTGCAAAATCTCTAGAGACCCTTGGCAGTGAAAGGGTTAAATAGTGTGCAGTAAAATACTTGGAAAAAACATGGCAGGGGACAGGCAAAAGGAGGAGTAAACACTTGTACAGCACAATCAATACATGGAACAGTAATCATGGGCAGGGACAATACATGGCTTTCATAGCCCACTGGGTCAATGTTTCGAGAGTCCAAGGCCACAGCCTAGCAATGCAGCAAAGGCCGGTGCTTTCTAGTACTGACATAGGTGCAGGACACAGGTGGGACCCATTCACCTCTTCCAGTTTCTTTACACTTGACCATTTACCACACGAACTTCACAAGGGCAAACCATTCCTTACACTCCCCTCCCTCATTTCATGGTTGTAAGCTGAAGCGCACATTGGGTGGCAGCGTCACATATGCTGAAGCAGCAGTATACAGTGATTATTGCATGCAAAAAACCACAGACACAATGGATAATGGTGAGAAGAAGAACAATTTCTACCTTATGATCACGTTTGGAAAATAGTCCAGCTTTTTCATTTGGTGTGCCATAAGTTTTCCTTGAAATTCTTTACATTGTCTCTCTATCCACTTGATTTGGCATGTGCTTCACTACAGGGATGATCTAGGTTTTTTTTTTTCTGCCTTCCAAGTGTTGTTCTCAGTTTCATAGAATCCTTTACATTTCAGAAGATATGGTGTATTCTTTGCTTTTTGGGGGAGGCAAAGCCTAAAGTTACGCTTGTCTCCAGACAAGCAGTATAAATAACATGGCCATGAAGCTGTCACATAAGTTTTAGCTCATAACTCTTGGATAAAACCTGAAAAAGTTTCATTCCATAGATAACAGTTTTTAGTAAAGGAGGGGACGAACTCTGGTGAGTGCCTAAGAGAGGAATGTAAGATGAAGACAGGTACAAGCTGCCCCCTTCACAACTCTATATCCAAATATGAACAAAGCACATCCGAAAATCGGATCATTTCTACCAAAACTACCAGACTGATATCCCCTGTAAAGCCATCGGACCACCCACTGAAGACGGCCACCAGAAGTCTGCATTATCTATCCCACTTACCCATGTGAATGCAGGGACCAGACACCTCACCCACAGTAATGGACAATGTATTATTTCCTATATTCTACTACTCCCATGAGACAGAAGTCTTCCTGCAGACATTCACAATTTCCAAATTCACTTCCCCTTTTTGTACTTCATGTGTTACTCACATTGTCACATGGCAGAATATTTTATAACTGTAACGTGAATATTTAGACCATTTTCACACTAGCGTCGCCTCTCCGTTGTTCCAGTCTGTCAGGGGACCCGAACAATAGAGAGGCAGACCACTGCAAGGTTGACTATAAAGGGGTCTGTTGGGTGTCCATTGTTAAAAAACTGAAACCAGCTGATAAACAGTTCTACTTACAGGACATTTTCCTCTAGTGATTTCTGGCAGATACTGCGACAGAGACTCCAATGGTGACTGTGCCACAGATGTGATTGTAGCCTGAAAGATAAAATCAGCCTATTCATACACAATCCAGTGTTTAATGTCCTATACAATGATACTGAGTGATCTAGAGCCTTGAACTTATACAGGTACAATACAAGTAGTGCAGCCCTGCTTGATTACTCATACAGTACAAGTAGTGCAGCCCTGCTTGATTACTCATACAGTACAAGTAGTGCAGCCCTGCTTGATTACTCATACAGTACAAGTAGTGCAGGCCTGCTTAATAACTCATACAGTACAAGTAGTGCAGGCCTGCTTAATTACTCATACAGTACAAGTAGTGCAGCCCTGCTTAATAACTCATACAGTACAAGTAGTGCAGCCCTGCTTAATAACTCATACAGTACAAGTAGTGCAGGCCTGCTTAATAACTCATACAGTACAAGTAGTGCAGGCCTGCTTAATAACTCATACAGTACAAGTAGTGCAGCCCTGCTTAATAACTCGTACAGTACAAGTAGTGCAGCCCTGCTTAATAACTCATACAGTACAAGTAGTGCAGGCCTGCTTAATAATTCATACAGTACAAGTAGTGCAGCCCTGCTTAATAACTCATACAGTACAAGTAGTGCAGCCCTGCTTAATAACTCATACAGTACAAGTAGTGCAGCCCTGCTTAATAACTCATACAGTACAAGTAGTGCAGCCCTGCTTAATTACTTATACAGTACAAGTAGTGCAGCCCTGCTTGATTACTCATACAGTACAAGTAGTGCAGCCCTGCTTAATAACTCATACAGTACAAGTAGTGCAGCCCTGCTTGATTACTCATACAGTACAAGTAGTGCAGCCCTGCTTAATAACTCATACAGTACAAGTAGTGCAGCCCTGCTTAATAACTCATACAGTACAAGTAGTGCAGCCCTGCTTAATAACTCATACAGTACAAGTAGTGCAGCCCTGCTTGATTACTCATACAGTACAAGTAGTGCAGCCCTGCTTGATTACTCATACAGTACAAGTAGTGCAGCCCTGCTTAATTACTTATACAGTACAAGTAGTGCATCCCTGCTTGATTACTCATACAGTACAAGTATTGCAGCCCTGCTTAATAACTCATACAGTACAAGTAGTGCAGCCCTGCTTGATTACTCATATAGTACAAGTAGTGCAGCCCTGCTTAATAACTCATACAGTACAAGTAGTGCAGCCCTGCTTAATAACTCATACAGTACAAGTAGTGCAGCCCTGCTTGATTACTCATACAGTACAAGTAGTGCAGCCCTGCTTGATTACTCATACAGTACAAGTAGTGCAGCCCTGCTTAATAACTCATACAGTACAAGTAGTGCAGCCCTGCTTAATAACTCATACAGTACAAGTAGTGCAGCCCTGCTTGATTACTCATACAGTACAAGTAGTGCAGCCCTGCTTAATAACTCATACAGTACAAGTAGTGCAGCCCTGCTTAATTACTTATACAGTACAAGTAGTGCAGCCCTGCTTAATTACTTATACAGTACAAGTAGTGCAGCCCTGCTTGATTACTCATACAGTACAAGTAGTGCAGCCCTGCTTAATAACTCATACAGTACAAGTAGTGCAGGCCTGCTTAATAACTCATACAGTACAAGTAGTGCAGCCCTGCTTAATAACTCATACAGTACAAGTAGTGCAGCCCTGCTTAATAACTCATACAGTACAAGTAGTGCAGCCCTGCTTAATAACTCATACAGTACAAGTAGTGCAGGCCTGCTTAATAACTCATACAGTACAAGTAGTGCAGCCCTGCTTAATAACTCATACAGTACAAGTAGTGCAGCCCTGCTTAATAACTCATACAGTACAAGTAGTGCAGCCCTGCTTAATAACTCGTACAGTACAAGTAGTGCAGCCCTGCTTAATAACTCATACAGTACAAGTAGTGCAGCCCTGCTTGATTACTCATACAGTACAAGTAGTGCAGCCCTGCTTAATAACTCGTACAGTACAAGTAGTGCAGCCCTGCTTGATTACTCATACGGTACAAGTAGTGCAGCCCTGCTTAATAACTCGTACAGTACAAGTAGTGCAGCCCTGCTTAATAACTCATACAGTACAAGTAGTGCAGCCCTGCTTGATTACTCATACAGTACAAGTAGTGCAGCCCTGCTTGATTACTCATACAGTACAAGTAGTGCAGCCCTGCTTAATAACTCATACAGTACAAGTAGTGCAGCCCTGCTTGATTACTCATACAGTACAAGTAGTGCAGCCCTGCTTGATTACTCATACAGTACAAGTAGTGCAGCCCTGCTTGATTACTCATACAGTACAAGTAGTGCAGCCCTGCTTAATAACTCATACAGTACAAGTAGTGCAGCCCTGCTTGATTACTCATACAGTACAAGTAGTGCAGCCCTGCTTGATTACTCATACAGTACAAGTAGTGCAGCCCTGCTTAATAACTCATACAGTACAAGTAGTGCAGCCCTGCTTGATTACTCATACAGTACAAGTAGTGCAGCCCTGCTTGATTACTCATACAGTACAAGTAGTGCAGCCCTGCTTGATTACTCATACAGTACAAGTAGTGCAGCCCTGCTTAATAACTCATACAGTACAAGTAGTGCAGCCCTGCTTAATAACTCATACAGTACAAGTAGTGCAGCCCTGCTTGATTACTCATACAGTACAAGTAGTGCAGCCCTGCTTAATAACTCATACAGTACAAGTAGTGCAGCCCTGCTTAATAACTCATACAGTACAAGTAGTGCAGCCCTGCTTAATAACTCATACAGTACAAGTAGTGCAGCCCTGCTTAATAACTCATACAGTACAAGTAGTGCAGCCCTGCTTGATTACTCATACAGTACAAGTAGTGCAGCCCTGCTTGATTACTCATACAGTACAAGTAGTGCAGCCCTGCTTAATAACTCATACAGTACAAGTAGTGCAGCCCTGCTTGATTACTCATACAGTACAAGTAGTGCAGCCCTGCTTGATTACTCATACAGTACAAGTAGTGCAGCCCTGCTTGATTACTCATACAGTACAAGTAGTGCAGCCCTGCTTAATAACTCATACAGTACAAGTAGTGCAGCCCTGCTTAATAACTCATACAGTACAAGTAGTGCAGCCCTGCTTGATTACTCATACAGTACAAGTAGTGCAGCCCTGCTTAATAACTCATACAGTACAAGTAGTGCAGCCCTGCTTAATAACTCATACAGTACAAGTAGTGCAGCCCTGCTTAATAACTCATACAGTACAAGTAGTGCAGCCCTGCTTGATTACTCATACAGTACAAGTAGTGCAGCCCTGCTTGATTACTCATACAGTACAAGTAGTGCAGCCCTGCTTAATAACTCATACAGTACAAGTAGTGCAGCCCTGCTTGATTACTCATACAGTACAAGTAGTGCAGCCCTGCTTGATTACTCATACAGTACAAGTAGTGCAGCCCTGCTTAATAACTCATACAGTACAAGTAGTGCAGCCCTGCTTGATTACTCATACAGTACAAGTAGTGCGGTCGCTTCAGGTCGCCTCATGGGAGGTGCGGCACTGTCCACAAGGGATATATTCATCGAGGTGGTAGCTCTGCCACTGCCATTGTAGCCACATAATCACCAGCAGGAGCCCAGTTGATGCGCATGGTCGTGTTCCTGCCACAACTACTAAGGGTGGATGACTCTGATCCCTGGCAGGTTAACCCCTTAATGGTGCGGGAGGTTGCCATGGCAGCTGAAGTACTAAACTGAAGTCCTTTGGCCGTGTACAGAAGTCTACTTGGCCTAGGCAGAGGCTGGGCCTAATAGACTAACACTGACATATAATGTTCTGCAATACAGAAATATTCCAGGATATTTTGCAATCTGATTGCAGTTTCAAGTCACCTAAATGGACTAAAAAAATATTAAAAAGTTTAATAAAATGTTTAAAAAAAATAATATATAAATAAGCCTCTAACCTGTAGTAATACGCTGTAGGGCTATGTTCATATCTGGGTCGGCGTCTCCATTGGCTGTGTCCATCAATAAGAGCCTGATGGAAAGGGCTGCAAGTTTGACTTTTTCATTTAGTGGTTTCAATTTAAAAGGGTGACCCGACAGATCCTATTATTGTCAATGGGGTCTGTTGGCCACCGTTGGCGTCCACAATTGCGGATCAAAGTACTAACACATGCATTTAAATGGTCCTATGTTCATGGAGCAGATCGTATACATGTCCGTAAATGTGGCTCTATGGTCAGTGAAAACCATGGATGACACATGGATACCAATTGTCCGTGCTGTTTTTAGTGACCCGGGGACGACTCACGGTTGTGTGCAGGAAGCCTTAAGCCCAACCACAAATGGTTTACACTTGCACACAATTTACATTGTGACCTATTCAAAGTCCTAACATGATTCCCAATGGGATACTGTAGTAGCCATAGTCTTCTCCTCTCAATTTCTAAAACTTGGAGAAAATATGGAGAAAATGAAGTTCATTGTCTTCCCCATCTTACACAACCAACCTTTCTGACCAATATATCAAAGTTAATGGTGCCACATTTACCTCAGTCCAGCAATCCTATTGCCTTGGGGCAACTTTGGATTCTGCCTAGTCCTTCAAGCCTCACATTCAAGCCTACAACATTCCCTGCCTCCTCCAACGCAAAAACATTCATCAAATCTGTTCTTTCTTCACACCCAAAAAATGCTTGTCCACGAACTCATCCTCCCCTGGTTAGACTAATGAAACACCCTTTTCTGTGGCCTCCCAGTAAATACTGTGGCCCCCCCCTGAGGTCCACCCTCAGATCCGCTGCTCACTTAGTCCACCTCTCCTGCCATTTGTATCAGCATCTTCCCTTTGCCAATCCCTTCACTGGCTACTAGAGATGAGCGAGTACTATTCGAAACTCCCGTTTCAAATAGCACGCACCCACAGGAATGAATGGATGCAGCCGGCATGCAGGGGGTTAAGCGGCCAGTCGCCGGCAAAGTCTGCGTGCCGGCGGCTTCCATTCATTCCTATGGGTGCGTGCTATTCGAAACGGCCATTTCGAATAGTACTCGCTCATCTCTACTGGCTACCTATCGCCTAGCAAACAGACATGTCTGTATATTAAATGTATTCACCCATGCCAGCCATTCCCCATGCAATAAATATAATGTCCTTCCATTTTATAACCAGGGAGTAAGCGGTAAACAAGAACAGTATGTACCTTTCCCTTCCTGGTCCTGCTTTGAGTATTTCCATTAAACTGATGTAGGACCTCATTGCTCTATAAATAGGTTACCCATGATCATGAATTGACCATGAGTAGCCCCCAGTGCAGGGACTCCTTCTACTGAATGCAATTAATCCCTTGTGATCCCTCATGATCGTGGGTAACTCCTGAATACAGGGAAACCTTCTTTAGCAGAAGTCCCTGACCTAGAAGGGGTTACTCATGGATGAAAGCCTTTCTAGTGCAGGGACACATTCTGCGAAAGAAGGTTTCCCTGCACTCAAGTGGTTTTTCACAGTTATGACTTGACAGTGGATAAGTTATGACTGTATATAACCCCTTGACTCTGACTAACCCCTGAATGCAGTGTTAGCTGTGGTCAAGTTCTGACATACCTATAGCTTATTTATACATTTGGCAGTACATTACATAAGTGTAAATTTTATACAAGGATTCTTTGAATTATTGAAACAAAGAAAATAGGAAGGGGGTATAAAACATTACCGAAGAAAAGAGTAGAAGGGATAACATCTAAAATGCAACTGAACTGGTCTCGAGATCAGCTCCACTTGCCACTAATCCAACAAGACGGTCACAAATTTTGGGTGCAGACCTGCTGCTGTACTGTCTTGGACAGTGGGGCTCTATTATGAATCAATGGTGATTTGAGCCACCAACTCCATGCTATGGATTGATCTCAAGTTGTCCTTGACCCAGCGATATATTTCAAACCAACAGTGATTTTGAGCTGCCAACTCCATGATCCACCATCCAGGAGGCACCTGATGCTTCTTGTAGTGGGGCGGTGCAATGAGTATAGAGCCAGAGACTGCAGACCGCTCCATGGAAGCAGGTCTAGATTAATTTTTTGCAGATAATTGATATTGCTTGAGTGGGTATTATATTACATAAAGTCCGTTGGTGGTGGCCGCCCATATGAAACCTTTGTACTGAGCCCGCCAATGTGTTGAAACAACCTTACGTTGGGTTCACACCAGCGTCTGAACTCCGTTTTCAGGTTTCCATCTCCGTATTCTGCTAATAACATCACTGCTTGGTTCACAATTTCACAAACTGTGGGAATTTTGATCATATTCTGAAATATCTCTAAAAAGAACAGAAGTATGGACTGCGAATAGATAGGAGAAAGCGATCTTACACAGTTAATATTTTATTTTCCAGAAATACTGTCCGTAATCTCCTGCGTATAAAATGCTTTTAGGATGCAGTGACATAGTCTGTCTAAAGCTTTTCCTTCAGTTAAGGGGTTTATAGCGTATTTTGGCAGTGATAAGATGATCTTAGTACAGTTCCTGTTTGGTTATCAAACTAAATGCAGCAGAATGTTCCGATGTCTTTAACTCCATAACAGTCATATAAAAAAAAAAGAGTAATCCCCTCCCAAAAATGTCACAGGTACATGGAACATGCATTAAGTACATTTTGGATATTTTAATGGAGATCATTTATAGGGTCTTTACCCTGGTGATAAATAACATGTACATCTTATAATATGTGTCATAGATGTGAACACCAATTACATATAGTAATTACTAAAATATTGTGTAAGGCCTCTTGCTCATAACAGTGAATAACCGACATGTGACTGATGTTTTTGCAACACATGTCAAACATCCATTTTGAGAACACATTGAATTCAATGTGTCCATACACGTTTGTTTTATTGACAGTCCATTTTTCACGGCCATCAAAAAAACTGAACTGCACTATCTTGACTGTAAAACGGACTCAATGCAAGTCTATGAGATCTGGTTTTAATGGACATGAAACGAATTGTCAAACATTTCATGTCCAGCCTTATATGCTATGTGGAGCATATTATATTGTGTCAATTTGCTGCGGATCATATTATACCTTGTGGGGCCACTAAGGGGTATTATACTGTGTTTTGGGCTCTGGGGAGAATATAATACTACTGAGCTTCTCTGAAAATAAGACAGGGTCTTATATTATTAATTTCTCAGAAAAAAGGGCTTATTTGTGGGTTAGGTCTTAATTTTTTCCATAATATAGTTGTGGGTATAGTTATAGCACATTGGGGAGAAAGCCCTACTCAACAAGCAAGAAGCTATTGGTTGGGCCCCCCGAACAAATCCCACTGGTGCCCTAAAAGAGCATTTAAATGACTACAATATGTGTTAAAAAGTTATTCAAAAACTATATATTTCACATTGTGACATTATATAGGATCTTATTTAGTTTTTAATTTTCAGCTTTACACCAAACCTATGGATATATTCAAGACCCCATTTTACTGATCTAAACCCACTGATCCTTTCTATCCTCTACTAGATCACAGATAATAAAGTTTTGACATGACAGTAATACAGGCTACTTGCCTAGGTGAGTGGATTGGCTATTATAATAGTTCTGTAATGATAGCCCGCTTAGTCTGCATGAGATAAACTCCAATATACTTGTATCACTGCAAAGGACATTCATGGTCAGGGGATAATCATACACATTAGGGAGAGTGTGTGCCTACATAGGCGTACGGAGACTTACAAGTCATTCCTGCTCCGCTAGGGATTCTGGGTAAAAAATATGCAAATCTATTCTCCAGGATGCAATTAGGAGAACAGTGCCTCTGTATGCCGCCCTCTAGTGGCAGCCCCCTTAACAACATACATGGGTCCATTAATAAGCCTACTATCATGATGCGGGATTTATTGCCAAATTAGCATTTCTATTCCAAAAGGAACAGATTCCCAGCTATGGACAGCACTGTTTCGGTCTTTTGGACCTCCTCAGCATAGCGCAGGGATACTAATCTGGCAGAGTGAGAGACTATAGACCAGGGTCAGGGGATAATCGTACACATTAGGAAGAGTATGTGCCTACATAGGCGTATGGAGACTTACAAGTCATTTCTGCTCCGCTAGGGATTCTGGGTAAAAAATATGCAAATCTATTCTCCAGGATGTAATTAGGAAAACACTAGAGGGCGGGGTACAGAGGCACTGTTCTCCTAATTACATCCTGGAGAATAGATTTGCATATTTTTTACCAAGGATATTCATGAGAGACTCCATTGTTTCTAAGTCTACCTAAGAACGTATACTATGTATGCAGGAATGGTACAGGGCAGGCACGAATACAGGCAATAGAGAGAAGTTTTATTATCTTACCACAGCAGCAGCGTACAACAGGATTTCCTCCCCATGAAAGTTTATTTATCTAATCTCATTCCTTGCACTTAGTCTTTCTGTGAGCTGATGTCCATCCACCGTAACATTAAGGGCTAAATCATCCTTAAGAACATTTTCAATTTCATCTTCATTCAGATAAACCAATGCCAGCTGTAACCTAAAACTTATTTCTCAGCTAAATCTTCCATTTCCAGCATTTCCAGACAGCTATGGTCCAGACTGGGCAACCAATAAGAGTGCGGAGAAAGCAGCAGATGCTACAGTGAAGAAACATCAGGTGGCATTGGTCTCCATAGACCATTTCATAGTAACTTTGTCACGTGACTCACAACAGTTCATGGAAACTATGGTATGACATTTTCAGGGGCCATGGAATTGATTGGTCCCAAAATTTCAAGTTTGGCCGAACCTGAAATTTTGGGGTTTGCCAACCACAAACCGTTGTTATACTCTGGGGTCTCATCAAATCCCAGTGTATAGTAAGAAGAGGATCAGTGGCTCATGATGGAGCACCAGATGCTAAGGGTAAGTTCACACGATGTAACGTTGAGCGTGATCTGGCACGTATACACGTGTCGGCAGATGACGTGCTCAAAATACTCCCATTGATTTCAATGGGAGTTAGGCGCATATATGCCACCTTATTTCGCGCCCGTGATTTTGCGGCCGCAAAATCACGGGCGCAAAATAATGCGGCTTTATATGCTCCTAACTCCCATTGAAATCAATGGGATCTTTTACGGCGCGCAAATTCTGACATGCCATATACATGCCAGATCACGCTCAACGTTACATGTGATCTTACCCTAAGGGCCCCTTCACACGGCGTAAGCGCTTGGCTCATTCCGAGCTGTACACGCGAGCGCTTCTAAACACTTCCCATTCACTTCAATGGGAGCGCTCGTAAAGCCGGCTTTAAGCTCGCTCCCATTGGAGTGAATGGAAAGTGTTTAGAAGCGCTCGCGTGTACGGCTTGGAATGAGCCAAGCGCTTACGCCGTGTGAAGGGGCCCTAAGACTGTTTATTATTTTTCCGCACTTCCCTGCATAGACCCCATAGTATAATAACAGCAATTCTGATGGGTCTAAAAAGAATCTGACGGACGAACCTTGCAAATATTTGTGAGACAAATCTCATTTGGTTATTTGGTTTGTAAATCTGTAATTTCTATATGTCTGTTTAGACTTCTATTTTGTTTGGACTGTAGTTCTGTGGGGAAAAAAAAAAGAAAGAATGTTCTATTTTTTCTGTTCTTCACACCAAACACACCCAAGCAAGTCAATAGTTGTTATATTATGAATAAGTAAAAATGACTTTTATTACCAAACTTTAGCCCAAGTGACTCGGTGAGTGCACTTGGCTTCCTGAATTCTCTGGAAATAGTAGAGGGGTGACTTCATACAGTATATTGTACACACATGGACAAAATTGTTGGTCCCCCTCGTTTATTGAAAGAAAAACCGACAATGGTCACAGAAATAACCTCAATCTGACAAAAGTAATAATAGCCAAACTACATGTTGACAAGCCACAAAGCTTCTGAGAGAATGTCCTATGGACAGATGAGGCAAAAATCAAACTTTTTGGCAAGGCACATCAGCTCTAGGTTCACTGATGGAAAAATGAAGCATATTTTGAAAATAAAACTGTCCCTACTGTGAAACATGGAGGAGGCTCTGTTATGTTCTGTGGCTGCTTTGCTGCCTCTAGTACAGGGTATCTTGAATCTTTGCAGGGTACAATGAAATCTCAAGGGATTCTAGAGAGAAATGTGCTGCCCAGTGTCAGAAAGCTTGGTCTCAGTCGCGGGTCATGGGTCCTGTAACAGGACCCAAAACACAAAGCTAAAAACACCCAAGAATGGCTAAGAGGAAAACACTGGACTATTCTGAAGTGGCTTCTATGAGCCCTGACCTAAATCCTATTGAGCATCTTTGGTAGTAGCTTAAACATGGCGTCTGGAAAAGGCCCCTTCACACCCGAGACACCTGGAGCAGTTTGCTCATTAGGAGCGGCCAAAACACCTGCTGAGAGGTGCAGAAGTCTCATTGACAGTTACAGGAATCGTCTGATTGTAGCGATTGCCTCAAAAGGTTGTGCAACAAAATATTAAGATAAGGGAACCATCATTTCTGTCCAGGCCTGCTTCATGAGTTTTATCCAAGGGGCTTCATATAATTATGTACATATACGTATACAATACATATACATGTACATTTCATCCAAGGAGCTACCAATATGTATGGTAATAGAAATGAATAATGTATGTGATGTGTAAAGCTCTCTTTTTACAGTTATGATGTGTAATAGAAGTTCAGTAGTGACCAGGCCAGGAAGCCTTCAGTAATAGTAAGGCTGGGTTCACACTTATGTTGATGTCTCTGCATGGAATCAGTTTCTGTGATCCGTCTAAAGATCATAAAAACTGATTTGGAATGGGTCAGTAAAAAACCCATTGATTTCAATGGGTTTTAAAGCAATCCGCAGGTGAGTGTTTGAAGCATTTCCGCCATGTATCCGCTCTTTTGGATCGAGTCAAATGTCAGACTTACAACACTTTTGCTCCGTCCAAAAAAATAATGATACACGATGAACAGCAACAAATACGTTTTTATTTAACATTCATGTCTAAGCAAGGCAGACACAAATGGATTAGACCCCGTTCCCATAAACTAACGCGTCGCTCATTTAGAAATGTAAACACGTGTCAGAGCGCGGCGCTTCAAATCAGATCTCATTGACTTCAATGGGTGCCGACTTACGCGCGCTACACATTGAAATCAATGGGTTATAAAGCCTCCCATTGAGTTCAATGGGTAGCGCACGTAAGCCAGCACCCATTGAAGTTAATGGGATCTGTTTTGAAGCGCCGCGCTCTGACACACGTTTACTTGTCTACATGAGCAGGGCGTTACTCCGTGGGAACAAGGCCTTACCGATAGATAGTACGCTGTTTGTGTCCGTTTTGTAATCCATTTTTTATTCTTCATTCTTCTCTGTGCATGCTTGGAATGAAGAAGGAGAAAAAACGGATTTGTAAAAATGGAAACAAAGGGACAGTTTGACAATTGACAGACACCCACTGACTAATCTATCAAAAAAGATGGACTATGGTATGTTCTGTGTAACCATGTTTTTTTATACAGATTTGCAGCAGGTGGATACTAGGTGCAGATGTGAACGTGGCATAAGCCTTTAATGATAATGATAATAATTCATTATTAGAAATTCATATACATAACTTTGGATTTGGCTCTCATTTCCATCTGTAACGTATTTGACTCTTTGGTGACAGCTTTCTACAAGATTTTTGAGTATATCTCTTTTTCTATTATTTTACCTAAAGCGCTGGAGTTGGTGAAAGTGATGAAAAATCTTCTTTAAGGTTAATGATATGATGGGATTAGAATAGTATACTTCTTGTAATGCATGCAATGTACAGTATTGTTGTATTGTTTGTACTTCTTATACTAATTGTACTGTTATATTATATAATAGGTACAAATCCAGTTCTCACATCATGGCTCAGAAGTTGACTCCAGATGATCTGTTTCAAAGACCAACACGTGATTCAGTGTCGTCTCTCGACTCAGACAAGCTGCCCACAACAGAAACTACTGGAGAGGAATCTTCTGACAGTGAAGGGGAACAAGAGGGCATTTCCCACAAACTCATCCGTAAGGTGTCCACTTCAGGGCAGATTCGAAGTAAGGTAAGAA
Source organism: Leptodactylus fuscus (assembly GCF_031893055.1). Lineage (NCBI taxonomy): Eukaryota > Metazoa > Chordata > Amphibia > Anura > Leptodactylidae > Leptodactylus > Leptodactylus fuscus. The sequence goes on along the minus strand of NC_134275.1, from coordinate 22,294,260 downwards.
GATTGATTGTCATCATTTGCCTTTTGCTTCACCCAACATGATTATGATGCCTTCATGTAACCACTAGTCCCGACACCCCCTAACAAATAGGTCAGCAGAACAACCTAGATTGTGGACAATTCATTGTAACAGCCATCCTTCTCCTCACAATCCAATGACGCGCTCCCTCTTAAAGTCTGTCATCTGAGCAAAATGTCTTTGAATGTGTCATAAAGGCATGTGTAACAGTCAACGATCTCCCACTAAGAGGTACACTACCCAAAAGTAGCCTCTGAGATCTTTTTCATAGGGCAGCAGGGGAAGCACTTTTATGCCCTCTTGTGGCAATACACAGTGTCTAATTGGACTGCACCTATAATCATTTACATATCTGTCTGAGACATAACTGTATGTTGAGTTGTGTAGCAATCTGAAATTTCTATCTTGGTGCGGTATTTTTTTATTGGATTGAGTGTATATTTAATATCATGCAACTGTTTTTCTGTGTAGCATCCTATACCCCAGCCTTTAAATGTAACATGACCCAACACACCACATGTCCTGGACCCTATTAGTAGTAGCTTTAGCAGTCCATTACACAAGTTGTATCTAGGGTATTGGTATTCAAATACTATAACTGGAAATAAGAATTTACCCCAAATGATGGGGGGGGGGGGGATAAGGATTTATTTATGTTAGTGCTTGATATTTTCCTTTGGGAAGCACTTTCATTTTAGAGTAAAGGATATGATATAAATCTTCAGTAGATATGGGACCTATTCCTATTTTGAGAACAGGAGTCATAGCCACAGAAACTAAAATTATCACATTAATTTACCTGTACATTAAACCCCATTAAAGAAAAATCAAAAATTGGTGTTTTTGGTTGCCTTGCTTCTTCATAATAAATGGAATAACAATCAATCAATAAGTTTTATATACAACAAAATGATACCAATAAAACCAGGGCTCACAGAGCTCTCACCAGATTTGTAAGATGGATAGAGTAAAATTTATAACTTAAAAAACAATGGTGGATTTTCCCCACGCCGAAACAGACTAGAAGTGTTAGTGAGGTAGATATATGTACCCTATACACCAGGGGTAGGGAACCTTTGGCTCTCCAGCTGCTGTGAAACTACAACTCCCAACATGCTCCATTCACTTCCATGGGAGTTCCAAGAACAGCAGAACAAGTATGCATGCTGGGAGTTGTAGTTTTGCAACAGCTGGAGAGCCGAAGGTTCCTTACCCCTGATATAGACTGTGCCATTAAAAATAACAACTCATTCTGTAAAAAAAAAACAAACCCCAAGGCCTCATTTGGTCATGTCAGAATAGCATCTCCTGATCTATACAGACTTCTGTACAGCAGCCTGTTCGGGAGGATGGATGCACATTAGACATTTACTTCATATTCTGTGCATTAAGTACTTCTGGACCTTCCACAGAATCTTATATTAACTTTACTTGTTAAAAACATGTTTGAAAGATTCTTCTATTTGGCAGTCTAACAGACATAAGCATCTAGTACACAGTGCCGTAAATGTATGGTACAGGGATAGCAAAAGAACTGCGCTCACGCCATTAGTATTGAGGGTCAGCTGTAACATACAACTAAAATCCTGCAGCAGCCAAGATGCAAAGTACAGATCTCCGATTCCAGTCATTTAATGTCGTAGATGCTGCAGTCGATAATAACAGGGGTACTTAAGAGGTGTTCCAAAGGATGGGGGCTCCCTCTTTAAGCTCATGGGCATTCCTGCAATGTGATTGTGGGGTACAGAAGGGCTGTAGTGGTTTTCCAAATCTGCCATAAATATGAGTCTATTAAGCCCTGCCAAAGACAGGACCTAATAGACTGCCTGCTAGTAAATCACTTCACTACTGTACTACATAAGCACAGTGTATGGAAGGTAACTAAGAAGATGGATAAGGAGGAGCATTACATTTCGATGGAGCTGCAAGACTAATGTGTCAGTAGATGGCGATGTATGTGTGTTTGGCTGGTGTGTGGGAGAGTATGGCAGGTGTGAACATTCAACATAGCTTGGTGTTTTGCATGAATGTATGGCAAGGTGAGTGCGGCTATGTGTGTGACAATGCCTAAGCCAGCAGTATAGACATTAGGTGCACTGTGTGCTTCAGCTATTGCCATTGCATTATTGGGATAGGTCAAGTAGTTGGCCCTCTGTAAGCCTTGTTGGAACATCCCAAATAAACTGGTGATAGAGTAACCTTCTGGGGCTCTGAGCGGGTGGGCATAGTTAGACATGTGGCTGTGGGTCTGGTATACAGTCCTATGAAAAAGTTTGGGCACCCCTATTAATCTTAATCATTTTTAGTTCTAAATATTTTGGTGTTTGCAACAGCCATTTCAGTTTGATATATCTAATAACTGATGGACACAGTAATATTTCAGGAGTGAAATGAGGTTTATTGTACTAACAGAAAATGCGCAATATGCATTAAACCAAAATTTGACCGGTGCAAAAATATGGGCACCTCAACAGAAAAGTGACATTAATATTTAGTACATGCTCCTTTTGCAAAGATAACAGCCTCTAGTCGCTTCCTGTAGCTTTTAATCAGTTCCTGGATCCTGGATGAAGGTATTTTGGACCATTTCTTTCTACAAAACAATTCAAGTTCAGTTAAGTTTGATGGTCGCCGAACATGGACAGCCCGCTCTCAAATGATCTGAAAACAAAGATTGTTCAACATAGTTGTTCAGGGGAAGGATACAAAACGTTGTCTCAGAGATTTAACCTGTCAGTTTCCACTGTGAGGAACATAGTAAGGAAATGGAAGACCACAGGGACAGTTCTTGTTAAGCCCAGAAGTGGCAGGCCAAGAAAAATATCAGAAAGGCAGAGAAGAAGAATGGTGAGAACAGTCAAGGACAATCCACAGACCACCTCCAAAGAGCTGCAGCATCATCTTGCTGCAGATGGTGTCACTGTGCATCGGTCAACTATACAGCGCACTTTGCACAAATAGAAGCTGTATGGGAGAGTGATGAGAAAGAAGCCGTTTCTGCACGTACGCCACAAATGGAGTTGCCTGAGGTATGAAAAAGCACATTTGGACAAGGCAGCTTCATTTTGGAAACAAAAATTGAGTTGTTTGGTTATAAAAAAAGGCGTTATGCATGGCGTCCAAAAAGAAACAGCATTCCAAGAAAAACACATGCTACCCACTGTAAAATTTGGTGGAGGTTCCATCATGCTTTGGGGCTGTGTGGCCAATGCCGGCATCGGGAATCTTGTTAAAGTTGAGAGTCGCATGGATTCCACTCAGTATCAGCAGATTCTTGAGAATAATGTTCAAGAATCAGTGACGAAGTTGAAGTTACGCCGGGGATGGATATTTCAGCAAGACAATGATCCAAAACACCGCTCCAAATCCTCAGGCATTCATGCAGAGGAACAATTACAATGTTCTGGAATGGCCATCCCAGTCCCCAGACCTGAATATCATTGACCATCTGTGGGATGATTTGAAGCGGGCTGTCCATGCTCGGCGACCATCTAACTTAACTGAACTTGAATTGTTTGTCCAAAATACCTTTATCCAGGATCCAGGAACTGATTAAAAGCTACAGGAAGCGACTAGAGGCTGTTATCTTTGCAAAAGGAGGATCTACTAAATATTAATGTCACTTTTCTGTTGAGGTGCCCATACTTTTGCACCGGTCAAATTTTGGTTTAATGCATATTGCACATTTTCTGTTAGTACAATAAACCTCATTTCAATCCTGAAATATTACTGTGTCCATCAGTTATTAGATATATCAAACTGAAATGGCTGTTGCAAATACCAAAATATTTAGAACTAAAAATGATTAAGATTAATAGGGGTGCCCAAACTTTTTCATAGGACTGTAATGTGTATATTCTCCCTTGTATCCACAGGGCATCAGGACTAGAGTTTGCCAGTTTTGAGACTATAAATACATTACATAATTGTAGCGTGCTTGTATCTAGTTTGTCTATGGCTGATGTTCCCAAGTGACATGACCAAGAAAATGCGCAGAGAATATGTGGTGGAGGAGAAGGAGCCTCTCTCCCCGCAGACATGTTGCAGAATAAGTTGTATTTCTGCAAAGATATTCTAGCAGCTTAACATTACTGTTTCTTTTGACCTGTATTGCATTAATCTGTAATACCTTTTTGTATAGTACTAATGGTCATTACGTTACCATTTTTATGATACAAATAAAGTCTCTGAAGTGCGTTGCTGCTGCGCCTCCACCCATGTTACAAGCCTGTTACCAGGGCTCAGTAGCCAATATAAAAGCCACGTTTCAAGCTAATTTTAAAATGGAGACATGGAAACATTTTAACCACAGTAGTCACACTATATTTTGCAACTTGCTATTTTTAGCACATGAGCCTTTTGGTGAATGTTTGTCATTGTATACTTGCGGACAGATTAAGCATGCTCTTTGCATCTTTAATACTTTATCCCTAAAGTCACATTAATGCAGCTACCAAAGTAATCTGCTTTATCTCTTTATATCTTAATGCAAATGTATTTTAGTATACCGCTGCTGTTATTCTCTATCATCCCATGTAGCCTTCCTTCAAATAGTATTGCTATTTTTTTTTTCAAATAAAATTTAGATTTTTTTGTTAAAATAAACACAAACGGGTTTCTAATTGAATGCATTGTTTTTACGAGGAGACCTTCTACTTCACATATATAGGTTATGCAATAGTAATATATACTACACGTCAGCTATCTGTCCAGTAACTTGTAATGAAGTATTATATTGTGCTGTATGATATTGTCCACTAAAATGGACCATTACAAATGTCTAAACATATATTATTTGTTTTATATATTTACTCAATATTTCTAGCAAAGAAAGCCAAAAACTGTGAACCTCTCCAGAAACTAGGCATTAACCTGACAGGGTAGTAGTATGGTGGCCATACATCAGTGCCGACTGGGGAGCTGGGGGGAATGCTACAATTTTGAAATGATGTATCGAAACCAGAATAATTGAGTTAGACCTCCACGGTAGTTCCAGCACAGTAGTCCTCTGATAATATGCCGGTATTGTAACACACAGGAGGGCCAGGGCTGGTATCACAGGTAATATATCAGATGTGGCCTGCTTTCAGGGGGTCCCTGGGTCCCAAATGTGCACAAAATCTCCTTTTTGATGTCCCCGACTACCCACCCCCACGTGATATCTGACAATGACAACAGACAACCAGGTCTCGGGGGTAGCCGTTGCTCTTTTAATAGCAGGACGAAGTAATACAAATGTACATATGGAGTAATTCTTCACATACAATACAGCGATCTTTGTAGGTAGTGTCCAGTTAGCAGGTGATAGAGCTTGGAGCAGGTATGCTTTGGATAGTTTAATTAATAGTTGCTTGGGTAGTTAAACTTGTATATACTTGTAAAGATGGCCTGTATCAGGGGGTTAGTCCTCAACAAACTGGGTATACGTATGTAGAAAAGCAAATACAAGTGCCAGCAGCGGGAGACCCTCAAATTCTGCCAGACTAGCTATGGGCTTCTTAAATATAGATTTGTCCCAAAGACTTACTTGAATAGAGAGATACGTGTAGAAGTCCCAGATGTATGGACAACCAGGTCTGTCAACTTTAGTGCTTGTAGGCTTGGAGTTTCAGAGGAAAACGCTCTCTGAGGAGAATCTTGAGTACAGAGGAAAAGACATCTCTGTTTGGAGTGCCCGGAGACTTGGCTGCCATTTTCAGCTTTTCATGTGCTGCTAGCTCCACATGTCTTGTCTAGATCTCTTCACATAGAAAAGTTTCCTCAACACCACAGCGGGCCTATCAAGCAAACACAAACTATATACAGGACCGCATATAAAACACCAATACACTGTATATATATAAAAATTATTAAATGTTTTATTATTAATCATACATAAAAAGCATAATCATCAGCAGATGAAGATGGAAAAAGTGTGTACACAGATATGCACCATGAACAATATGGACAACACTAATAGACAGGAGAACTGCATAGAATGTAATAAGGGGTACAAAAAATGTTGATATTAATGTATTTAAATATATATCTCTCAAATAAATGGTGCCAAACCAGCACCAACAGTACCCTTATAATGATGTATATATGAAAATACAACTCCTAAACTAAAAGACTGCAGGGACTAATGGGAACGGATAATTACAATTGCATAACCCAAAAGGAAAGCAACCACACCAACAGCAAAGTACACTTTGATAAAGTATCCTAACTGCAATGGATAATTAGATGTTATTCTACAGAGGGATTTAACATACCTGGGATAATACCAAATTTAGGATAATTATTAAAGGACCAACATCAAAAAATCCCAAATAGCAAATGCTATGGGAAAGGCTAAGATAGCCTATTTAAATAGAGCACATAGAAGTGGTCCAAATAAGTACATAGATACCCCTAGTATAGAAAGATCTACCTCAGAATAAAGGATACACAATTAGACACAATATACCTACAGAGAGTAAGTGAAATAATATATATGCCAGCTGTGGTCATAAGTAAGGAAAAGTCCCATTACCTGCAGTCATGTTGTCCAAGGTGTACTGGTGACACACAGAGCCCTTTGGCCGCGCCTCGACGCGTTTCGCCTACTGCTAGGCTTCCTCAGGAGGCATGAAATGTCATGCAAAAGTGCTCATATTTATATGTACCTTAGTAGTGTATCATTGGTGGTTCAGTGTGTGGAGCGCACCGGCGCCGTGTTGGCATCACGCGAGGCTCCACGTGCATGCGCATCAGCGTCGGCACGTAGTAACGTGCCAATCACCCGACCACAGAGGCACGTGGTCAGGCTTTTTATGTATGATTAATAATAAAACATTTAATAATTTTTATATATATACAGTGTATTGGTGTTTTATATGCGGTCTTGTCTAGATCTCTTCACACAAAGAACCAGACAAAAGGTCCCCAACCCCCTAGAGGGGGCTGTAACTCCTCCTCCTCCAGGCCAGTCAAGGGAGCTTGATTGGTCCTGAAGGTCACCTGCTCATACTGGACATTCCTGTACACTGACAACTCAAATTACAATGGCAGGTGTAGTTCACAAAAACATCCACAAGACGGCGCATTAATAGATCCCCTGTGTGCTGGCTCTGGTAATATATAGAAGGAATGAAGGGGGAGGAAACTCTTTACCTTATATGCAAATGTCCATACCATCTCAGTCTGCAAGGACTATTAAAGGGAATTGGACGAGCAGGACCGGGACATTACAGTATTAGGGACGTATAACTGGCATTGAAATGCATTAGGTGTGTTTTAGTACTCTACTGAGTTAGGTGAATGACTGGTAGTTTAGGTGAGTTATGGAGGAGGAATAAGACACGTACCCCTCTACTACTACCCTGTCAGGTTAATGCCTAGTTTCTGGAGAGGTTCACATGTTATAGATGCTGGATTATATTACTTATATAGCGGTTCATCAAATGAAATGCGCTCTATCTAATAAAGTTCTACATAGTGAGAAGTAAAATGAAATGCTTGAGAAGTAACCACAGGATTTCACCTCTTCCTCCTGCAGACATTTTTGATTGTTGATTTTTTTGTTTTTACTCTTCATCTTCCAAAAGTCATCACTTTATTATTTTCCCATTTACAGAGCTGTGTGGAGCTTAATGTTTGTGGGATAACTTGTACTATGTAGTGGCACCATTTAATATTCTGTACGATATACAGAATGGAGTGGAATTGGAGAAAAATTGCATTTGTGTGACTTTCTTAGGGGTTTTGTTTATGAGCCGTTCATTGTGTAACTAAAAATGACATATGACCTGTATTCTACGGCGATACCAAATTTACATATATTTTCTTTCATTTTAATCATTTAAAAAAGATTCTTGAAGTCACCATATTGTGAGACCCATTATTTTTTCTATATAGTTCAATGTATGGAGATGCCAGATGTACTTGTATTCCATTTTGGGGAATGTCTATTGGTTTGATTGCTTTTTATCCAATTGTTACAGGAGTCAAAACACTGAACTGTGGGTCTTTTAATTTTTCTTCCTCTGTATTCACTGTATAGAAAAATATTTTTATAAATATGTAGGCCAAGCATTTTCGGATACAGGAATATGTAACATGTATGTATTTCACTGTATTTATGTATTTTATAGGTGTTCTAGGGAAAGGGTGGGGTGGTTTGAATTTTTTTTTTTATGTACTGTAATGAACCACAGGGGGTCTGATTACTAATATAATGCATTGTAAAACAGCGGTACTTGTATTATAGACTACATAAAGCAGCCTGTAATACAACTTTATGCCAGACAAGCCTGGAAGCCTTCAAAAGGCAATGGATCGCCGGACTGGGTTCTTGTTGCAGAGCCAGCAATCCACCCCAAAATGGGGGCACCAGTGCATAGTGGCAACTCAGACATCTGTGACCAAGGTGTCGAGAAGGGGGGGGGGGGGGGTTAATGCTTACAATCAGTGTAGTATATCATATATCAGAGACTCTGTGGTTATGATAGTTGCTGAGCTCCTGACGAAGAGAAATTGATCTCCAAACTAGAATATGCAGCTCAAAGAGGGCGCTTACAGGTGGAGATGATGGAGTTGTTCCATGTTCAAGATTTATAAAGATTACAGGTGATTCACAGAGAAAAAACCTGATATCTGTGCAGATACTGTATGAGGACAAGGCTAACGCTTATGACAAGGTGAAGAGAGAAATGGAATGCCAGATGGAAGACGTGAGGATTCAGTTTGAGGAAATCAAGTCTAATTTATGTCTTCAGATTGTAGGTCTTTAAATGCTTTTCCAGTCGCCGTCCCCTGTCCAGTTTCCCCGGGGTTTACGACGGTAGTGTGAACGCCGCTTAAGGCCAGGGCTACACTGTAGACTTTTTGTAGTGCTACTGATTGATATTAACTATTTAGTGACAGTTGTAGCACACATGATTGTACACAACTCGACTCATACAATGCACATAATTCACACAATACATTTATTTTTGCTATAGCTAAGTACTAAAACTCAATTAGTAGTGCTACAAAAAGTCGCAGTGTGCCCTGCCCTAATAGCAATGAATAGACAAATGTGGCTTCCTGTCCCACATAAGACGCTCTGTCAATTGGAAAGTCAAAGTGTTGGTTACATGACACACCTGAAGACAAAAAGGAGAGAATAATTTCTGGTAAGAAAATTACCTTTACTGAAGTGTACATCGAGCACCATTGCAACGAGCCAGAGAATAACACAGTATTATGGCACATAGTGACCCCTTTTATGGGAGGGCTCCTTTAAGAGAAGGCCTTGCTACTCCATATATAAGAGAAGAGAGTATCTACTGTGGTTGGGTACAGTGCTGTTAATATATCTATGGGTGATAGAAGGGAATGTAGAAAACTAAATGTGTCTCCATTACTTTGCTGGAACACCACAATCCCTGCATGTGACATCATTAAAAAGACTCTCTTCAAATCCTGTGATGTCACAGTGTATACAGTAATCTCCTTGTGTGTGCATTGTCCTCGTGCCATGATGTCATATTCAGTATTAGTTTGTTTATTAGTTGAGTGATTTCTGGGATTCTCTGTGAGCTTCTGGTATCTTCTGCATTTGTTTACATGGGCATCTTCCTGTTCTGTTTTCCTACAACTACCATGATGCCTTGAGCCACCCAGAGCTGACTCACACCTCCTCCCTCTCTCCCTCCCCTTCCCTTTCTTACTCACACCCCCTCCCTATTTTCCTAGCTAGCCTGTCCACTACTAGTATTTCTTAACTAACTCAATGCACCCCCGCCCCATCATAGTTACCTGTCTACTTATCCAGACCTTCTGGGCAAAAGACTGCATTTCTTCTGGGCTACTGCCCCAGCTATCTAGGTAAATATGGATTTTTGGGACAATGAGTAATTTATACTTGCAATATAAACCAAAGTTATACATGCTGATGACTATATTCCTGACTCGCAGCTACCCCCGACTTCGTCTGCGGTTTGGCGGTGGCGCAGAACCGCTTATATTTCTTGTCCCCCTATCTGTGCCCCCAGTCTAGTTCATCTGCCTTCAGTTTCTTGTCTCCCCCCATCTCTGCCTCCAGTATGTTGTCCCCCCAATCTCTGCGTCCAGTATGCTGTCCCCCCCCATCTCTGCCCCCAGTATCTTGTCTCCCCCCATCTCTGCCCGCAGTATCTGGCCGCCCCCCTCTCTCTGCCCCCAGTATCTTTTCCCCCCACATCTCCGCCTCCAGCTTCATGTCTCCTCCATCTCTGCTCCCAGTTTCTTCTCTCCCTATCCCTGGCCCCAGCTTCATGTCCCCCCTTCTCCGGCCTCAGTCCACTTCATCTGCCCCCAGTTTCGTGTCCCCCCCATCTCTGCCCCCAGTTTCTTCCCCCCCATCTCTGCCCCCCATTCTCATGGGTGCAGCAGCCTCCTCCTTATCCTCCGTGATGTGTTCAGGTGGCCTGGTATAGGTGCGGCTCCGGGACTATGTGGGCTGCCGCCATCTTCCTCACTGTGTCCCTGGTGAATCGGCACGCCCACATTCAGCCCCCAACTTATGGTGCAGCAGCCCTGGCTCTATAGCCTGCCCACAGCCTGCCATGCACCAATAGGAGGAGCGTGGACAGAGCAGCGCTGGCAGAATGCCAGCTTATATAGCCGAGCCCGAAGGGGTCTTTGGAGGGTGACGGTGGCGATTTGGGGTGAGTGACCCACATTTAAAGTAGCCTATTTGACTTTCGTGGGAAATATGTAGGTGTGTGAAATTTCACCAAAATCCGTTCAGCCGTTTGGCTGTGATTGAGGAACAAACATCCGAACATCCAAACACACAGACACACAAACCCACAAACCCACAAACTTTCACCTTTATAATATTAATAGGATTTTCCTATGTACATAGCTAATGGTCATATTTACTGCAGTGATCAAAATGTTTTATGCTAGTTTGCAGAATGTGACCTTGATATGTCAATACTGAAATACAGTCAATTGAAGAGATTCAAACCAGGCCAATGATAGATCAAATCATTATCATTACTAATAACTAATAATAACAACAAAGCAATTGCACCAAGAACCCATCTAGACAAAGCAGTGTATGGACTATCTCTCCATACTAAACATGTTTAAGAGCATTTCTCACCAGTGGTTTGGACAATTTGCAGATTCTCAATGAATCTGTATGAGTCAAAATCCCCCATATAACCACATCCTGTCTAAGAATTAGCACACTACTGGTAAGCGAGCACTACATGCGGTAGATAATTTATGTAGAGCTAAATAAAGAGAGGTTATATTTAGAAGTCGATAGGACACACCCAGCTAACCTCTAGTGCAAAGCAAAATTAGGTCAAGTCCTCATTATGTATGAAAGGTGATTACATATTACATCCAGTTTTTTCTACTTTATGAAACAGATGGACCTTCTTACACGAACCAAATAGAAACAGAAGAAATTTATGAAAAAAAAAAATCTTCTTAGCTATAAATATGTTTGATTTGATACAGCCAGAAATGTTGTATCCTGTGCAATGCACCAGTAGAACTAAGGAGTTTATAATTCTTCGCTCCATGTTTAAAGCTGTATACTATGTTTTAGTGTAATATGACTTTGAGATGGACTTAAACTCAGTACTAAGAGGATTCCCCCTTTAAAACTAGATACAATCTTAGGCTTAGCGAACCTCAGACCCCCGAGTATGATGATCGGAGGGCTAGAGGTGAGGTTAACATAAAAAACACTGTTACTTACCTCTCCTGGCTCCGGAAGGCTTCAAGCTACTTGTGAGACGTCCCAGACATCATGCGGCCTGGCATGTGTCCTTATGCGTCGCAACGCAAACCACGGCTCAGTGACATCTCTTCCATCATTGAAGATGGCCGACATCAGCAGGGAATACGCCGGAGGCCAGGAGAGGTAAGTAACAGTGTTTTTTGTGTTTGTATCCTGCCCTGGGTCTCTGATTATTATACTCTGGGGTCTAAAAGTTTGCCACGGGGCCCCACCATTTCTAGTTGGGCCACTGCTCACAGTCTATGAATATTGGACTGGTCTGATAGCTACAACTAAGTCTGTGAGCTTCAGGCTAGGTTTAGCACCCTTTAGATGTACCCCCCCCCCCCCCCCCCACACACACACACACAGATGGGTACTGTAGGTAGTTTTTGCAGAATTGTATGAAAGAGAAAAAACAGAGTACACTTTTGAGAGACAAAGTTCAGGACTGGGAACAAGACCTCCTGACCACTGCTCCAGATTTAGGTACTTGTGCCTCCATATATGTGGACGACTATATTACAACTGTTATGAAGATTTGTTCCTTGCTGAATGTTTACCGTTAAGAAACTGTGAGTTGTTCATAGTGTTACCAACTGTCTCCTGAGTCCTTAAAGAGGTTGTCCGGGGAGTTCAATTTGCCTTAATTCATCCAGCAGATTCTTCATCCAGCTCCAAATCTCTGGGTACATCAAGAAGAATCTGCTGGATGACTTAAGGTAAACTTAACTCCTGCACAACCCCTTTAATCCTGCATTTATATCCATCAAGGGCACTCCAACCACCATCAGGCAGAAAACCTAAATACAGGAAGCACCCTGGTATAATCTAGAGGCTCTAATCCAGAGGCAGAGGTCTCGTAGGCTGGTACTGGTGGTAAGAGGGTCTTCTCTTATCTCCTTTCTCTCTGTTATGGAGCAGTGTGTGGGGTGTAACTGGGAAATGATTTGCTGTATATACAACAACATATAGAAAAAAGAAAAGTCAGCTAACAATAAACTGCTTCAAATAACTGAATAAGGGCTCTGTGCACAGACTGATCCAGATTGCAATCCTACAGTGCGTGAAGAAAAACTGTGAATCCTGCACCAAGAACGTTTCCAGCCTGTTAAACTCTTCTTTTATTCCAAAATATTAAAAAAATCCCCCATTTACACATGGAGACACCTGAACCTCTATGTGTGATCCTTGATTAATACATTAGAATAACAGATTTGGAGTCCAGCACCAAAAAAGTTTTCCTTCAGTGATTTGCTGCACCTTTGTAGGGTTTTATCTGGTGCCATTGTTGCCAATGGTCTAAAAGAGGAAAGGATGAGACTGTAGGAGCCATTAGAAGAGGGGAAGGTTGGGGGGCAATGCTGCTACCAATGACGCTGCTCTGTGGTGTTTGGTGCTTCTGCAAAGGTATATTTGGGGTGAGATGTGCTACTCTGTGGTGTTTGCTATAGTTGGACAAATAGTTTGTGTTGCACGGTTACTCTAGGTTCACACTAGCACCACAGTCTCTGTTGTTCGGGCACATCATGGGACCCAAGCGACAGAGAAACTGTGGCTGTAAATGGACACCAGCGGACTCCCTCTATAATGGGGTCTGCCATTTCAAAACTGAAAGCACGGAGAGAAACCTCCTCCATGCAGGATTTCTTTTCTCCGCTGATTTTTGGAGGTTTCTATGAAGTCTTTCCAAGGAACGTCAACCCACCCTGATATGTTCTTGGTGCTGCTGCTGTTCTGTGATGTCTCAGCAGGAATTATGGCTTACATGGTGGTATTTGTGTGGCACAGCTAGGGTGTAATATGTTCTTGTACTGTGATGTTGAGCAGCTTAGAGAAGTATTTTGCGCTGTACAGTGGTATTTGGCTTTTTTTGGGAGGTATTTTCTGCTGGGCACTGGTATTTTACACTGTTCGGATGGTAAGTTATGCTACGGTTAATATGTGCAGTACTGTGGTATTTGGTTGCCAATGGGTATTATGTGTGCAACACAATTGCATTTGTTTAGTATTCCTTGGTAATATTTCTTTGTTGATGAGGTCCTGGCATGACAACAGATTGTGACTGGTGAGGCCCAAGTGAAAAGTTTGATAAACTATGGTCTAGCAGTTTGCTATGAGTTCAGCATTTTAGTTATGTCCCTGTTTACACCTGTATCCCTGGCCTCCGCCTTTACTTCATAGTATAGCATTTAGGAGCATTGTGTAGCATTCTAGGTATAGTAATTGGGGCAGCGCTAAAAGTAGGGGGGGGGGGGTGTTACAATAGAGGCTTGAGATGGCTACTGAAATTATGTTTGGGCATCAAACTCTGCAATTGGCATAGCATTCTGGATTGAAGAAAGGCATAGCTATGGGTTTACACCTGAAACCTCTTAATAACCCCTTTTTAATACGGTTTACCATTGCATTCTTGGCACAGGAAAGTCATAAGAACGATAGTTCTGGACTCCACAAAGGCGATAATCGGGGCTCCGGGATGTATATTAGTAATAAAGCTTATCTAGTACGATTTCTTATTTCCTGGATAACTGGTTTATTACTGCCCTAATCCCCTTACATTACAGCCGCTTTTATTCATATTTTATTCACTTACCTCTCCTGGGCTCCGTAAGGCTTTGGGCCTACTTGGTGACGTCCCGGACATCATGTAGGCTAGGGCTTGTGTCCTTATGCGTCGGGACGCAAACCCGGCTCTTGTGACGTCTCATACATCATTGAATATGTCCAACATCAGCAGGGAGTGCACCGGAGCCCAGGAGAGGTAAGTAATAAAGATGAGCGAGTACTATTCGAAATGGCCGTTTCGAATAGCACGCACCCATAGGAATGAATGGAAGCGGCCGGCACGCTGACTTAGCCGGCGGCCGGCCGCTTAACCCCCTGGGTGCTGGCTGCGTCCATTCATTCCTATGGGTGCATGCTATTCGAAACAGGAGTTTCAAATAGTACTCGCTCATCTCTAGTAAGTAACAGTGTTCTTTATGTTTGTATCCTCCCCTGGGTCTCTGATCATTATACTATATCATTATAATGCTGTGTGCAGGGAACACTATGGGACATAACAGTGTGTGCAGGAATATGTTTGTGTGGGGGGATGGTTGATCAGGGTAGTCAGGAGGGGTCAGTCATGGGGGAGGGACATGTCAAATGTTTGCCTTGGGCCATTCCTAGTTACACTACTGACTTTAGTCCATACTTGCTCTATGACTCTGACTTGCTCTATGACTCTGTGCATAGGATCTGTTTCCATTTCTTCTTCTTTTACTCCATAATACATTACTTTTGCAGGGCAGAACATAAAAATGAATGAACAACAAACACAAGTCAATGGCAGAATTTTGTTTGTTTTTGGACAGAGGTCCCCTTAATTTACCTCTTTCATACCACTGCTCCTGGGTCATAACCTTGAAACTTCTTGAAATGCTGTATATTTTTGGGACCTGATGACCATGGATGACCTAAACCTTTTACCCTGGATGCATTTTAGGAATTTCACTTCTTCTACCGTTGCTTTAAGGTTCCTGTGCCGACCTGAAAAGCTTCTGCAATGTCAGAGTTCTCTGGGCTTGTCCAAAGAGCACCTGAGGAGACATGTTTAAACTCCCTTCCTCCTCAACCAGGTGCCTGCAATTATTTACCTAATTTGGTTTTGTGGTCTGATTCTTTATGTATCACTACAGTCTGATCTCCTGGAAACCAAACTTTGGCTTGTGACCAGTTTACTCTTGTCTTTTGATTCAAACTACGATGTGATGTCTTAAAATACTGACCCTTTGGCTTTCTTACCAGATACTACTTGTCTACTGACTCTGGTCCTGATATGATTTCTTGGAAAACAATCTTTTAACTTGTTAATGGAATATCGCTCATCTCCTGGCTAAGACATCTCTTATTGAACAGGCGACTGGGACAGTACTTTACTGATTCATCCTCCTGATACTGATCATCCTAATAAGATAATAGGGGGGGCTTCTAGTATAGTTTTCAGATAGTGGAACCTTTATTTCCTGTATGGTTTCTGGTGGTGATAACTTAGGTCCTCAAATTCAACAAATTCCATCAAGGTTCACAGGCTCTGGTAAAAACATTTGGGGGTGTGAGCCTATCTTGCAGCACAGTACTGGATTTACCACTGGACTACTGCTCTCTGTTATCAACTAGGTTCAGCTGTTGTTGACATTTGCTCCTGGAACACAAACATAACAATCCAATCTCCTATCCTTACTTTCAGCTACTTGAAAAGATGGCAACACTTATCTACATAGCTTTTCAGAGTTGGAATCATTGAGAATAAATGGGGTCCAGGCAAAACTCCCCACTCACTTGGGAGTTTGATCCATTCAACGGCCCAGTTGTTGGTAGTGTATCAATAGGGACATTCAACATTGCCAAAGGAATTTGCACAACTCTTGTTGCAAATGCTTGTGGTAGAAATCCAATTAGTTTTGTTGCTAGATTGCATGTGGTTTCCTGTGTGTGAAACCGAACCAAAGATTGCAAAATAAGTTGCAATAGATTGAAAGTCTGTAAGTCTGACACAGAGAGGAAATGGCTTCTATTACTAAAAGCGAGCAAGTATGTCATTTGTTCAGGTACCTAAAGGTGAGCCTCTGCATGGAAGGAACTTCGTTCTTAGGGCTCGTTCACACGGGGACAGAGGGGGCGGATTATGGCACAGAATCCATGTCATAATCCACCCCCCTCACAAGGTGGTGTCGCTGAGCCGCGGCATCCAGCACCCTCCGGACTAGGCCCATTTATTTTGGGCCTACTCCAGAGCGGGAAGCTGCGACTGACAGTCGCGGCAGGCGTATTTTGGTCCCGATGTCAAAATCAGGACCAAAATACGCTATTTTATGCCCGTGTGAACTAGGCCTTAGTCTGAAGTTTCAATAAATAATTGAGGTTGGGGGTCAGAGTCAACTCCTTGTTTTAGTTCCTCAGTAGTCATTGCCCTTGGTGTGTAACACCAACATTTACATGCTTCTAAACTAAGATAGTTGCTGGCATGTCATTCTTGGTAATACGTCTTGAAAAATAGTCTGCAGGATTTTCTGCTTGCTCCTCATATGTTAAATGGAAGTTCTGTAGCCAAAGTATCCAGCCTTCAAGTTGTAGGGGAGGCTTAGTGCAATGCATATGGAAGATTGGAGTGTGTGGTTTGTGGCCACTGTGAACTGATGACTAAACACGTAGATGCAAATAAAGGCAACCTCACACAATAGCAAGAGCTTCTCTGCAGGGGATACCAAAGGAACTCACATTGGAATACCAAGTTGCACAGTCATTGTGCACTTTGTTCCATGCATTGCTCCATGGCTCTATCTATTGCATATGTTTCCACCTTTATTTCTCCTCTCTGACACTTCACTGTCGCTGGACAAAAAAAGGAAAATTACCAAACACAATTGGAGAACAGTTAAAAAAAAACACAAGTGGAGAATATTCACAACAGTTATAAAATCTACAGTGGGGTAAACTTGGAACATTGGCAACAGGTGCCAAAGAATAAGTCCATTCCTGGCAACAAGCATGTAGGCAGCAATCAATGAGGGAGATTGCAGACTCCAAGGTGCTAGGAGGTGGATGAGGGACAATGATGTCCTAATAGCATCTGATAAGTCCATTAGTTGCCCAATAGTTCTTATCTGTATGTCAATTCTGCCACTTGTTTATGATCAGGGTTATCATAAGACATCATACGATGGAAAAGAAGGAATTTATGAAAGCTAGTATCTATTTCTTAAAGGACCCGTTATATACAGTAAGATGTGTAGAGCAGAAACAGCTGAGCAGATTGATGCATAGGGTTGTAGAAGAACATAACCTGTCATTTATTCACTGAGATCTTTGTTCTTTCTGTGTTGAGAAGTCAGGGAGGCGGAGCTATTTGTCATTGACTAATTATTCCAGGGTTCATCTTTGCTCAAGTAGATGTCAGTTCTGCTTTCCCTTATGCACCATTATTATTAAGGGGCCTGTGCTGTTTTTGGTGCAGTGTTTGTTTCCTTTTTTGGGGGCCAAAACCACTGCATGTAGGTGTTATGTTATATATAGTAACTATAGACAGTACATCCTTCACTGCAGTATCCTGTGTGTATGGTGTTTGTCTCTGCTATTTTCACCATAGGATTCTTTGTCGAAAAATTTAATGTTTCTGCCATTAAAAATACAGAAAAAAATGTGCAAAGAAGTCCATAGGAATATGCTGCTGAATTTCTATCAGGGAAATTTAACAAGCTGCAGTGGCAAAAAGCACCCAAAATTCAATGGTTTTTGCAGTAGCTCGCCTGCAGGGGTCATTGTTGGTCTCATGAAGTTTTCAAACTTTGCATGGAATAGGCTGAAAGCTGCGAGTGAAGCCCCAGCAATAACCAACATCATACTGCGATGCTGGTTTTATCACTTTATCAGCACCACGAGGATGAGATTTATTTAAAGGGGTTGTCCACTTTCAGACCAATTTTGAGAGACAAATGTTATGGTTTGTATGATAAAAAGTTGTACAATTTTCCAATATACTTTCTGTATCAGTTCCTCACAGTTTTCTAGATCTCTGCTTTCTGTCATTCATTCTGTTACTTCTAGTGGATAAAAGTCTGACCATGGTCATGTGATTTACCACTGAACCTCTGAATTTCCCTATCATGGGACCAGTGGCGTAACTAGGAATGGCGGGGCCCCGTGGTGAACTTTTGACTTGGGGGCCTCCCCCCCAACCGACACCGACGCCGAAGACCTTGACTGACCCCCTCCTCGGCACTCTATTATGTCCCTTAGTAAGCCCTGCACACAGTATTATGTCCCTTAGTGGCCCCTGCACACAGTATTATCCCCAATAGTGGCCCCTGCACACAGTATTATCCCCAATAGTGGCCCCTGCACACAGTATTATCCCCAATAGTGGCCCCTGCACACAGTATTATCCCCAATAGTGGCCCCTGCACACAGTATTATGTCCCTTAGTGGCCCCTGCACACAGTATTATCCCCAATAGTGGCCCCTGCACACAGTATTATCCCCAATAGTGGCCCCTGCACACAGTATTATCCCCAATAGTGGCCCCTGCACACAGTATTATCCCCCATAGTGTCCCCTGCACACACTATTATGTCCCTTAGTGGCCCCTGCACACAGTATTATCCCCAATAGTGGCCCCTGCACACAGTATTATCCCCAATAGTGTCCCCTGCACACAGTATTATCCCCCATAGTGGCCCCTGCACACAGTATTATGCTCCACCGTGGACACCCATAAACAATTATTATACTCTGGGGTCTTTTCAGACCCCAGAGTATAATAATCAGAGACCCGGGGGAATAAAAACATTAAAAAAAACAGTTGCTTACCTGTCCCCCGGTTCCTATGCTGTCGCCCGCCGCTCTCATCCTTCTTTAATGACGTCGGACGTCACATGGCCCGGGAAGCAGGCCGGGTTCATGTGACGTCAGACAAGAAGGAAGGAGGCCTGGCAGGATCATGGAGAGGTAAGTAACAGTATTTTTTATGTTCCCTTACCTCTCCCGGTCCGCCGATCATTATACTCGGGGGTCTGCAGAGTATAATGATAGTATTTGTGGAGCCCGCTGTGTCACTTGCCGATCCGGCCCAGCCAGGATCGGCAAGTGAATAGGGCCCGTAACGGCCTGTTAAAATTTTTTTTTAAAAAAATGCAGCGGTAGCGGCTGTCACCGGGCCCCCTAATGGCCCGGGCCCTGTGGCAGCCGCCTCCGCTGCCTCTACGGTAGTTACGCCCCTGGGTGGGACAATTAAAGGATTGTCTTATCTTATCTAATACTCCACGTTGAGGAAAAACAGCTTTTTTTGCTACAGATTTTCCTGCAGTTTTTTGAGCCAAAGCCAAGAATGGCTACAAAAGGAATAGGATATATATAAGAAGCTCTTACACTTCTCCTCAATCCACAGCTTTGACTCAAAATATGCAATAATGTTTTCCAGCAGTGGGTTTCTTTGCAAGTTTGCAGCGTTTTCCTCTGCAGACTTTCTACCCCTATTCTACCTACATGGAAAACACCAGCGTATCTGTAGGTATAAATGACAGGTTGCAATATTAAAAAACAGCAAAGTTTTTGCAAACGGGATTACAGATTTTTTTCTGCAATGTGCGGATGGAATTAGCCAGGTACTGTAAAACATTTTCGCAACGTCAGGCCCCGGCCTAAGGGTGTTTTGCACATATCAAGTCTTTCATGCTTTCTATTCTGGGTATGATATTATCTCTCCAAACATTTTGATCATTTCTTGTCATTTGACAATGATTGTTATTTTTACATTTGTTTTCTCTGTATCTATACTATGAGATGTTCAGCACTTCCTTTACTTTCTAATTTGAGAACACAGGTTGCTATCATCTCCATAGTTTATATACAGTATATCTTGCTTGAACTAGTTGTACCTGCACATGAGTGCAAATCACTTCAAAATGGAATGGGTGTAAGATACATGGACAAGTATATCATTGTGTAGCATTGTCTGTGGATATAAGATGCCGTATACTAGTATGTGAATGGGCATGCTCAACATTTCTTTTTTTTGTTCAATTAAAAATATTTTAAATCCTATCCTTAAATGTGAAAGTTTGTGTGTTTGGATGTTTGTTACTCGATCACGCAAAAACAGCTGAATGGATTTGGATGTAAGAGCTAGTTCACACATGAACTGCCCGCGCGGGTTTTGACACCCGCCTGCCGCGACCATCGCGGTCGCGGCTTTTCCCTCCGCTGTCGGCTCAAATGAATGAGCCAACATAGGAGGGTGCTGCCGGGGGCGGAAGCCGCGCGGCTTCTGCCTGAAGATAGGGCAGGTCGCTTCTTTTCTCCGCTAGCGGCAGCCCGCTGCTAGCGGGGAAAAAAAGCCCGGCAGTCTACATAGACCACCATTGTAAAGGGGCGGATTTTGAAGCGAAATCCGCTGTCAAAATCCGCCCCTTTGCCCACGTGTGAACTAGCCCTAATTTGACACATAGATTGTAATCTCGATTAAAACATAGGCTACTTTTTATCCCAGTAAATGACATGGCTTCATGACTGTTATGAATTTATGTTATCTACACTGCTCTTATCTCAGCTTCTGAGAAAGCCAGGGCTGTTATCTCTATGTGTAAACACACGCTAACCCTCAGTGGATTGTGCTCATTTATTTGCATATTATCTGATCTGCTTCAGGCACTGATGAGAAACTGACATGGGCAAACACCTTTAATCCAAATTGGCAGTTTGCCAGTTTTCAACATGCCTGGAAAAAGAAAATCTAATTTGTCGCAAAAAATGAGAGCTATGAAGGTAGCTAGAAGTCACAGAGGTCTCCTCAAGCGGAGCTGAGGGGGATCATCGACGCCAACAACACGCTCATTATATGGTGTCCCAGCAAGCTGCTGAGATACCGGAACAATTATGGGCACAGCTCAAGGAATGAGTTCAGCGGCAGGCCAGCTTGACAACTGCCGAAACGCCGCAGCAGGCGGATCATCAACACCAACATTACGCTCATTATATGGCATCCCAGCGAGCCAATCACAGGCACAGTGTGAGGAACAAGGTCAGTAGCAGGACAGATTGCGAGCTGCCAAAACGCCAGAGCAGGCAAACCATCGACGGCAGCAATTTGCTGAATATAGGCGGATCATCAAACCAACAACCCACAGACGAAGTCGCAGGCAGAAGTTACTTCTAAATAAGTGCAGTTTTTTCTTGAAACTTGAGACTCCCTCCCGACTAGGCCCATTCATTTGGGCCTAATCCGGAGTGAAATGCCGTGACTGGGTGCCGGTGCACTGGCATCAGGGTGTCATGATTACACACATATAGTTTTCAGGTGTTTTTTTTTCTCTATAGAGAAGTCTACAGGAAAGCATAAAAAACAAACAAACAAAACGCCAGACCAGAACATGCAAATTTTTCGAAAAAAAATTGACTTGAAAAAATTTAATGTGTTCTAATTATTACTTAGTAAATAATAGTAATAATATTAATAATAATTCTATTGGCTAATCTCTAAACCTCTGAACACAGTATTTATTCGGCAATGGTACAAAAAAGCCACAAAAAGTGCACAACTAGCGTCTCGCTGAATGAAGAGTGAGCGAATATGACATTCTATCATTATAACTATTCATTCAGCGAGATACTAGTTGTGCAAATTTTGTGGCTTTTTTGCACCATTGCCGAACATGTATATGTATAAATCTGATGATAGATAGTAGTTAGAATTCAGAGGTAAATGGAGGAGATTTAGTATTGTTTCCACATCAATCTGCAAACCTCAGGAACGTGACCATTTATATTTTTTTGCCACCCATGCCACTTTCCAACAAAGGTGACGTGCTGGGGGCAGAGCCGTCATCCTGTTAGATTTATTATCCTTTAGGTAAACGATGCTTGAATCTATTCCAGCGACAGGTCCAAACTCCATCAGCTCAGAAGATATGAAGACCGGTGCTGAATACTTTGAACTCTATAAGTCTCCCCCAATATAACAGCTTTTTCTGTGTCCTTATAACTATCGTCTTAAGTCTTGCCTATCTGGTCTGACTGGTCAATTTAATCTTTCACCTCAGACATCTATTTTTAGACCCGCCACGCCTCTGCCTTCCCTTTATACAACTTCCTTATTTACCTGCAAGGTAAGTTCAGCCACATAGTGACACTGACGCTTCTTGCGATACCATCATTCAAGGAGGAAGAAATCTGAGATATGTTCCTTACAATGTTCACACCGTCTACTCAGGTTCAGCTCAGTAACTGTGAGAACAAGACAGAAGAGACCCATGGCCTGTGATTCTACCAAGTAATAAGTCAGTATGAAACTACTATGGAGGGAAACTTATCATGACTTTGGTGGTCTCCGGAGAGCAACAGAATTTCATTGTTTAATGTGTGGATTCGACAATGAACTAAAAGCCCAAAGCAATTGTAACAAGTGTTTGGGACAATTCCTGATTTTTACTCTGGAAAAAGGAAAGAAGACTTGTGTTCTGGGGATCGGCGTCACTGAAAGTACATGTGAGATCGAATAGTGGTGGACGTCATGTTGGAGAAGAACCTGGACCATCCTTTCTATGAGGTCTGATCTTATATTATAAATCTAATATTTTTTATAAGCATTTTTAATGTTTATTACTATAAACAAGTACAGAAAATACAATGAAATGGGGGCCACATGGTGACTCAGTGGTTAGCATTGCAGCCTTGCAGCGCTGGAGTCCTGGTGTTCAAATCCCGCCAAGGGCAAAAAACCATCTGCAAGGAGTTTGTATGTTCTCCCCGTGTTTGCATGGATTTCCATCCCATATTCCAAAGACATACTGATAGGGAAAAAATGTACATTGCGAGCTCTATGTGAGGCTCACAATCTACATAAAAAAGAAAATACAATGAAATGCTTATTTAGATATAAGTACTAACAGATGACATATAGGTTGTATAGGCGGACATTCCAACCTTGGGATTTCTGCAGTGGGGATCCAAGGTGGCAGTGTTGAGGACATATCATTGGGACAAGGTATGTAACTTAAACAAGAGCACAGTCGGTAGAGATTTTTTATGTTACAGAATGCGACATGTTCTAGGTGGGGTGAATCTTCGTGAACTTTCTATAGACTTCTCTACTGTATATAGGACCAGAAAAAAATGCTTCAAAAATCCTTTTAGAAATTGCATTAAAACACCACAAACTGAAGGCATTTTCACAAGAAAAAAAAATATAAAAAAAAACCTGTATTGTGAA
Source organism: Leptodactylus fuscus (assembly GCF_031893055.1). Classification (NCBI taxonomy): domain Eukaryota; kingdom Metazoa; phylum Chordata; class Amphibia; order Anura; family Leptodactylidae; genus Leptodactylus; species Leptodactylus fuscus. The sequence continues at coordinate 22,270,768 of NC_134275.1, read as the reverse complement.
ATTATACATGCCTTTTAACCCCTTAAGGCCACAGGGCTGTCTGTATGTTAATACTTGGAGACTTTTTGTCATATTTTCCTTCCCTTTCTTGCAAAATATATAACATTTTTATATTTCTGTCGCCATAGCTCTGTGAGGGCTTATTGTTATAGTTTGGGTTCTGGATGATCTTATTGCTCTTCAATTGCACTCAGGAGGTTAATCTTCCAGACTTGGACTATCTTCCGACTCCAGGGCTGGTCCCGGCTCGGAAGTAATGTAGCAAGAAGTAATGCAGCAGACACGGCTTCTGTGCCTATGGCATTACCGCGCCTTACTGTTATTGCGACGTACGTTAACTATGCACTCAAAGTGATGTAATAGTATGGCGCAGAGCTGGAAGGGTTAATAAATGGTGTACATCTTGTCTATGCCCCAGAAATTGAAATCTATGCCTGCTGCGATCTGTACAATAATTGATGTCTATTTCTAGAATACATTCTAAAAAACCTACAAGTTCGATGGTGAACTATTGCGACAACACATCATCGCTAGGGTAAAACTAGTGTGTATATAGTAGTAACTTTGTACGGACTTCATATAACATATTCTGTGATATGAACACAATATATGATTCCATGTAAAATATGTCTATAAAGGCAGCTTTACATGGGCAAATTCAGGTCATTAAATATACTGTACACCATAGAACAGTGAGCGGGGACTTGGACGCCAAACATCATAGTCATCTAAGACGCTAGCAGTCCCTGCCTGTAAACCTACTGTGCCATATGGTAAGTGTATGAGACAGAGACTCCAAACATCATGAATGACTGATGCTTGGAGTCCAGGTCCTTGTTCTGTATTCAGCCAAAAATGTACAACTAGAGATGAGTGATCAGCGTTCGATGGAGTACATGTTCCATCGGATATCAGGCTGTTCGAGATGTTTGATTAGAATCGAACACCAGGTGGCAAACTCACTAAAAATTTGATTCCCCTCCCACCTTCCCTGGTGCTTTTTTTGCAATAATAACTGTGCAGGGGAGGTGGGACAGGAACTATGACAGGCATCGAAAAAAAATCGGAAAAAGTAATTGGCTGGCTAATTCAGGTGACCTCCAATTTATACGAACAGTGGATTTAATATCCGGTTCATATGAGACTGTGAACTATGTGACTGTGAGACAGGGATAGATGTACAGGCAGGATTAGCTAGGGATTAGGTTAGATTTATTTAGGTGGGAATGTTACTCACCCAGCTCTTTGGGGCTTTATCTGGTCGGGATCCCTGTCATCTTGCGATATGCGCGAGCTGACTTTTTCCCATAGGAATGCATTGATCAGCGTTGATTGGCCGAATGCCATACAGAGTACAGCATTCGGCCAATCAGCGCTGGTTCTGCCGGAAGCTCGTCTGTGAGGAGGCGGTCTAAGATCGGACCAGAATGGAGACTGCTATGGACCGATCTTAGACTCCGCCTCCTCCGGCAGAACCAGTGTTGATTGACCGAATGCTGTACTCTGTATGGCATTCGGCCAATCAACGCTGGTCAATGCATTCCTATGCTGAGATGTAGAAGTGCTGGCAGTGCGCTCAGAACTTCTACACCGGAGATGAAGCAGAGCTGAGTGTGCGCTGAACCCTGCATTCCGCCAATCAACACTGGTTCTGCTGGAGGAGGCAGAGTCTAAGATCGGTCCACAGCAGTCTCCATTCTGGTCCAATATTAGACTCCGCCTCCTCACAGACGAGCCTCCGGCAGTACCAGCGTTGATTGGCCGAATTCTGTACTCTGTATGGCATTCGGCCAATCAACACTGGTCAATGCATTCCTATGGGAAAAAGTCAGCTCCCGCATATCGCAAGCTGACAGGGATCCTTACGTAATACAGTGACTTGGGCATATTAGATGCCCCCAGACATGCTTCCCTTGCTGTCCCAGTTGCATTCCAGGGTGTTGGCATCATTTCCTGGGGTGTCATAGTGGACTTGGTGCCCCTCCTGAGTCAAATAGTGGTTTCCCCCTAAACGAGTATTTATTTCCCATAGACTATAATGGGGTTTGATGTTCGATTGAACAGTCGAGTATTGAGCGGCTACTCGAATCGAACTTTGAACATTTCACTGTTCGCTCATCTCTATGTACAACCAACATACAGTCCCTGACGGTGTAGGTGGGTTGTGGTTTTGGAAAGAATATTTTAATTTCACTGGCTTTTAAAAATGGATTTTTATTATTCTTTTTATTTGACTTTTTTATGATTTATTCATGTATTATATTACTTATTTTTTCATGTACTATATTTTACACTTGCTTTTTCCCCCAGTATTCCCCCCAGCATTCCACTATGCGGATCACAGATACTAGTGACTCAATGCTTGCTGGCCTATAAGTGGTGATCTGACTACTAGGAATTGCTGTCAGGACATAGATCATTTCCTCCCAGCAATGGCGGGGACCGGTTGGCAGGAAGTGGGTTTCCTGCATTCAGTTCCCGTTACTAAACATATTGATCACTTATAGCTCGGTGTTTATTCTGGTTTCGTGACATCTTTGATCATTTTAGCTCCCTGCCGCTTTGGGAGAACCCACTGACACCTTAATGGAAGATTTCTGTGCGGTATGATCTGCCATTAAATCCACATTGCAGCAGTATACGGTATATGCTGCAGTGATGTAGATAGACGTATTAACAATGTGTAGGGGTTAAGCCCCGAAAGTGTGTCAGGCAACAATTTATTTTGTGATATAGTAGATGAGGTTGGATGATGACACAGGTCCATCAAGTCCAACCTATAACCTTATAGTGTTGACCTAGAAGAAACCTAAAAACTGCCAACTGCCCCATTTCAGGAAACAAAATTCCTTCCCAAGTCCAGCAATCACCACAACACACTGGATCAGCTTGTCTTTACCAAAAATCTAAAACCTGTACCCTATAATATTTTTACGTACAAAAAAAGACATCCAAGTCCTTCCTGAGCTTGTACAATGAATCCACCATCACCGCATCATCCATAGACTCTTACAGTAAAGAATCTCTCTATGTTACTGGTAAAGTGATGTCCACTTACTGGGAGTAAAAAGAACCTTAGAAAGATCTTTGTGCCGTCCTTTAATGTATTTGTATATTATTATTAGCCGTCTTTTTCTAAATGGAATAATCCCTAATTTGTAAATCTGTCTCTGTCCTCTAACCCAGCCATTCCTGTAATTGTTGTTTGCACAGTTTGGTGATTCTTGTAGCCAAGGTGATAATCCCTTCACTGGAATACTGCACAAAGCAAGTATGGTGACTGAGAGATTATAGAACAGTAAGCCTAAGAACTATTGTTGGAAAGAAATTTGTGGTCCACCCAATGGGGTTTCCCAGCCCACAAATCCAGGGGAAAACAGCCCACATTACAATATCACTCATCAGCATATAGTAGCATGCACCAAACATTCTGGGTTATGTCTCCCAAGGGAATGGGATTATGTGTTATATCATATAACATATGTCATTATATATTATAAACCAATATATAAAGATACATACCACTATAGTGCTGTACCTTAGGGTCCAGGTTCTCACAAGGTATACAATATCACTATACAAGTGCCAATATAACCAATAATACCGCCATACAGTGACTATATATTGGTACATACCACATGCACAAAGGAGTTCTGCAATGTATTATTACAGTACAGTCCAAACAAGAGGAAAGGACAATGGTCAGACCTAATAACAGGCTATTACTGCTGTATGGAATAGCTCAGTGTGATGTATTACTTTATACGCTGACATCCAATGTAGAGTATAAGCAAGAAGAGATGTCACTATATGTCTATACCGTGTCATCCAAACATGTCATTGATATGTTATTAATAGAGCCTGACGCTAGGTTCATACCCTGATGTTCAGGTCTGTTGGAGGACCCAAATAACATAGGGGTGGACAACTAAAACAGCGGTAACACACACAGGATCCGATGATTTTCAGGGGACACTATGATATAGTCTCCAACATACATTCATCCACAGATGTGAGTGTAGTCTTTTTTTTTTTTATAATATTTTTATTGAACATTTTTCATTAATACAAATGGTTACATCGAGATAATGTTTGCATAGGATGTAAATTTCTGAAACAGCCTAAGAAAAGCTAAATATTAAAATCTGAATAGGTATCACAGAAAATAACAAGTGTCAATCTTAATATCCATAAAGTCAAAGGTTCAAGTACAGCCGGTAGTAATTATCAAACAAGGGGAGGGATACAATTGTGACAATAGGGTGTTCCAGGGAGAGAATAAGTGGGTATTGGGGAGGGCGCAGGGAGAGGAGAGGGAGATAGGATAAGATAAGGGAGGGAAGGGGGGGGGGGGGGGGAGAAGGGGAGAAAGTAAGTAAGGGAGAGACAAAGGTGGTGGGGGGAGAGTAATGTGTTCAAGGGGAGAAATAAAGGAGGTAGGAATAGGAAACAAGCTCAGTCTTATTCTCAGATGCAGCAATACACTTATGTGAGTGTAGTCTTATGCTAGGTTCACACCTGCGCTCAGGTTTCCGTTTTTCAGGTCTGCTTGGGGATCTGAAAATAAGAAACCCAATCTGCTTAAGGCTAAGGCCCCAAGGGACAACCCGCAGCAATAAAGCACTGCAGGAAAAAGCGCGGCGGCAACGCATCGCTGTTCTTCCCCCAGCGCTTTAAACAGAAAGTTCACAGAGTTTTCCACCACGGACTTTCTGTTACAATTATATTTATGGGGAAACCGCGGGCGTTTCCGTAAATATAATTGACATGCTGTGATTTCCAAAACCGCGCCGGTTTTGGAAATCGCGGCGTGCCCACTCGGTGGTTTTTACCGCAAAGTGGACATGGGATTTGGTGAATCCCATCTGCTTTGCCTGTACTGTAAAATGCTGTGGTTTTTCCCATGGCGTTTCTGGCCCGTGGGGACCCGGCCTAAAAACCCCAGACCCCATAGACTATAGTGGGGTCCACTGGGTTTCCACCTGGTTTCCACTTGAACGGTGAGCAATAGCAGATACGAACCCAACCTTAGCTGTACAACAAGGAAAAATACTAGTATAGATGAATGCTGCTCTATAAAAATTGATGAAAACATACTTTTCACCATCTTGGTCGCTTCTTAAAGCCTGTTATGTAAAATTACGGTATATACCTACTGGTGCACATGTATTGTACAGTATACACAAACTCAGTAGGGATTCAATCTTCAGTTATAGCATGAGATAACATAAAATGATACTGTAGTTTTATAGGTTTTTGCTACGTACTGTCCTCGGTCTAAATGTTTTTAGACATTGAATTAAAACTTTATGGCAATATGGGAGTTTTATGGGTGCACGTGCCGTACATGCGCCAGGTTTATTAATAGGACATGTGCCGTACTGATTAATGTGGCATAAACTTAAAGCTTATCCAACTTTAATCTGTGGTGGATTTTACTAGTAGTGAAACATGTCCAGTCAAGATTTGTTGGAGATTTTAAAGCAGGTTCATCTCTGCGTAAAAATTCTCTGCAGTCTGCAGATGTGGATTGTTAGATATTATAGATGAGCGAACACTGTTCGGATCAGCCATTCCGAACAGCACGCTCCCATAGAAATGAATGGAAGCACCTTGACCCCCCGCGTGCCGGCCGCTTCCATTCATTTCTATGGGAACGTGCTGTGAGCGTGCTGTTCGGAACGGCTGTTCTGAACAGTGTTCGCTCATCTCTATTAGATATATCTTATATGCTACAGGTTTGGGTTTTTTTATGCAAATCTGTAGCATTTAGGTTACATTTAATGTGCATACTCTTAGGGCTTGTTCACACGGGGGGTGGATTTTGGCACCGAGCGTGATGTGGGGAGCCGCGTCATTCTCGGGTCAAAACCCGCCTGCCATGACCATCGCGGTCGCGGCTTTCCCCTCCGGAGTTGGCTCAAACGAATGAGCCGACACCGGAGGTTGCTGCTGCTAGGCGGACACCGCGGCTCAGCGAGCTGCGGAAGCCGCCTGAAGAAAAGGTAGCTTGTTAATAGCGGAGAAAAGGTCTCCATAGACCACCATTGTATGTAGGCGGATTTTGAGGCGAAGTCCGCTGTCAAAATCCACCTCTTTGCCCCATGTAAACTAGCCCTTACTCAGATAAAAGTATACAGTACTGTGCAAAAGTTTTAGGCAGGTAAAATGACGTGAGATATATTCCACTCTGGGATTTTCATAAGACATTCGGAACAGTATGCATAGCATGCATTTATATGTAAAAATGGCAAGGAAAATGTAATAAACATATACATAGGAATAATAAAAGAAGCAAAATGTATGTTATAACATGAAATGGCCATGGACTGTGTTATTTTACCAGTTATTCTATGTACACGAGGGTTGTAACAAGAAACCATGGCACCCCATAGCAAAACTTGTAATGGGTGAGTATAGGAATAATGCACACAAAATGTCACTGTACAGATAATGCACACAGTGATGTCACACTACAGGGATGATATAAAAATACTGTGGATACTGCACACACACACAAAAAAATCACTGTACAGTTATGACATCACAACATGGCAAAAGTAATTATAATGATGTCACTTGCAGATATTATATATTATGATTGCCCGTTACAGTAATGGGGGGTGGCGGATAACAGATTTATGGCACCATGCCTTCAGTGAGATTAATGTGTATGTATATGTATATGTCTGCAGATTATAGGACATTACTGTTAACCTACAGACTATCTGGACAACATTACAGAGATAAGATAACATTGAGATCCTAATAACGTTCTATAATAAACTTCCCTTATACTGAGCGCACCAACTGGCCGATCTCATTGACCACTTCAATAGTTTTCTTGAAACAACCCAAAAGTGTATAAAATGTTTCCGCCTGCTTACGTATAGTTTTTAACCTTTTGGATTATGATTTCATTTCCTCATAAAGCCACTGTACATTCTCTATATTCTAGCTATATATAGCGTCATGGCTATGTCATAAATTGCAAACTGATTTTGTAATGCCTTGTTACAGAAAAGCGTAAAGGAAGGAATTCTGCTGAAACAGACCAGCTCATTTCAGAGATGGAAGAGACGCTACTTCAAACTCAGAGGGCGGACATTGTACTATGCCAAGGATTCAAAGGTGACAAACTCGACTTGTCTTAGATGAATAATAGAATAATCCAATAGTTTTTTAATTATTTTGTCCACTGTAAACTATTATGGATGCTTTTAATGGTTCCATTGTCAATGTGTCTTAAAAATGAATATTAGGTCATTAAAGTGGATGATATACAGCATTGTATGTTCATGAAGTGGAATTTGATGCAGAATTTCAGGCAAATTCCGCCTCAAAATTCTCTCCAAACTCTGCCTGAAATCAGCCGCCATTCATTTCATGGGCAGTCATATATTTTCCTCTTATAATGCTTGATCTTCAGGTGGATTCCATCTCATAACTCCCATTGGAGTGAGTTGGAAGTAGAAAAATTTTGCCTTGGTGTGAAATATGCCAATTCTGCATCAGATTCCACTGCTCAATTTGGTCAAGCAGAGAAATAAATAAAATCAGCTTCAAATTTATTAAGCTGAATTTTTCAGTTAGGCAAGTATTGGTACTGCTTGAGATCGCTCTTCCCTCATACAATGTCATGCTAGACTTTACTGAGATTCATCAGCCTTCATACAATTTCTTGTCTGATTCTACTGAGATCGCTCATCCCTCATACAATTCCATGCCAAACTCTACTGATATCGCTCATTTCTCATACAATTCCATGCCAAACTCTGAGATCGCTCATTTCTCATACAATTCCATGCCAAACTCTGAGATCGCTCATCCCTCATACAATTCCATGCCAAACTCTGAGATCGCTCGTCCCTCATACAATTTCATGCCAAACTCTACTGAGATCGCTCATCCCTCATACAATTCCATGCCGAACTCTGAGATCGCTCATCCCTCATACAATTCCATGCCAAACTCTACTGAGATCGCTCATCCTTCATACAATTCCATGCCAAACTCTACTGAGATCGCTCATCCTTCATACAATTCCATGCCGTACTCTACTGAGATCGCTCATCCTTCATACAATTCCATGCCAAACTCTACTGAGATCGCTCATCCTTCATACAATTCCATGCCAAACTCTACTGAGATCGCTTATCCTTCATACAATTCCATGCCGTACTCTACTGAGATCGCTCATCCTTCATACAATTCCATGCCGTACTCTTCTGAGATCGCTCATCCTTCATACAATTCCATGCCAAACTCTACTGAGATCGCTCATCCCTCATACAATTCCATGCCGAACTCTGAGATCGCTCATCCCTCATACAATTCCATGCCAAACTCTACTGAGATCGCTCATCCTTCATACAATTCCATGCCAAACTCTACTGAGATCGCTCATCCTTCATACAATTCCATGCCGTACTCTACTGAGATCGCTCATCCTTCATACAATTCCATGCCGTACTCTTCTGAGATCGCTCATCCTTCATACAATTCCATGCCGTACTCTTCTGAGATCGCTCATCCTTCATACAATTCCATGCCAAACTCTACTGAGATCGCTCATCCTTCATACAATTCCATGCCAAACTCTACTGAGATCGCTCATCCTTCATACAATTCCATGCCAAACTCTACTGAGATCGCTCATCCTTCATACAATTCCATGCCGTACTCTACTGAGATCGCTCATCCTTCATACAATTCCATGCCGTACTCTTCTGAGATCGCTCATCCTTCATACAATTCCATGCCAAACTCTACTGAGATCGCTCATCCTTCATACAATTCCATGCCAAACTCTACTGAGATCGCTCATCCTTCATACAATTCCATGCCAAACTCTACTGAGATCGCTCATCCTTCATACAATTCTGTACCAGACTCTACTGGGATTGCTCATACCTCGTACAATTCCATGATGTCAGCAGCACTTTATATAGGGAAATGTGCCGCTCACCAGCAAATAACATGATCAGTCAAAAAATATTAGTTTATTGATTTTTTTAGCTGATCACTGCCCTGTTTACATTGGGATCTCTTGTTCGCCCTGTCATTGGCCCATGAAAAAAGTTCTTTAGTTATTGCTGTTGTAAAAATACAGTTCTTTGTAAATCCATGACCATTATGTTTTTTCTGCAGTCTCTGATATTTGATGAAGTTGACCTTTCAGATGCCAGTGTTGCCGAGACGAGTACTAAGAACATCAACAACAGCTTCACGGTATAGTGATAAAACTTTGTTATACCATAGAATTCCAATCCAAGCTGACAGCAGTTTAGTACTGATACACAATGCACATATGTACAGTACCTGTCTATGAAGACAACATAAGAGGCGAACAGTTTTAAAAAATAAAGATGGAAAAGTTATATTCTATATATTGCTAAAGGGTAGATTTGTAAGTAAGAAAATAGATTTTTCTTCCCCTCTACTTCCATATAGATAAACTGTACTATGGTTTGACAGCTATACATTACTTATATCTTAACATACATTTAGGCCACGGCCCCTATTGTTTAAACCAAATTGTTATGTTAACAATTTTTTATGACTTTTTAAAAATTTTCCATGTAACTATCTATATTTTAAAAAGCAATCAATCCTGCAATTTTCACTCTGGCCACTAAGCCTAATAATAGAATGAACTTCTGGCTGGTAGGGCTGGGCAATTATGTCCTGAATCAAAACATGAGTTTATAGAGATATCACAATTATACACAAACATAGCAGGTGGTGATGAAAAATGGAGAACTAAACCTCATAAATGAATAGTACAGGTGAATATAAGAAACTTCAATCTAATATATTTTATTAAATAAATATGTTTCCTTCCCTTCTTATCAGGCTAAGCTACTTTTTACATAGATATCTATGGAGAGGGAAGGCTGCTGGAAAGGACAGAGAGATGGCTGCAGCTTCTAAGCTCTACTGCTGCTTTGGTTTCAAGATAAGGCCCCTTAGGGATTGTTTCATCAGGATTGTTGCTCTGTAAGGGTATGTCCGCACTGTACATATATGCAGTGGACTTTCTGCTTTTACAGTAACAGCAAAGTGGAAGAGATATAAGAGGGCTACTGTCACGACCTGAATTCTTGTGATTAAGTTGTGTTTTTCTGATGGGGATTTGATCCGGTGTTCTGTGATCTTTTGGTGGGTTCTTTGCCATTGGACCATCTGTTTGTACATTGAGTATTGGCCTTCAGAATATACTTGAGGTTCTTTAGATTGAGCCTCAGGTGTTGGTTGTTACCATTGTCCTATTGGATGCTTCTGGGGCCTGTATAAGGAGGAGGGCTGGCTCCACTTGTTGCCGGTTTTCGTTGTATCCAACATAGAATTCGTGGCTCAGGGAGAAGGAGTATTTGTGGAACTATAGCTGACTTGGAAGCAGTGTGAGTGTTGCCTTGTGTGTGAGTCTGGTTTTCCCCTCCACACTTCTACTCTGCCCTGTCCTTCAGTTCTGGTTGCCTGTCACTGTCTTGGTGTTTGTGAGGAAGTTTGGGTTCCAGTTTGTTTTGCCCCAGTCCTGTGTTAACCCTTTCCTCACCTTCCCACTGTTCCTCTCCTCATTCTCTAGTTGCGTATTGTGTTGTGCTGCGTGTCTGTTGTCCAGCACATCCCATCCTGTTTGTGTTGTCTGCAGCTGCACCTTGGTTTCTGTAGGGGTGACCACCTTAGTATCCCCAGTCCCTAACTCTCTTGAAGCTCTCGCCCTATCTGTTGGCTAGGCCTTCGTGTTAGAGAGCCAGGAGTTGTCGGGGCCAAGGATAGCTTGGGAATAGCTGACCACCACCCGCAGGCAGGGCCTAGCTAGCCGCCGTAGTGTCAGGGAAAGTCTCCTCCCCTGTTCCCTTAGCGGTGCAGTCTGCAGTCCGGATTTTGGGTCTGGGCATAGACACGAACGTGACAGCTACATACAGTTGAGACCCCACCAATCCTATGAATGGGGGTGTTTTACCCCTGTGGCCAAGATAAAGGCAGCCAAACTCCTGGTGGAAGTAGGCATTTCCCAACTCTCAGGCAATAAATCGTTTAACAGCCTCCTCCATCCCCTCCCCTCTCCATAGAATTGTGTGCATGAAGTGAATATTAAGAGGGACTCTATATAAACAAACAGTCTGAGTGAAGATTAAGAGGAGGAGAGCAGCCTAATAACTGGAGATCCCTTTAATAAGATATATTACTGAGCTTCTTCTCCTTCTCCTCCTTCTTCTCCCCCTCCCTCTCTCCCTCTCCTTCTTCTTCCTTCCCCCAATTAATTCCATGGTGCTTTACATTTGAGATATTTACCTGTACTATTCATTTATGAAATGTTCTGTTATTGAAGAATTCATTTTTTCAACCAATGTCCAGTCAACATGTCCAGTCTTCCTAATTTATTAAAGCAGGTGGATTTCTCTCTTCTTTGTCTCTTTGCGGAATTTCTCAGCTGCAGATTTCTTTCTAGAATTTTCATTGTTATAGAATACTTGTTTGTGTCAAGTAGGGAAGGAAGATGTGGAATATAAGAAGCAATGACTTCTTATAAGTGTAAGGTTTTCTGATTTCTGTGCTATTCTGTACAATCTTTACCATGTAAGGTGCTTTGTAGAAGAATGTTGATATTTTGTCCAAATGTTTTCATGCATATATGTCAAAGCAAACATGCTCGATAGGCTATCTATACGTTCTGGAATGTAATTGAACAAGACCTGAGAACTTGATCCCTTAGTGAGAAGACATGAAGGAAATGAATAGCGCAGTAAAAAAAACTTTAGTTACGGAACAGGTTTGGGAATGAGAATCCATCTTGTTAAACTGGTTAAGAGAGTCTGAGCTATTTATGGGCCAAGAGTCAGATTTATATAAATAATGGTACATAGTGCATCATTGTCATTGACGATGGGGGAAGAATTTATGAGAAATGCCCGACTATATACATGATCCAATATATATCTTACTGTATAGAGTATAGGGAAGACACATTGTGCAGTCTCCAATGATCCGGTAGTAGAGTATGGAGTCTGCAGATCTGTTACCTATCCACTGCTGTAATCCTTAATCCCTGGTGACCTAGTGACCCAGAGTGTCCATTTCCTCAAGATATATTAAGATGCTTGTTATTCACTTCCTATGTAATACATACATTAATTTCAGTTCCATGAACCTAAACACAGAGTGTCATAGAGATAATATTAGCACCCAGACAAATATGGAAAGAATATGATAATCCATGTCAACAAGAACGTACTGAGACTAATAGGCAGGAGCTCGGACCAGAAGCAATGGACCATAATGAATGGTGCCGGTATATTAGGACACATTACAGAAGGAAACACAAAGTATATACTCACTGCTTTACACCGGTAAGGGGAGGGGGGAGGTGAAGGGTGTTGGCAACCCATAGAAAATGCAGCAGACTCTAGAGATTAGTGCAAACAACAGGTCTTACTTACTCATAAAGGGACGCAAAGCTTTCTGGCTTTAACTCAACAGAGGCACAAGGTTTGGCATTTACTGTCAACGTGAGGCGCAGTACTTTAAGAATCAGCAACAATGGAACAGTTGGTTTTACCCAAATTCTTACGTCTGTTGCAGCAGTTTTACACTACTCAGGTCTGTGAATCAGGGAAGTCTGCCTGCTTGGGGATAGTACAGTATTGCAGTATGGCGCGTGTCGCCAATGTCTTGTCAGTGAAGAACTGGGGTCGCTTCCCTGCAATTCATTCACCTGCATAGTTGTATCTAGAAGTGCAGCTCAGCCCATTAAAGTGGCTGTGCTGCATGTCTAGACATGGCGATGTTCTGCTGTCCCTTTGTGTATATTTTCCTGTCCTTTAATGCAGTTTCTCTATATATTAAACTAGCTGTACCCGTGACTTCGTCCGCGAACCCCCCACCCTTGCGTGAACCGTGTGCAGTGCAGCCCGTTGGCCCCCACGCCCCTTTTCTTGTGACCGCCGTGGGTTCCTCCCACACCCTTGTTTGGCGAGACCCCACAGCCCCGCTGCTGTGGCCCCAGCTCCCCCCTAGCACCCACCCACGCCCCCAGCTCTCCCCTTACCTCCCACCTGTGCCCCCCCCCTTTAGATTCTACAGTGACCTTCCACATCTCCCCTCTACCCCCACCACCACCCACCCGTGACCCCAGTCACCCTCCCACCTCCCCCTTCAACCTGTGCAATCGGCCTCCCTCCTACTCACCTTCGGCCCTCTGGTCCCAACCCCCCCACCAAACAACCCCCCCAGGCCCTCTCCCTAACACCCAGAACCCTAGTTTATATACACTCGTTGACAAAAAAAGAACACACCCAGATAAAAAGGTGGGATTACTGCAGCGTTTCCGCCGTAGGCAAACTGCAACGTTTATGCCATCTGGGGCCCTGACCTTAAAGTATCTACAATTGCAACTATATTATGTCTGAAAAAAAATCACTGAAAATCAGATGTCAGAGACCCATATCATTACATAAATTCACTGAAAGGACCTAGATCCCTAAGATAGGGTATAAACAAAACAAAAATATATAAAACTTCACCTTTATTTAATTTAGTTTAAAAAACTAACTGTATATATAAAAGGTAGAACGTTAATATTGATCGGCCAACCTGACGTTTATAAAGCCAATATACATGTGTACCTTAGTCCATTGGTACACTAGGGATATAGGTATGAAGGGGACCAAGATATTCAAAATGTCCCTATATACTAATACCCTCACTCCCTATATAGTATGTGCGCATGTCAAGGGATCCTGGTTCTGAATACATTTACTCTGAAATCCCATATATCGATATCAGCGAGAGTGCCGATCCCCCCTGAGGATACTGGCCTAATGCCACACCAACAGGGAAGGAAATCGCCACCCTACACCAATGGATATCAGAGCTTCAGACCAGTTGCCCCAGCCACACATATAACTTCTGAAACAGCCCTACGCGTTTCGTCTTATTCAAGACTCTTCAGGGGCAATTTACAAATGTTGTTAATCACGGCAGCATAGAGCTGCATAGATAGATTCTTGGCGGTAGATGTGCTGACCGTCGGCAGGACCGCTCACCGGCAGCGGTGAAGCGTACTGCTCATGCCGATCTATTTAAACCTGTAGCCACTCCCCCCACACCATGCTAAGCCAATCACGCTTAGTATACAAACTCAACCCACTTGTTTGCCCACGTGTGTAGGAACATACGATTCTACATGGGCGGCACTATAGTTGTAAATTACAACTGCCGAACCCTTCTCTAACATCATCCTATATGTACTCCAACTATCCATTCAGGATATAGGGTGTTGGTTATATTCTCCACTTCTGTACATGATCCGTGTCCAATGCGTCCCCAATGAGGTTGACACGCCCCCTTCTTTACGTCACGCGCATGCGCGCGGACCTTTTAAAACAGCTTTTGTTTCTTTTCGCTGTTTCTACTGACAGGAGCTGCAAATATAGGACCGGATCCCGGGAGATAATGATTAACCAATACACAACTTCATCCTTAGTCCCAGGACATTAACACACTATAACAAACAACGGAAAACATATATGTGGGAACCAGATACCTGGCCAGGTTATAAATAATAGGGAAACCTATAAACAAACTCTGATTGTACATAACTCGCTGAACCTACAGCTAAATAACTTAGTGCATCCCAAAGGGGATACATTAGACAGATTAGGATACATCTACTAGATACTGTGTAACAAAGGTATACTCTGGTAAGTATAACACCCATCTCAAAACCTATCATATATACCACTGCCTTATTAAATCACTTTGGGAAAAGGGGTAGAGAGATAGAGGGCAAAAGACCATTGGTGTCATCTCAAAAATGTTGTTTTACACTAAATTTACAGATGGCAATTAGAACTGGTGTTATCTTTTTTATATGAAGCAGGTAAAATCCAGCTGCTCATTCAGCCCCTTCGGGGATACAGTATCCAGTCTGTATATCCATTGAGCTTCTTTCTGTAAAATCAATCGGTCCCAATCCCCCCCTCTCACCGGGGGTTTCACCACCTCTATGACTTGGACCTTTAGGCCGGCTACAATTCCAGCATGTTTGGTTACAAAGTGCCTTGCCACCGGCGTGTCCCTCTGATTTTGAATGTCACAGATGTGGTCCCTCACTCTCCTCCTCAGTTGTCTAATTGTTTTTCCCACATACAGCATGGGACAAGAACAACTCAACAAGTAAATAACACCCATAGTGGTACATGTAGCAAAATCCCTAATGGAAAACGATATATCCCGAGTGCTATTGTGGAAGGACTTATTTTTATCGATGAAGGGGCACGCTAACGTTAGAGTGAGGGAGAGTGAGGGACCACATCTGTGACATTCAAAATCAGAGGGACACGCCGGTGGCAAGGCACTTTGTAACCAAACATGCTGGAATTGTAGCCGGCCTAAAGGTCCAAGTCATAGAGGTGGTGAAACCCCCGGTGAGAGGGGGGGATTGGGACCGATTGATTTTACAGAAAGAAGCTCAATGGATATACAGACTGGATACTGTATCCCCGAAGGGGCTGAATGAGCAGCTGGATTTTACCTGCTTCATATAAAAAAGATAACACCAGTTCTAATTGCCATCTGTAAATTTAGTGTAAAACAACATTTTTGAGATGACACCAATGGTCTTTTGCCCTCTATCTCTCTACCCCTTTTCCCAAAGTGATTTAATAAGGCAGTGGTATATATGATAGGTTTTGAGATGGGTGTTATACTTACCAGAGTATACCTTTGTTACACAGTATCTAGTAGATGTATCCTAATCTGTCTAATGTATCCCCTTTGGGATGCACTAAGTTATTTAGCTGTAGGTTCAGCGAGTTATGTACAATCAGAGTTTGTTTATAGGTTTCCCTATTATTTATAACCTGGCCAGGTATCTGGTTCCCACATATATGTTTTCCGTTGTTTGTTATAGTGTGTTAATGTCCTGGGACTAAGGATGAAGTTGTGTATTGGTTAATCATTATCTCCCGGGATCCGGTCCTATATTTGCAGCTCCTGTCAGTAGAAACAGCGAAAAGAAACAAAAGCTGTTTTAAAAGGTCCGCGCGCATGCGCGTGACGTAAAGAAGGGGGCGTGTCAACCTCATTGGGGACGCATTGGACACGGATCATGTACAGAAGTGGAGAATATAACCAACACCCTATATCCTGAATGGATAGTTGGAGTACATATAGGATGATGTTAGAGAAGGGTTCGGCAGTTGTAATTTACAACTATAGTGCCGCCCATGTAGAATCGTATGTTCCTACACACGTGGGCAAACAAGTGGGTTGAGTTTGTATACTAAGCGTGATTGGCTTAGCATGGTGTGGGGGGAGTGGCTACAGGTTTAAATAGATCGGCATGAGCAGTACGCTTCACCGCTGCCGGTGAGCGGTCCTGCCGACGGTCAGCACATCTACCGCCAAGAATCTATCTATGCAGCTCTATGCTGCCGTGATTAACAACATTTGTAAATTGCCCCTGAAGAGTCTTGAATAAGACGAAACGCGTAGGGCTGTTTCAGAAGTTATATGTGTGGCTGGGGCAACTGGTCTGAAGCTCTGATATCCATTGGTGTAGGGTGGCGATTTCCTTCCCTGTTGGTGTGGCATTAGGCCAGTATCCTCAGGGGGGATCGGCACTCTCGCTGATATCGATATATGGGATTTCAGAGTAAATGTATTCAGAACCAGGATCCCTTGACATGCGCACATACTATATAGGGAGTGAGGGTATTAGTATATAGGGACATTTTGAATATCTTGGTCCCCTTCATACCTATATCCCTAGTGTACCAATGGACTAAGGTACACATGTATATTGGCTTTATGAACGTCAGGTTGGCCGATCAATATTAACGTTCTACCTTTTATATATACAGTTAGTTTTTTAAACTAAATTAAATAAAGGTGAAGTTTTATATATTTTTGTTTTGTTTATACCCTATCTTAGGGATCTAGGTCCTTTCAGTGAATTTATATTATGTCTGGGAATAAAGTCATATAATATCCAAGACTGAATATTGATCCTTTTGATCTCTACACAGGTGATCACTCCTTTCCGCAAGCTCATCCTGTGTGCTGAGAATAGGAAAGAGATGGAGGATTGGATCAGCGCCATCAAATCTGTCCAGAAATGGGATCTTAATGAGGTATTTCTCTGCTTTATAACAAATTTATTTAATTAATTTTTAATACTAAGTTCAGTTTTTACTTCCTGTAAAAAGAACATATATTAAAAAAACACTTGTCCATTGAGTTTAAAGGTTACTTCTTATCATGGCTGAGACGTGGATAGCTAGATACAGTCTTCAAGGGTTTGATTCATAGAGAGAGGTGAATAGGAAGAGTAAAAATGAACACACAGAAACAACCTAGATAAATGTCCCGCGCTGTTTGCCTAGCTCCCAGTCATTTCTATTGGAGGTATGGAAACAGTGAAGAGCAGGATTGTTTGGCTGTTTCTTGTAAGGACTTGCAGCCAACTATTCCGACCCATGAAAATAACTCTTTCCCAGACTTAGCTGTGTGATACAAAGAGGTTAAAAAAAAAACTTACTGGCCAAATATAACTGGGGTAAAAAAAATTTCCATCCGAAACCCACGTTGATCATTTTTCTGGTAATCTACGCAATAAGCGCTGAAATTGTACGTTGTGTTTGCTTTCAGACAACCCAGTTTAATATGGAACATTTTTCGGGAATGCACAATTGGTACGCCTGTTCACATGCCAGACCCACATTCTGCAATGTGTGCAGGGAGGCGCTATCCGGTGTTACTTCTCATGGACTCTCGTGTGAAGGTATTCTGTTGTCATATGGATTCATACAAAAACTCCTGTAATATTCAGAAAATACTTTGTTGCAATAATAAAAAAAAAAGCGTGGTGCCATCGTAACTAGACAAATCTATGCAATGTTAGATACCAGGAAAAAAAAGATAGTATTTACAAGATTAGGGAAGAGAGAAATATAAAAATGGTGTCCTGGCGCCCGTCTGGTGGAAATAATAGACTCCAGTAAGGAGCCCACCAGACGAAATGCAGCTCATACCTGGACAAATACATACATAGATAAATAGATAGACAAAACGGTGGTAGTGATCATAATTAGAGATGAGCGAACAGTAAAATGCTCGAGGTTCGATATTCGTTTCGAGTAGCCCCTCAATATTCGACTACTCAAATCGAATATCGAACCCTATTATAGTCTATGGGGGGAAAATGCTCGTTTCAGGGGTAGGCAACATTCGATCAAATTATACTTACCAAGTCCACGAGTGAGGGTCGGGCTGGATCCTCCGAGCAGTCTTCTCCTTGCAGCGTCCTGGACTGGCTTAGGTCGGCAAAAATGCCACCCTCCCGAGGCCCTGGCATAGCGCCGCCTGAAGCGGTTGCTTCAGGTTGCCTCATGGGAGGTGCGGCGCTGCAAATGCTATACAGTCGGCCAATCAACGCTGGTTCTTCTCCTACCTTTAGAAGTCTTCTCAGTGCAGTGTCCCCGCGGCATCTTTCGGCTCTGAATTCACTCTGCCAGGCATCGGGCCTGGGCAGAGCCGACTGCGCATGCCCGCACTACAAGCGGATATGCGCAGTCGGCTCTGCCCAGGTCGGATGCCTGGCAGAGTGAATGAAGAGCCGGAAGACGCCGTGGGGAAGCTGCACGGAGAAGACTTCTAAAGGTAGGAGAAGAACCAGCGTTGATTGGCCGACTGTATAGCATTCGCAGCGCCGCACCTCCCATGAGGCAACCTGAAGCGACTGCTTCAGGCGGCGCTATGCCAGGGCCTCGGGAGGGTGGCCCCATGTGGAAAAGCTGCTTCTACGCTTTTGTTGTTGCAGATTTTGCTGCATTTTTTCCAGGACTAGATTGAGCAGAAGGGAGAAGTGTAAGAATTTCATGTATTTCCCATTCCTTTTGTAGCCATTCTTGGCTTTGGCTCAAACAAAAATGTAAAAAAAATCTGCAACATAAAAATCTGCTTTTCTGCAACGTGGGGCCTCAGACTGAGTGATGTAAAATAAAATGGGAGATTAAAGTCAGTATCTGCTTTCTTTTCTCTAGTTTGCAAGTTTAAAGCTCATAAACGTTGTGCAGTAAGAGCCACAAATAACTGCAAATGGACCACACTGGCCTCTGTGGCGAATGACATTATAGAAGATGAAGATGGCGTAAGTACCAAGAACAACTGAGCACATTTACTAATCCTATCTCGTTTTTAGACCTAGACAGCCTTCAGATGTGCCAGATTTATCACAGTGCTTGATGCTGAAACATAAATCTGGTTCTGTTTTAGGTCTGGTTCCACTAATGCAGACTCCACACGGAAAACACACGGACCCCATTATAGTCTGTTGGGTCCGTGTGCTTTCATTACTCACCGCTTGTCAATGCGTTCGGTATTCTGTTTGGGGGGTCCCCATGCAGACTCTCCGAACAGAATACTGAACACAGATGTGAACCAGGCCTTAGGCTGTCTAGTCTAAGTTTTTATCACCTAGTACAAGGGTAGGGAACCTTCGGCACTCCACCGGTTGAAAAACCACAATGCCCAGCATGGATACTTGCTCTGCTGTTCTTGGAACTTCTATGTAAGTGAATGGAGCATGGTGGGAGTTGTAGTTTCACAGCAGCCGAAGGTTGCTGACCCCTGACTTAGTAGTTGGCTTATCTTGCTCAGCAGAGGTACTATGCTATAAAGAACTACCTTTCCAAAGGTGGTGCTAGAGCAACAGCTTTCCATTAAGTAAAGCCAAAGCTTGTCATCTGATGTCCCACCCCCTCTACAGCCAAGCGCTACTCATTTTTTGCTGGACCCTACACACTTGCTAGACAACGTAGAACACATGATAAATGGGGTACACCGCATGTAGACAATTTATTTTGGTTAATCCACTACAAACACTTATATCCTCTCCACAGCATAGGGGGTAAGTACCAAACTACTGGGGGTCAAAACACTGGAACCCCCAACAATTAGGAGAACAGGGGACAGAGTATTTCCAAATTCACTATACTGGACTTTTATATTGGAGATGATTCTTCCATCTGTGATACCTCTCTCTGTTTTTAGGTGACAATGCCTCATCAATGGTTGGAAGGAAACTTACCCGTCAGTGCTAAATGTGCTGTGTGTGATAAAACATGTGGGAGTGTGCGGAGACTGCAGGACTGGAGGTGCTTATGGTGCAAAGCTATAGTAAGTTAGTATACATCATACATCTGTTATTATTAATCATACGGCAGATTTCATTTCTATAGATATTAACCTATTATTAGACATTCTCCATGACATTGCTTATACAGCGCACACAACTCAACTACTTACAATATACAGACAAAAGTATTGCGACACCTACACATTACGCCTACACGTTACACCTACAGGAGCTTTTATGGCAACCCTTTATAAATCCATAGAAACATGGAAGATTGACGACAGAAACAGACCACATAATCCATCACGTCTACCCTTAACTTATTGTTTGGACGATAAGATGCGCCTGTCTATAAGATGTACCTTAGATTTAGACAAGAAAATATTGAATAACCAATAAAACTTCCTTGGTGGTCTATGGCCTCATGCACACGACTTAGGGGGCAGGAAAGGGGGTCCAATTTTTTAACATAATGCACTTGGATGATACCCCAGTGTTAGATCTCAAGGGGGGGGGGGCAGTTCTGCTTTATTCTGTTCCCATGGAGCTGAATAGGATATGCTCTATATTTCATGCCATAAATAGGGTTGAGCGATCGTGTTCGGAAAAGATCGGATTCCGATCGGCGATCGAGAAAATATCGCGATCGAAATTCCGAACACGATCTTTTTAGGTGGGATCGAGATCGGTGATTATTTCCCACAATGCTTTGCTACTGGCCAAGCATTGTGGAAAAAGCTAACAATGTTAGCCTTCACACTGAGTATACGCTCCACTCATTCTGAGCGGAGTGTATACTCAGTGTGAAGGCTCTGCTGCGGTTCCATAGGAATGAATGGAAGCAGCCGACACACAGCCTTAACCCCCTGCATGCTGGCTGCATCCATTTATTCCATTTATTAGCTACTTACCTGCAGAGATGGCTGGTCCGGTGTTCTCGTTCTTCTTTGCCTCTGCCCCCGCCTCCCAGGTTAGTGTTAAAGAGCTAGAAATAAGGGGGGCTTGTGGCTTAGGAGAGTGTGGGCGGATACAGGGCGGGGAGATGTGACATCTCACCTCCCAGTACCCGCCCACACTCTCCTAACCCTCCCACACTCTCCTAACCTGGGAGGCAGGGGGCAGCGAGGCGAAGAAGAATGAGAACACCGGGCACCGGACCAGCCATCTCTGCAGGTAAGTGGACACCAGGGGGGACTAAGTAGCCAGAGGATTTAAAAAAATCCTCTGGCTACTTATTGATTTAAAAAAATCACTACACAGCATGGATTCTAGCAATTAAAGCATTCAATTGTTAGATTTCATACTGTATAGTGAATAGGATTGTTTTTAAAATCCGATCTGATTAGTAAAAAAAATCCCATTGACTTGCATTGGGATCGGAATTGGGATTGAGATTGGGTTCGAATGAAAAATGATCGGAAATCAGATTTCAAAATCGATTCTGAAAAGTCAAGATCAGTTCAACCCTAGCCATAAAGCATTATCGTATATTTCTTAACCACATCCCATTTTAGCTACAGCAGTTTCAACTCTGAGAAGACTTTCTACAAGATGTCAGTAGTCTGTAGCATTTGTAATATCAGATGCAGATGATGGATGACGGGGCCTGGCATGCTATGTCAATACTAGTTCATCCCAAAGGTGTTTGATGGGGTTGAGATCAGGACTTTGTGTGGGCCAGTCTAGTTTTTCGACCTGAAACTCAGCCAACCAGGCTTTCTTTGGATTTTGCATTGTGCACTGGGGCACAGTCATGCTGGAATAGAAACAGGCCTTCCCAACACTGTATGCTGAAGCATTAAGATTTCCTGTCAGGGGTGTAACTTGAGGGGGTGCAGTCGCACCAGGGACAAGGAGCCTTAGGGGGCCCATAAGCACTGACATCAGTAATGCGGTTGTAGCTTCCATCTGGCCCATAAGCCAAGGAGACAAACAGATTACCCTAACCACACTAAGGCTCCGATCCCACAAAGAGAATCCCATTGACTTCAATGAGTTCCGTTTAGCTCGCGTAACACATTGAAATCAATGGGTTAAAAAACCTCCCATTGATTTCAATGTCATGTGCACTAAACGGAACTCATTGAAGTCAATGGGATTCTGTTTTGCAGCGCTGACTCTGACACAAGTTTACGTGTCCTTGTGTTTTTTTATTTCCTTGAAATTTTTTTCAATAATCTGGATGGTCTGGATTGGCATTTTGGTGTTTGTTTTTTTTTTAGCAATTTCTTACAGACAGAAAGTGCCAAAGCAAAATAGGCACTGGGGCCATACAAATAAATGGGTCCTTATGTTTTCTATTATTACCTATCCATAATAACAGATAACATACAGACCAAAACTACCATCATGTGCATAGGGCCTTAGAATGTTCTCGGTTCTAATAAAAGAATGCAATAATTAAGATATTTTAGCATCATTTAATTTTTTATATGCCTTCATATGGTTTTTTTTTTTTGTATATCTTTTTTAGGTGCATAGCTCATGTAAGGAGCAGCTAGGCAAAGTATGCCCGCTGGGAGCCTGCAGAGTCTCAATAATCCCACCTACGGCCCTAAATAGCATTGACTCAGATGGTAAGTACACAGTGTAAACTCATGCATGTGCTGATACTTTTCTGTTGGTAGTTTATCAAAAAAAGAGGAAAAAACAGAGTGGTCATTAATGGAAGACTCTCAGATACAGTTATGGTTAGTAGTGGGTTACCCCGAGAGTCAGTCGTGGCCCCGGTCTTTTACGCTAGGTTTTGTTCAGGATGTCCTCTTGGGGACCCCTGAACAGAAACCTAATCCGCTTAAAAAAAGCAGTTACCTTCGGAAACCCGTGGACCCCATAGACTATATTGGAGCCTGCTGGGTTTGTATTATGCAGCTCTATGGGAAGATTAACCCTTAAAATGTGCTCTCTGACTCCTCCCTCTCCTCCCTTTACCATTCACATAGACTTCAATGGGTAATGTTATCTTTGAATATAAACTCATATAAATTAAGGAAAGGGCAAAAATATTGGTGACAGAGACTGGCAGAGGGGAGTGGGCCCATATTCCATGGGGCAGGATGACGGGTGGTGATCCCAGGAGAGGAGGACAGAGTTGTAGAATCGGCATGGTCAGGCAGAGACAATATGGAACCTATCACGAACTCAATTCAAGCCCTCAAGGTGCAAGCATTGTTGTCTTCAAGATCCAGTGTGTATGCAATAAGGTCCTCCATGCTATGAACCATCCCCAGTACTTTGAAGACCTGGCTTTTCTAATTTTCTTCTACTTTTATGCCAAATATGCCCTGCAAATCTGGTCTGGACAACAGTTATTGTCCATGAGCGGTATTACATAGTATAGTGATTTGGAGATAATTTAGCACTACCACAGTGTGAATATATAACATGTCTCCTCTGTTACAGGTTTTTGGAAAGCTACATCTCCCGTCTCCTGTGCAAGTCCCCTTCTTGTGTTTGTAAATTCTAAAAGTGGAGATAACCAAGGTGTAAAATTTCTTCGCAAATTCAAGCAATTCTTGAATCCGGCGCAGGTGTTTGACCTCATGAATGGGGGCCCTCAACTCGGGTGAGCATAAAATGATAGCTTTTTCATGAAATATTGGGATTATTGCTTTATTTCCCTTTAAAGGGATTCTACCATTAAAGCAACTTTTTTTTGTAATTACCACGTCGGAATAGCCTTAAGAAAGGCTATTCGTCTCCTACCTTTAGATGTGGTCTCTGTCGCGCCGTTCCTTAGAGATACCGGTACTTACCGGTATGTAATGAGGTCTTGGCAGCAATGGGGGCGTCCTTCTTCTTCATCTGCCTCCTCCCCTTGTCTGTCATCTTCTTTCTTCGTCATGTCTGACGCCTGCGCAGTCGGCTCTGAGACCCTGTTAGAGCCGACTGCGCATGCTCAGTAAGGTCCGTACAGCCCTCCGACGCCTAGATGAGTTCACTCGCGCGTCGGAGGGCTGTACGGACCTTACTGAGCATGCGCTGTCGGGTCTAACAGGGTCTTGCTGTCAGAGCCGACTGCGCAGGCGTCAGACATGACGAAGAAAGAAGACGACAGACAAGGGGAGGAGGCAGATGAAGAAGAAGGACACCCCCATTGCTGCCGAGACCTCATTAGCATAGCGGTAAGTACCGGTATTTCTAAGGAACGGCGCGACGGAGACCACATCTAAAGGTAGGAGACGAATAGCCTTTCTTAAGGCTATTCCGACGTGGTAATTAGAAAAAAAGTTTCTTTAATGGTAGAATCCCTTTAAGCAATAGTGAAAGATAGGAGCGAAATCCAGGAATAAGGCCCAGGTCAGGGTCAGAATCAGACTCACAGAGGCACAGAGGGGTAGGCAAAGGATGTACCTCGATATACAAGTTACGGAGGTGGAGTGCACTTTAAATAGTCAACATCATCTAGCAGAGTTATTTGCCATTGCAATCTGGCAGCTGGCAGCAATGAGCAGAGCTGCAACCATCATCGGAGGACATCACAGAAGCAGAGGAGATGTGAAGCCAAGGCTGCTCGCTGAAACTGGGCGAGATGAATAAAATATTGTAGTCTATGAATATTCAACATTCTTCTTTGATTTCATGTTTACTAATTCTAAACTAATAAAGGTAAATATGAATGAACTGATTCTCCCTAGGCTTCGCCTGTTCCAAAAGTTCTCAACATTTCGAATCCTGGTTTGTGGTGGAGATGGCAGCGTGGGGTGGGTACTCTCTGAAATTGACAAGCTTGGACTTCACAAGCAGGTACAATAGTGTGTCCTTGTATTGTGAGCTATCATGTGTGAGTTTCCTAGATACATAGCCTGTTTGAACTCATTTTTGTTTACATATGTATAGTGCCAACTTGGTGTGTTGCCACTTGGAACAGGGAATGACTTGGCCCGGGTTCTGGGTTGGGGAAGTCTCTGTGATGACGACGCTCAGCTGCTCCAAATACTTGAAAAGCTTGAAAGAGCCACTACAAAAATGCTGGACAGGTAAGTATTCACATAAGCAGAAGATCTGCTAAAGTCATTTTATACCATGCAACAAGAAAATATGTTTTCCATGTGAGATGCATGTATTTTACAATATACACTCAGTGACAAAAAGAAATGCACCAAGAAAAAGTTATGCGGCATAAACACAATGATCTCTCACCGAAAAGTACACTACCCAAAAGTAGCCTTTGTATATGACATCAGGGGCAGTATTTTTACCTCCTCATGTGGCAGACCCAATGTCTAATCAGATCACACATGTAATTAATAACAATAACGTGTCTGAGATATACCAGTATATTGAGTTTTGCAGCCATACAATCTTTCTATCTGGGTGCGTTATTTTTTTTTTTGTTAATGAGTGCAGTTCTTAATTATTTTGTAATGAAAGTGTAATTGTTCTCTTATCTTCATTTTGTGTATCAGGTGGAGTATTTTAACGTATGAATCCCCAAAACACTCACCTCCCTCCGTCAGAGAAGACGAAAATGGAGAACCCAGAATTCAGGTGATAAGAGATGTGCTTGAACTTGTGATCTGAGATGTATTGGAATGTTCTGAGGTTGTTTTGTATGTATTACTATGCATGGGTGTATATGTGTTATTTTATAGGTTCCACATGTTGTTATTTCAGCAGTCTGTTAGTCTAAGGGGGCTTTCACACGTAGGAAGTTGGTGCTGATTCTGGCACGATAACTCACGGCCGAATCAGTGCTGAAAAAAGACTCCCATTGACTTCTTTGGGTTCCGTTTACTGCGCGGAACCCATGGAAATCAATGGGACAAAAAACCTCCAATTGATTTCAATGGGCTCCATGCAGTAAACGGACCCCTTAGGGCCCCTTCACACGGTGTAAGCGCTCGTCTCATTTCGAGCCGTACACACGAGCGCTTCTAAACACTTCCCATTCACTTCAATGGGAGCGCTCGTAAAGCAATGGGAGACTTTTTTTCCACGAGGATTCTGACACGAATGCCGCGTCATAATCCACACATGGAAACTCCGTGTGAAGTTATCAGTTATCTATAAGTTCTCAGACATTATATATAAGAATACACCTTATTGATGATGGAATGGTAACACCAAGTTTTTAATTTATTTAACCATTTTCAGGAGGAATTAGAGTATAGCCAAACACATATGGAGACATGTATGGTCTTTTTCCTAAACTGTTCATTGTTCAATTTTGGCAGATGCAGATTTCTCAGTATGCCGATTCTGTTGCGTTCCATCTAGCTAAGATCCTGGAGTCAGATAAGCACTGTGATGTCATTTCCTCTGCCAAGTAAGTGCGTGATGTGTTTGCACCAAATAAATGGTTTTTTTAGGCACGTTTCGCTACGTAGGGCCCTAACCTTAAGGGACTTTTGTAATGGTAATACTGACTACCGATAGCTGATATTCCATCAGATATTGTTGCTTGGAAAATAATCTGCTAAACAGGAATAAAAGCAAAGAACAATGTCGGTTAACCAGAGTGAGGCTGAGGTCCCACGTTGCGGAAATGCCGCTTTTTTTTGTTACAGATTTTGCTGCGATTCTTTTTAGCCAAAGCTAGGAGTGGATTGAGCAGAAGGGAGAAGTATAAGAAGTTCTTATATATTTCCCATTCCTTTTGTAGCCATTCTTGGCTTTGACTCCAAAAAATGCAGAAACATCTGCAACAAAAAAATCTGCGTTTCCACAACGTGGGGCCTCAGCCTAACCTTTCTAAACAATACAATGTGCACTTGTCATACATTTCTCTTCTGATGACTGAACTCTTTTTATAAACCATTTACAGGTTTTTGTGCCTTTCTGTGAATGATTTTGTTACTGAAGTGGGAAAGGCATATGAGCGAGCCGCTGAAAACCGAGACGAAGCTGATAATATGGCTAGAAAGGTAATAGTTTCAATGACTGTATTAGAATACTGTGAAAGAAGATTTTAAATCTGTTACAACCTAATGCTAATAAAATGTATTTCTAACAGTGTTCAATGCTTAATGAAAAGCTGGATTCATTGGTACGAGCCCTTAATGAAGAGTCCTTGGCATTACTGACCCCTTCACCACAAAACCTTCACCCAGACTCTGCGCTGAAGGAAAATGGCAAAGAATGGAATGAAAAGGACGATGTAGCAAAAATGTTCCAATCTAAAGAACAACTAATACTGAGGGCCAATAGCCTAAAGAAAGCTCTGAAGCAAATTATTGAGCAGGCAGAGAAGGGTAAGAAATACTGACGGGTAGTCACTGCTTTTTAGGTTGACTTCACTTAATAGGGCTTTCCAGGTGTTACATATTTGTCACCTATATTTAGGGTAAGTCTTTGATATGTAATTGGTAGAAACCTGACACTGTGACCCCACCGATCAGCTGTGTGAAGAAGCCACAGTGTTGATGATGTCACTTTTATCTGCTACATGGTGCAGCAGCAGCTCAGTCCCATTCAAATGGATGGGGCTGAGTTGTAGTACCAAACATAGCTCATGCACAATATACAGCGTTATGCTTGGTATTCTTTGGCATTCAGTAACAGGCTGCAGCACTCAGCCAAGGTCTGTGGCCTCTCCAGGCAGCTTAATGAGCAAAGTAGAGATGAGCAAAACAATTCATATCAAACCAGGTTACGAATTTTCAAAAAATCTTGGGTTCAGCCGAACTCACGATTTTTTGAGATTTGCTACCCTTGAATCACTATTACACTCTGGGATCTTTTCTGGGGACTGGGCCTCAATGTGGCGTGCCATGTCTTCACCACCCATGGGCCTCTGCTTATTATAAAGTAATATATGTATTATATATATATATTTTTTTTTATTTTCCGCCGCAGTTTTTCCCACATCATTTTTTCACTGCGGCTGCTTCATGGGGATTTAGCCTTAAATTTTTTTTACTAATTATATGATGTTATTATATTTTATTTAGTTGTGGATGAACAAAACAAACATACTCAAGTGTTCAGCAATCCTGCAACATCACCAAATCTAAAAGAAAGCTCAGAAGACTTTAACAAAGAACTTGAGCGCATGGGTAAGATAATACATTAAGTAAAGATAACCATTTGTGCGAATACGGCCTCTACACCCTGTGTGAGGTCCTGTTTAATTCCCTTCTGTTGTCAATCTGTATATATACCGCCTAGCAGCAGACACCCTGTGCAGTCAGGCCATATAGTCCTTGTGTCAATCAAGTGTCTGGAATTCTGGGAGGTTTAAGGTGTTCGGAAGATTATTTATTGGTCCAGCAAAAGGAAAACAAATGTGGTCAACGTTTGTCCTACAGGGACAAAAAAGCACAGTATAAGTAAAGCATGTATACAGTATATCCTAATCAACATCAACACCACAAAAACAAAAGGAAAATAGAGGTTTGCGTGATACCTTCCGCTATACTCGCTAGAATTCTGACTTAAATTGCACCAAATAACTGACCTACAAGCTCTGAACCCCATCCAACATATTATATGGCCCGACATCGCAACAAAAAAAACACTTTGTTTTACAGTACCAGCATAATGAGTGAGATTTTGGTTAAACTTGTCCACACATTGTAAAAAAAAATTTAAAATTTTTAAAAATTTGCAGCATGGCAAATATACCTGCAGAAATTCTGGCGTTTATCATGTAGGTATAATATAGGTTAACTCTGCAAAAACACAATGAAGATGCTGCAGAAAAAAACTCTTTATCAGAGAATATTTTTCTTATCTGTGGAATTGCAAGCGTTTTCCCTATACCTTAAAGGGGGCATTCATGCGGAGTAACGTGGCGCTGATTCTGGCACGATAACCCGCGTAAGAATCAGCGCTGCAAAACAGAATCCCATTGACTTCAATGGGTTCCATTTAATGTGCGTAACACATTGAAATCAATGGGAGGCTTTTTAACCCATTGATTTCAACGTGTTATGCGAGTGAAACGGAACCCATTGAACTCAATAGGATTCTGTTTTGCAGCGCTGATTCTTACGCGGGTTATCGTGCCAGAATCAGTGTCACGTTACTCCATGTGAATACCCCCTAATAGGGGAAGAAAAATGCGTTTTTTAACTGTGTGGGGCGTTAGATAAAGGGTTAATAAAGAGGGACAGAGTTTAATATGCAGCAATGTGCAAGGATTTTTTTTAAAAACTATTCAATAAAAAAATCCATTCCCCTAACCTGTCCAAATCCTCAACATTGTGCTCTATATCATGCCAGTATGTCACATGGGCTTCTACAACCCTTATAATGCAATGCAATGTATATACTGTGTTTTTGTCTCTAGTCCCACTGTATCTGCTCTCAATACAGAAATTACACATATATAATAATATATATAATTTGTGCAATCTATAGATCCAATATACTGGCTAATGATAGGGGACCAGCTAGAGCATTATAACACCTATATCCTGCACAGTACGCAGGTCACTGTAAACTATTTTGGTATTGCTAATCACATGAGAGTGAGGAAATTATCTAAATTTCTTTAATCCAAAAATGTTATAGCACAAAAGAGGAAAAAAATGGCTTTTTCCCCCACTTTTGTTATTTTTGTCTGCAAAAAAAGGGTGTTACCACAGAGGCCTAGGAACATTGAAGGAAGTGAATGTGGCCATGGAGGCTCAGGCGGTACATGGATATCTCCAAGCCATTTTACCACGGATCCTGAAATCACACACCATTGTTGCCATAAGATCAGAACAATGGACTGATGCAGACAGAGCACTTTATATTTGCATCCTTCACCATTTACTCTAAAGTTAAAAACAAGATGGAAGCTTCCTTGTTTGTTATTTTTTTATGTGGAAGATAAAGTCCTGAGAAGTCTTGTTATTAATAGAGATGAGCGAACACTAAAATGTTCGAGGTTCGAAATTCGATTCAAACAGCCGCTCACTGTTCGAGTGTTCGAATGGGTTTCGAACCCCATTATAGTCTATGGGGAACATAAACTCGTTAAGGGGGAAACCCAAATTCGTGTCTGGAGGGTCACCAAGTCCACTATGACACCCCAGGAAATGATACCAACACCCTGGAATGACACTGGGACAGCAGGGGAAGCATGTCTGGGGGCATAAAAGTCACTTTATTTCATGGAAATCCCTGTCAGTTTGCGATTTTCGCAAGCTAACTTTTCCCCATAGAAATGCATTGGCCAGTGCTGATTGGCCAGAGTACGGAACTCGACCAATCAGCGCTGGCTCTGCTGGAGGAGGCGGAGTCTAAGATCGCTCCACACCAGTCTCCATTCAGGTCCGACCTTAGACTCCGCCTCCTCCGGCAGAGCCAGCGCTGATTGGCCGAAGGCTGGCCAATGCATTCCTATGCGAATGCAGAGACTTAGCAGTGCTGAGTCAGTTTTGCTCAACTACACATCTGATGCACACTCGGCACTGCTACATCAGATGTAGCAATCTGATGTAGCAGAGCCGAGGGTGCACTAGAACCCCTGTGCAAACTCAGTTCACGCTAATAGAATGCATTGGCCAGCGCTGATTGGCCAATGCATTCTATTAGCCCGATGAAGTAGAGCTGAATGTGTGTGTTAAGCACACACATTCAGCACTGCTTCATCACGCCAATACAATGCATTAGCCAGTGCTGATTGGCCAGAGTACGGAATTCGGCCAATCAGCGCTGGCTCTGCTGGAGGAGGCGGAGTCTAAGGTCGGACCTGAATGGAGACTGGTGTGGAGCGATCTTAGACTCCGCCTCCTCCAGCAGAGCCAGCGCTGATTGGCCGAATTCCGTACTCTGGCCAATCAGCGCTGGCCAATGCATTCTATTAGCCCGATGAAGTAGAGCTGAATGTGTGTGCTTAGCACACACATTCAGCTCTACTTCATCGGGCTAATAGAATGCATTGGCCAATCAGCGCTGGCCAATGCATTCTATTAGCCCGATGAAGTAGAGCTGAATGTGTGTGCTAAGCACACACATTCAGCACTGCTTCATCACGCCAATACAATGCATTAGCCAGTGCTGATTGGCCAGAGTACGGAATTCGGCCAATCAGCGCTGGCTCTGCTGGAGGAGGCGGAGTCTAAGGTCGGACCTGAATGGAGACTGGTGTGGAGCGATCTTAGACTCCGCCTCCTCCAGCAGAGCCAGCGCTGATTGGCCGAATTCCGTACTCTGGCCAATCAGCGCTGGCCAATGCATTCTATTAGCCCGATGAAGTAGAGCTGAATGTGTGTGCTTAGCACACACATTCAGCTCTACTTCATCGGGCTAATAGAATGCATTGGCCAATCAGCGCTGGCCAATGCATTCTATTAGCTTGATGAAGCAGAGTGTGCACAAGGGTTCAAGCGCACCCTCGGCTCTGATGTAGCAGAGCCGAGGGTGCACAAGGGTTCAAGTGCACCCTCGGCTCTCCTACATCAGAGCCGAGGGTGCGCTTGAACCCTTGTGCACACTCTGCTTCATCAAGCTAATAGAATGCATTGGCCAGCACTGATTGGCCAGAGTACGGAATTCGGCCAATCAGCGCTGGCCAATGCATCCCTATGGGAAAAAGTTTATCTCACAAAAATCACAATTACACACCCGATAGAGCCCCAAAAAGTTATTTTTAATAACATTCCCCCCTAAATAAAGGTTATCCCTAGCTATCCCTGCCTGTACAGCTATCCCTGTCTCATAGTCACAAAGTTCACATTCTCATATGACCCGGATTTGAAATCCACTATTCGTCTAAAATGGAGGTCACCTGATTTCGGCAGCCAATGACTTTTTCCAATTTTTTTCAATGCCCCCAGTGTCGTAGTTCCTGTCCCACCTCCCCTGCGCTGTTATTGGTGCAAAAAAGGCGCCAGGGAAGGTGGGAGGGGAATCGAATTTTGGCGCACTTTACCACGCGGTGTTCGATTTGATTCGAACATGGCGAACACCCTGATATCCGATCGAACATGTGTTCGATAGAACACTGTTCGCTCATCTCTAGTTATTAAGACTAATGTGAACGGCAGGGGTGTAACTACTGGGGTAGCACAGGCCCGGGACATTAGGGGGCCAGGTGAGCGCTGCTACCAATGCATTTTTTCTTTTCTCTTTTAAATAGGCAGATAACAGGCTCTATCTACTTACCAATCCTGGCTCCTGCTTACAGCCGCTGCCGTTTCTCCTTCTGCGGAGGCCGCTGTGAGCAGAAGCCGGGATCGGTATGTGAGGCCACGGGCCCCACAGATATTATTATTATAGTCAGGGACCCCCCGGGTATAATGATTGGAGGCCCAGGGGAGGTGAGGAAACATAAAAAACATTGTTCCTTACCACTCTTGGCTCCAGGCAGGTTTCAGGCCTACTTGTGTGAAGTCCCTGACATCACATGGGCTGGGCTTGCGTTCTTATGCGTCGCAAGCCAAGGCTCAAGTGACGTCCCGTACGTCATTGAAGATGGCCGACATCAGCAGGGACTGCACCGGAGCCAGGGAGAGGTAAGTAACAGTGATTTATATGTTTGTATCCTCCCCTGGGTCTTAGATTATTATACTCTAGGGTCTGAAAAGTCCCCTGAGTATAATAATTGTTCGTGGGTGTCCACAATGGGGCTTAATACTTTGAGCAGAGCCCACTATGAGGCATAATACTGTGTGCAGAGGCCTCTATTGGACATAATACTGTGTGTAGGGGCCACTGTGGGGCATAATAGTGTGTGCAGGGGCCACCATGGGACATAATACTTTGTGCAGGGGCCACTATGGGACATAATACTGTGTGTAGGGGCCACTATGGGGCATAATACTGTGTGCAGGGGCCACTATGGGACATAATACTGTGTGCAGGGGCCACTGTGGGACATAATAGCGCATGCAGGAATGCGGGGCGGGGTGTCGGTCGGTCGGGTATTCCTAGTTTCCTAGTTATGCCACTAGTGAATGGTGTAGGATCAAAAAGAAGGTGCTCTCATTCAATCCTTCATTCTGTCCACTTTCCAGTCCATTGTTCTGATCCTATGAGTGATGGCATTAGATTTCACTTGAGTTACAATACCAAACACAGCCCATGAACATGAGAAATGTTTTTTGAAAAAAAAAAGAAGTGATTTTGTCATCTGCATAAAGCTATTTTCTGTTTGTGTTTTCGTCCTCGTAGGGGTAAGACACATGATGTTCGCACTTACATGGTTAACCATTTAGTGTTTATTGCTATGTACTTGTTACCAGCGGCACAGTTGTGCAGAAGAATGGGAGAATAAGAAGTAATAAAGGGTTAACATGTCGGGTCACTGGCAGCCCGGACTGCATTGTGTGTCTATACCCTACTACAAATGCAGACATGTGTCTAATTGACATTAAAGATATACAATAATTATATAGAGCACCTGGTAGTATATGATATCAAGTTTTATTTTTCCAGCATCCAGACGTGGAACAGTCTCATCGACAACATCCTCTATTATTCTAGACCGACCCTACTCATTCAGTCATCTTCACTTTGCTGATGATTCTGTGTAAGTTATTTATCCATCTTTTACGACACGTTGTAGTCTTTCATCGGCAATAGAAAGGCCTAATATGCAGTTACATGTCCCAATGCACCGACATAAGTCACATCACTGCACAGATGGCATTTTCAGAGTCTTCATACAACGATCCGTGACAAATGGACCACATACAGATGGCATCTATGTACTGTCTGGGATTTTCACAGGCCAATTGACTTGAATTAACATTCTGCATTCCAGAAATGGACAAAAGCAGCACACACTTCCATTTTGTTTCTGCAGAACAAGGTCCGTGGAAATAAATAGAATACACACACAGATATGGACCATACAGTATATGTGCATCTATGTGCTTTCTATGATTTTCACTGGCCAATTGACTAGAATGAGCATTTTCTCTCTAAAAAAAAATATTGCATTGTACAGTACAAAGCTCCAAGGAAATAGACAGAATACTCATATAGAGCTCAGTTTGGTGGTGTACTATCTGTAGAGAACAGGGACAGCGCCCCGGCAGACACCACTGAGATGAGCAGCTGGATGTCACCAACTGATTAACTCTTTGCCTGCCAAGGGCATATCTCATACGTCCTCCCAGGGTCGCACTTCAGTAGCCATGATGTATGAGATACGTTTTTGCTAGCAGCAGTCCTATCTTGGGCTATTCACCACCTTGACTTTAATATTGTATGGGATTGCAGTTGTGGTCATGATAGACAGGTAGTAAGGGAAGGGTGCACTGTTTCCCTGGAAAGAGAGGGTGGGATTTATAGAAGCCCAGAAGACACAATACAAATACTATCTAAGGATAAGTTCACACAGAGTTTTTTGGTCAGGGTTTTGAGGCCGTATTCGCCTCAAAATCCTGACCAAAAAAAAGGCTCTCATTGAAATCAATGGGAGCTGCTCAGGTTTTTTTTCCGGGAGCTGTTCCTTCCAGCTCCTGGAAAAAAGAAGGGAAATGCTCATTCTTCAGGCCGAGTTGCCTCACGATTCGGCCTGAAGACACTTCCTCCTCCGGACTAGGCCCATTCATCTGGAGGCTTTTTTTGGAGGCTGATTTTGAGGCGGATTTCTGTCCAAATTCCTGACCAAAAAACTCCGTGTGAACTCAGCCTAAGGGGGAATTCACACGTAGTAAAGTGGAGCGCAATTTGGCACGTATACGCGTGTCAGCAGTTTGCGTGCTCAAAAAGATCCCATTGATTTCAGTGGAAGTTACGAGCGTATACACCGCATAATTTTGCGCCTGCAATTTTGCGGCTGCGTATACGTGCCAGATTGTGCTCCACTTTACTACGTGTGAATTCCCCCTAAGGCTTAAGCCCCATGTAGCGAGCCACAGGTAAAAAATGTTGCGGAAAAGACCGCATTTTTTTTCTGCAGCGTTTTTCATAGCAAGTCCGCTGAAGATTTCCTCTCTGCTTCTTTTTTTTTTTTTTTTTTTTTTAAATTGTTTATTTATGAAAATTTGTAACAATAAAGAAACACAACATGTCTACCAAGCCAGAGGAGATCACAAAGAACAGTACAATAGAAAATGACGAAATTACAAATGGTAAACTAGGTAGAAACAAAAAGAAAAAGGGGAGACAGGGAAGACAAACCCAAACCAGACAAGACAAGGCTGGGGAAAGGGAGGGAGAAAAAACCAGAAGTTCCAGAAGGCGGTGGAATTACAGAGGCTGGGTGGCCCAGAACGAGTCCCACAGATCCCAAACGGCGTGAAACCGCTCCTCCTCATCGTTAAGCACGGCTGTTAGGTATTCCAGGGAGCGCGCATTCCTGATCCTGCAGTATAACTCCTCCAGGGATGGGGGTGCTGACTGACGCCAATATTTAGCAATCAAACACCGGGCAGAAGTGAGAAGAAACAGAAAAAGTCGCAGGGCCGGCTTGCGCAGTTTCAGTGGAGGGAGATTAAGGAGATAGGTTTTAGGGGATAGAGGGAGGCAAATGCCGAGAACCCGGCACAAAAGGTCCTGAACCTGAGTCCAGTAAGGGAGCAGGGAGGGACAAGACCAAAACAGATGAAAGATGTGTGCAGGGCGTGCACCACATCTCCAACAGCAATCCGGAATAGAGCTATCAAAGGAATGGAGGAGAGCCGGCGTGTGGTACCAATGCATCAACATTTTAAAGAAGTTTTCCTTATGAGTCACACAATTCGAGGTCCTGAAACCCCTGCCCCAGATAAGGGACCATTCTTCTGTCGAGATAGGTTGACCCAGATAGACCTCCCATCGTGTCATATACGAGTGTGCAGGCGGGATATCAGGTGAGGGGTCAGATAAAAAGCGATATATATCGGAAACCAGTCCTCTAGTTCCAGTGCTAGCTTTACAAATTCTCTCAAACGACGTAGGGACAGGTGCCACAGGACCCCGAAAGATAAAAGAAGCAAGGTGGGAAATCTGAATATATGTGAACTCACTGGACCCAGGAAGGCCAAAGCGGGATTGCAATTCGGCAAAAGACAGCAAAGAACGAGTCCTATGATCAATAATATCAGCGAGCCGAAAGAGGCCCGCCTTCAACCAAGGGCCCGCCACAGGCCCAGTGAGTCCAGGCGGAAAGTGGGAGTGTAGAAGGAAGGGCGTCATAGACGAGCTGGGGGAAGAAATAGGGAAACGGGACAAACAGGAGCGCCAGACATCCCTGGTAAGTGCCATGGGACCCAACAAGCTAGCTCTAGGGGGCGAATATGGATTAGACCATATCAATGAAGCAGGATGATGCGGAGCCAACCACAGCTTCTCAATCTCCATCCACTTAGAATAGGCATGAAGTGCAGACCAGGCCGGAATACTACGTAGCTGAGCAGCCCAATAATATAACACCAGGTCAGGAAAAGAAAGCCCTCCCCTCGACTTCGGAGTCATCATCAGATGTCGCGAAAGCCTATGTCTCCCTCCGGCCCACACAAACCGAAGAAGCGAGCCCTGTAGCGCCCGAAGATCCTTAAGAGGAACAGGAATCGGGAGGGTCTCAAACAAATATAGCAATTTAGGCAGCACGGTCATCTTAACCGCAGCTATGCGACCAAAGAGGGACAAAGGCAGACCCCGCCACCTGGTAAGAAGGGCCTGAACATGCCTATAAAGTGGAGGGAAATTCGCCTGATACAATTGAGAGAAAGACCCAGTCAGATGTATGCCTAAGTATTTTAAGGAGGAGGACCTCCACGTATACGGAAAGGAGGCCTGAAGGCCAGCCAAGGTAGAGGGGTGAACGCGGACGGGGAGCGCCTCAGTCTTAGAAGTATTAACCTTGTAACCAGATAAACGGCCAAATTTGGTAAGAATAGCATGAAGATTGGGAAGGGAAACGTGAAGATTAGTAAGGGTAAGGAGAATATCATCCGCAAACAAAGAAAGCTTAAACTCTCTGTCACGGACTCGAACCCCAGAAACATCAGGGCACAGCCGAATGGCCGCCGCCAAGGGCTCAATGCAGAGGACAAAGAGGAGAGGTGATAGCGGGCAACCCTGTCTAGTACCGTTATACAGGCGAAACGGAGGGGAGGAAGCATGAGGAAGCTTAATCGTAGCAGAGGGGGATGAGTAGAGGCTCCGAATGGCCGACAAAAAGGGTCCCCGAAAGCCATAAGACGAAAGAGTCTCAAAGAGAAAGGGCCAGCCCAGGCGATCAAACGCCTTTTCCGCGTCTAAACTGAGTACCAACAGCTCCGACTCAGAGCGCGACGCAACGTCGATTAGATCAATAGCCCTCCTAGTATTGTCACCACCCTGACGACAGGGGACAAACCCAACTTGATCCTTATGGACCAAGGAGGAAAGACACATGTTCAGTCTAGAGGCTAGGAGCTTGGTAAACAGTTTAAGATCCGCGTTCAAAAGCGAGATAGGCCTGTAATTACGACAATCAAGATGGTCTTTACTGGGTTTCGGGATGAGTGTGAGGAAAAAGTGGGAGAGAGAATCCGGGATGGCCTCACCTGCCATAAAAGCTGAAAATAGCGAGACAAGATGGGGGAGGAGCTCTGCCCCAAACACTTTGTAATACAGGTAAGTGAGCCCATCAGGGCCAGGAGATTTCCCATTAGGAAGCTCCTGGAGAACCTGAGAGACTTCCTCAGTCGAGATAGGCATATTAAGGCAGGCCAGGTCATCGGAAGAAAGTGTGGGGAGACAACAGGAGGACAGAAAATCTTGGAGGAGTGCAGAGCGTTCCGAGGGGTCTGCAGGAAGATCCGAAGGGAGAGAATATAGTTCAGAGTAATAAGCGTGAAAGAGACGGGCTATCTCCTCCGGGTCGTAAGCCACCGCGCCATCAGAGCGTCGCAAAGCGTAAGCCGAACCCCCCTCCCGCTGATCACGCAGTTGGCGAGCTAGAAGGGTATGGGGTTTATTAGCTCGGTCATAGTAACGCTGCCTAGTGTACAGTAGCAATTTAGAAGTTTTTTGCAACAGCGCTTCCCGAATTTGAGCCCGCAAATCAATCAAAGTTCTAAGGAGAGCCCTAGAAGGGCGAGACACTAGGTCAGCTTCCACTCGACGCAACTGGGACCGTAAGTCCTCGAGGCGGGCATTAGCATCTCTCTTAAGTCGAGTACCTACAGCAATGCAATGTCCTCTCATCACGGCTTTATGAGCCTCCCACAACGTCGCAATCGAAGAAACCGAACCCACATTAAGATCAAAAAAAGTTTTAAGGTGTTGGCGAAGCTCTTCACGGGTCTGTGCCTTCTGAAGGAGACTCTCATTAAGCCGCCAATGGCAAATCCGGGTGGGGACAGGACCTGTGCGTAGCTCTATGGAGACTGGCGCGTGGTCCGACCAGGTAATAGAGCCAATCGAAGCGTCCCTAAGGAGGCGCAGAGCCAAGGCATTGCCAAAAAAAATAGTCAATCCTGGAGTGAGACTTATGTGGGGCCGAATAAAAAGTGAACGAACGAGCAGACGGGTAATTAATCCTCCAGAGATCGTACAAGGTATACCGCCGGATAATACGGCGAAATTGGGCCGAAAGTCTCCACCGGGTAAGACGACGAGAAGATCCGGATAAGGAATGATGATCCATACATCCTCTCTGCTTCTATTATAAATATATGGAAAATTCCAGTGTTTCCATAGGTATAATTGACATGCTGCTTTTCTGCAATGTGTTGATGGAATTAGCTAGAATCCCATCCATTGAGCCTTGCACCAGCAGTGTTTTGGCCCTTGAAGTGAGTAGAGCCCTACACCAGCAGTGTTCTTGGCCCTTGATGTTATTTGAACCTTGCACCAGCAGTGTTTTTGGCCCTCCCTTGGAGTGAGTAGAGCTTTGCACCAGCAGTGTTCTTGGCCCTTGATGTTATTTGAACCTTGCACCAGCAGTGTTTTTGGCCCTCCCTTGGAGTGAGTAGAGCTTTGCACCAGCAGTGTTTTTGGCCCTTGAGGTTAGTTGAGCCTTGCACCAGCAGTGTTTTTGGCCCTTGGAGTGAGTGGAATGCCGATGAAGATTGAGTGACACGCTTCTTTTTCACCATCTTGCTCTGATCTCTGCCTCACATTGGAAACAATGAGAGGCAGAATCGGGATCGAATCTGCCACTGATTTTATGCTGAAATTTTTCACAAAATCAGCTGCAGATTTCGCCGTGTGAACAGGGCCTTACTGTTCCACATGTACCCTAATGCTCTCTACTCTGTACTGCTATCTGCCTATCCTGCATGTACTGACCCTCTTTCTATCTGAATACAGCAATAATGTATAATAATGTCTATCTACTTATACTAATATACATTTATATCTGTTTTGGGTTTTTTAGACAATTTTTAGAGAAATGCACCATGAATAATTACTTTGGAATTGGTCTGGATGCCAAAATTTCTCTAGAGTTTAACAACAAGAGAGATGAACATCCAAAAAAATGCAGGTAACAGTCACTTATCATTTTATTATGTATATAAATGTTTTTTAGAATAGCAAATGCGACAAATTATTTGTTCCATGGTCCAAACAGAGAAGACAGGACAGGGTCACAACTTACATTTAGGCTGTTTAGAATTTCGCCATAGAGTTTGGAAGCATTACATTACTGTCTAAACTGTAAGGTTACGGGACACGCTCCCATAGGATTTGGTAATGGTAGTAAATGTGGTGACCTATTTACAATGTAAACTACATGTACAGGGTTACTGGTATTGGTGCAGAATATGGATCCACGGCCTGTCTGACTGCAATATGAGCAGACTAATAAATCCACAGAGAAATCTGCATTTATATGTGCTGTTTTTGGCAAGCTGTGGGCACAATTAGGGCTCGTTCCCACGATGTAACGTGGCGCTCATTCTGACACATAAAGACGTGTTAGAGTCAGTGTTTCAAAACAGAATCCCATTGACTTCAATGGGTTCCGTTTAACGCGTGTAACACTTTGAAATCAATGGGTTAAAAAGCCTCCCATTGATTTCAATGTGTAGCGCGCGTAAGACGGAACTCATTGAATTCAATGGGATTGTTGCATTCAATAAGGTTCATCAGAGACTGACAACATGTACAAATACTCATGAATTGAAAAAAATTGGTTGATAGTTGACACATGAATAATAGTTGCATAGTCTTCCTACAAATCTGCCTTTAGCCCTTTGCCTAAGGCCCGCATTGCTGAAATGCAATGAAAAAAAAATGCTGTGATTTACAGAACCTCCGCCTTAGCCTTTGATAGATTTATTGCTTTCAGACACAAGAAAAATAGCAAATCGTCCTGCAAACGCCTACCTTTGATTTCAAAGGAACAACTGCTTTTGTTTCCCATGAGAACAGCTATTGTATACTGAGCTCAAGTACTAAAAAGCACATAGTGATCAATCTTTATTGTCGCAACCATTATAATAGTAATGGGTTACCTGATGATAAGCGGCATCACAGGAGGAGATATAATAGGTATATACAGCAATGTCAGGTAGATATTGGGGTACATTCTACAGATAACTATATACTGCGGCTTAGTCAAACAAACATTAAAGTTATAGGATATAAAGCCTGCCTTACCATATTGTATTATTATATAATCTTGTCCTGGAGCTGTTGTCATCTGAGGAATAGGTTATATAGATATGGGTATATATATATATATATATATATATATATATATATATATATATATAATATTATTTACCAAGAGTAACGTTGCTTCATATGTGCACAGGACATGCGACAGATATTACTTGAATATTCCTATTATTGCTTCATCGTCATTATAGATTGTATTTATTAGAGAAATGAATATATAAGATAAGATAATCCTTTAATAGTCCCACAGATACATTAGGCGTGCGCTAAATCAGTAATATATCCATAATATGCAGTTTTGCTTGTGACTGCCCTAGGGTTGTTATGTATGATGGGCTAGGCTGCAGTATATAGTTATCTGTAGATCTTACATAATTTATTCAGATATAATGTAATTGTTATATCTCCTCCTGTGATGCCGCTTATCATCATCTAATCCAGGTATTCATTATCTGACATTATTTGGTTACTTTTTCACTATAGTGTGTGTATATATATATATATATATATATATATATATATATTTATATATATTATATATTTGATATATTAGTGCTGACATATTGGCTTATATTGATGTAAACTTTGAATTGGCACATGCGACAGGGTTATACTAATATCACGCGATGTATCTATCCATTGTTAGTCTACGACTATTCTAGGTCATGATTCAGGTATACTGTCATTTTGTTTTCCTACAAATTATCCTACATATAATTGGAGCTATGGTGCTAAAATGCTTCATTTCTCTTCTCTTTTGCAGTAGTCGGACACGAAATATGATGTGGTATGGTGTATTAGGAACCAAGGAGCTGCTGCAGAAAACCTATAAAAATCTAGAGCAACGTGTGAAACTAGAGGTGATTATTTTGCTGCCCTGTGCATTGCCCATCAGTCCTTTGTGGGTCTCAAAATGTTAAAAGGAACCTGTCAGTAGGAAAATGATCATCATCATTGGTTGAGCCCAATGGACATGTATGTAACTAAGTGATGTTATATTCATACCCAGTCCTGTAAATTTGGGTTTGTTTTGCAATCTTTTGGATGAAGACAGTAAAAAAAATCACAACTTTTCTGCCTTATTAACATGTCAAACAACATTTGCTCTTCGCCTGATAACATCTAAGTAACTGTGATATATGTGCTTCTTGTCGTAGTGTGATGGAGTAACCATATCCTTGCCCAGTCTTCAGGGTATTGCAGTGTTAAATATCCCTAGTTATGCTGGAGGCATTAACTTCTGGGGAGGAACCAAAGAGGATAATGTAAGTAACTAACACAAGTATACAAGTTTATATTATACTAGAGGAGATCATAACTAGAAAGTGTTTTGTCACAATAGCTCAATCCATTTCTTTATTAAATATCATCAATATCATCACTCAGTAACACAATAGAAATGTAATATACATAACATGCAGAAGAAAAATCACCACCCAGTATTACCCCCACTCTTTCCCTGGAGCAGGAGAATAGAGTAAAGAAAACAATGTAAAATTTCCCCTCTACCAAAAGGAAGGCTGAAGTGCTGGGTGGAGCTTACAATTCAAATGAATTCAGGATACGCCAGGCAATTCATATGAATTGTAGGTCAGCACAAGTTAAAATTGTGGGTGGATTGTGTAATATTAACAAGCGCTACATCTGTAAATCTGCTCACTCAAGATAGGAAACATGCTTAGGACTCGTTCACATCTGCGCCCGACACTCCGTTATGCAGGTTTCCGTTTCCTGCATAAAACAGAGCAGGAGACGGAAACCTGCAGGACTCTGTCCGGCCGTGAGCGGCGTTGAGCGTTTTATGCTCTCCGCCGCG
Organism: Leptodactylus fuscus; assembly: GCF_031893055.1. Lineage (NCBI taxonomy): Eukaryota > Metazoa > Chordata > Amphibia > Anura > Leptodactylidae > Leptodactylus > Leptodactylus fuscus. The sequence continues at coordinate 22,228,385 of NC_134275.1, read as the reverse complement.
AAACCGGGTTTTTTAATCCGGACACAGAGTTGGACATGCAGTACTCTGTGTCCGGATTAAAAAAAAAAAAGTTTCGCGGCGGAGAGCATAAAACGCTCACTGCCGCTCACAGCCGAAACCAGTCTGTGCTTTCCGTCTTCTTGCATGTAGAAGACGGAAAGCACAGATTGGAGACCAGAAAGCAGGTGTGAACCTAGCGTTATATATATTTAATATTTTGTGATATCTTTGCACTGCAGAATTTTGGAGCTCCTTCCTTTGATGACAAGAAGCTAGAAGTGGTTGCTGTCTTTGGGAGTATTCAGATGGCTATGTCTCGTGTGATCAATCTGCAACACCACCGCATCGCACAGGTGACAATATTACTAAGGCTTTGTATACTAAAATCATAGAATTATTAATTATTATAATTGTCCTAATAGAATTATGAATGTCATTAACTTGACAGAATGACTTGCAAATGTCAAAAAATATATACTGTATATACCTGTACCTGCTACATGGATGTTCCTTGCTATTATCTGTAGTGCAAAGTAATAGAGCATAGAGCAGGAAGGGTTTAAAGGGAATATGTCACGAGAGAATTGACTATTGTTTAAAGAGGACCTTTCATATCCTCCTTCACATGCGGTTTTATATACCACAAGAAAGCCGACAGTGCATTGAATTCAGCTCACTGTTGGCTTTCCCGTTATGTGCCCCTGGGCTGGAGATATCAGTGCTGTTAGTTTTGGCACCGATCTCTGCCCACTGTCAGAGATCGGTACCTCCCAGCGATGACACTGAGCTGTGAAGAACGCCCCTTCCTCCCCCAGTACAAGTCTATGGACTAGTACTATCAGGAGGGGCGTTCCTCACAGCCCAGGAAGACTGTCAGGAACGCCCTTCTGACAGTGGGCAGAGATCGGTGCCGAAACTAATGACACCTATATCTCCAGCCTGGGGGTACATAACGGGAAAGTCGAGAGTGCGCTGAATTCAATAAATTCAATAAAACCGCATGTGCAGGAGGACATTAAAGGTCCTTTTTAAATCAAGCTTTTATGTTTTTAATATATTTTTTTTACGTATTTTATGTAACGTTTGTCTATGCCTATTTATATGCTAATAAAAATCAGTTTGTGTGAGAGACGAAATCAGAATTCACACCAGAAAAAAACAAGTGAATAAAGGTTTTCATTTTTTATTAGTCATTATATCATTAGAATCCTGTTTTAAGATAAACCCATGTTGGAATAGCCTTAAGAAAGGCTATTCTTCCTTTCTTAAGGCTATTCCGACTTGGCTTTAGCTTAAAGCGGGATTCTAATGATAGAATCCCTTTTATTTTATTATTTTTTTTATATCAACTCATGTATCAATGATACCATTGACTGTGAAGCTGAAGTATGGAGAAGTTACTTTTTTCTTTTCACATCGTCAGTGTCGTGTGGTAAAGATTACTATTTTGGGAGAAGAAGGGGTTCCTGTACAAGTGGATGGAGAAGCCTGGGTGCAGCCTCCTGGTGTCCTAATGATTCAGCACAAAAACCGAGCTCAGATGCTTACAAGAGACAGGGTATGTGCAAGGCAGTGGTGTAACTAGGAATGGCTGGGCCCCAAGGTGTACATTTGATATGTCCCAAGTCCTGTGGCAGCCCCTACCACTGCTACCCCGGTATATACGCCACTGGTGCAAGGTTTCAAAGGAAATCCATAACAATACTCAAAATATAGGGCGTACGCCTGCAAGTGATTTGCCTCAATTTTTCTGAACTAAGCACAAGTATTACAATGATAACTTTATGTTATCAGGAAACAAATGGGATAGCTCACGTTATTCTGCATTTTGTCCATGCAATGAAGACATGGCACATTTGTAATAACCCATGGTGTCATGGCTGCAACGGCCTACCCAAAGGAATGAACAGTGCACCAAGCTTACTACTTCTACATATTAGGCCAAACCAAACACATAATCTCACGCAAGTCACGTTGTCATCTTTTTGTCCCTCCACATAGATATTGGTGACCCCCACAGATAATAGTTCTCCCCACCCCAACCCAAATCACGTCACATACAGTCCAGGACACACAACTCATACTTGACTCTTCTTCTGGCACTGATTGTCTCCTGGCTGTGCACTTCTTCTATAGTCCTCCCGGCTACTCTGTCACCTGCCCAGGCAAGAGATACCATAGAGCAGGAGACAGCAAAGCTGGAAGGACAGTAAAAGAGGTGCACGCAACCAGGCGCCACATCAATGCTTTGCAAGAAGAAGAGGTAAGTATGAGATTCCCTACAACTGGGGACAGTAGTGTGCTGAGAGGGCCTAGGAGGCCAGGAAGGCCGCCAATGCTGCCTCTAGGAGGACTTATTTTGGATTTTTTTTCACATTTTACATTGTAGGTTTGCAAGTCAATAGGTAAGAAGCAGGCCCGGGGTCACTAATCAAACTCTGGTTTGCAGTTACAACACGTCAGCACCCCCAAATATTAGATATTGATAACAATAATACTGTGTTACACACACAAATGTGCATTTCATAAGTATATACACATAGGTACCTTTGGCTATCTCTATCATGCAGATGACCTGGTTAGGTCATAGGGCAAAGAATTCATGACCCCTATCTCAGCACAGGAGCTTCAGGAAGGGGAAGGATGAAAACTCCTGGATTCTTCCTTCTTCCTTACTCTTCCCATGGCTTCCTAATTACATCATGGAAGTCAGATTTGCATATTCTTCCCATGTTCCTTTGCACAGTGGAGCGCTCATGGCTTAATAAGACTCCACACACCTAAATGGTGGTTCTCTCCCTATGGAGTGACGATATCCCCTCTTCCCATGGTAACTTCTAATAATGCTTTGCATGCATCTACAATATTCTACTCACCCATCCCCTGTCCTGTCCCGACTTGCTTCCACTCCTGCCTCCGCAGGGTGCTGTATGTTACATTCTTACACTGAAGATATCCCTGCCTGTAGAATAATCCATTAGATAGAAGCCAATTTAAAAAAAAATGGCTCCTCTCAGTCTCTACCAAGATTCAAGATCCCAGCAGCCAGCAAAGGTGAACCAATTGCTGTATCACTGACTCTTTTCTGATTATGGAGTCACAGAGCTAAGGACTCTCTGCCATTTCAAGCCTTGTGCTCATATGCCTTATATGTCCTAATTTGTAGAGATCATAATTCAAGATTATCATTGGATTATAATGGAAAATATTAAACTGGAGACAGATAACCCAGGATCATATCATTGGGGACTGCTCCCTACACAATGATATGTCCTGAAGTCCCACCAATGGAAGTCAATGGGTTGTTTTCTACCTGAGGTTTTTTATGTTCAGGTTCCCACTATAAAGAAAATCTTTAAAAGCTCAAGTAAGAAGGTTGCACGTATAATCATATACAGGACGTATACAACCATAAAGTAACATCAGATAATAAAGTTTCAGTACTATTGTCTACCATATAAGATTATCCATTACTTTCATTGATTTTATCTTCTTAGGCATTTGAAAGCACCTTAAAATCATGGGAGGACAAAAGAAAAGGAGAAAACTACAGGGCTGTGCCTCGACCACGACTTCATTCCCAACAGTCAATGGAGTATCTTACTGAAGAAGAACTTGCTCATCTGCAACAACTTGCAGGTTCTGCAGAGAATCTTATTAGCAGGTATAGATCAGTGAAATATAGAAAAATACTAAAATAAAAATGACTTAAAATAAACATAAATAATTTAAATAACCAAATAAGAAAAAACAAAAAACAAACATGTTGTCACAGACCCCGACCGTAACGTGGATGTTCCATTAAAGGGATTCTATCATTAAAATGCCATTTTTTCTTGATAACAGGTAGAAATAGCCTTAAGAAAGGCTATTCTTCTCCTACCTTTAGGAGTCTTCTCCACGCTGCGGTTCGGTAGAAATCCCGGTTTTCTTTGGTGTGCAAATGAGTTCTCTTGCAGCACTGGGGGCGGCCCCCAGCATTCAAACAGCACTATGGGCATCCCCATTTCTGCGAGAGAACTCTCCCGCACCGCCTCCATCTTCTTCTGGAAAGGCCTCTCCCTGCGTCTTCTTCTTGCGCTGGCTTCAAACTTCTAGGCATGCGCAGTCAGCTCTGCCATTGGGCCTTGGGCAGAGCCGACTGCGCATGCCCACCTGGTATAAGCGGCCATTTTCTTGTGGCCGCTTACACAGTAAGCTGGGAAAATGGTTGTGCGCATGTGCAGTTGGCTTTGCCCGAGGCCCGATGGCAGAGCCGACTGCGCATGCGTAGAAATTTGACCTGCCAGAAGAAGACGCGGGGAGAGGCTGTTCCAGAAGAAGATAGAGGCATCGCTGGAGAGTTCTCTCGCAGCATTGGAGACGCCCCCATTGCTGCGAAAGAACTCATTTGCATACAGAAGAAAACAGGGATTTCTACCGAACTGCGGCGCGGAGAAGACTTCTAAAGGTAGGAGAAGAATAACCTTGCTTAAGGCTATTCTTATGTGTTAGTCAGAAAAAAAAAACTATTTATTGATAGGATCCCTTTAACTAAAGCTGTACTTAAAATGTTCTTACATGTTATTATAATGTTTTTTGATATGCAGAATCCGGGACGCAGCAAAATCACACAAGGCCATAGAACAAGAACTGGCTCATGCTGTAAATGGAAGCTTTGGGGTATTAAATGATGCTTTTTCCAACAAGTTAAACAATTCACCTGAGGTGAGAAAAAAATATTTATTATCCATAAAAAAATGATCTTTTAAAACTTTTTTTTTTTTTTTCAAATAACTTTGGAAAGTTCCCATATCCTATGAAATATTACTTTTTTTTTACTCTGTCATTGATGGTTCTGATGGTCATAGTTGGCGTAGATGTCCTGCATCATTTATGCCAGATTTTTGGCGTAATTGATAACCCACCTCCTGCTTGCTCTTACAAAGCCTCCTTTTTTGGGAAAGGGGATATGTACAGGATTTTCCTCATCTTATTATTTTATTGTGCTTATATAGCGCCATCATATTCCGCAGCACTATACAGATATTGTCAGTCACTGTCCCATATAGGGCCCACAATCTACATTCCCTATTAGTATGTTCTTCATAAGACAAGCCACTTATGACGTACAAATGTCACATGTTTTTTTATAATTTTATTCTGCAAAGTCATGTAAATATGATTGAGATAAAATAAGGACTACCATATATTGGGCTCTTTTCCAGAGCCTAGAAAATGTAGCCTATTAACATACAACTAACCCTGCTAAACATGTGTGGGGAAGGTAGCTCGGTAGCCGCAATGGTGTGGACAAAAACGGACAGGGACACAAAATCTTGCAGCAAACAGGTTTATTTTGACAGCAAAATAAATAAACCTTCACATCAGGCACAAAAGGAGCAAAATAAAATACAGCCTTAACTTCAGACAAAGAATGTGAAACAAAACCCTGCTCGTCCGAGCACTAACTAGACAATAAATACTAACTGTATGTGTGGCTTACTACCAGTCACACAAATCAACAAAAAAGAGAGCAATACAGTATCACCAGACTCACAGTGTCAGGACAGACCCAGGCGTCGACTCTCACTCCCTGGATCTGCCCTAAAGTGCAGGCTCTGCAGCCTTTTATGGCCCAGTAACAAACCTGGGACCTACACCTGGGCCGAGGCCTATACAAGATCCGCACTGAACCATAGATATGTCAGAAAACTGGGGGAAATATGGCGTGACTCCAGCACTCTGCCTGCCACCTTCTCACACATCGCTAAAACTTGTTTCCATATTCAGACCATCTGATAAAGTTCCTGCATCATTTACATTTATGTATGACACGTTTCCAGAACGCATAATAGATAACAATATGGCTGACAAGTCATGAAATTATAGAAAATTATTATACAAAAATACATATACGGACAACCTATCCTCAGCACACCCTTTGCAAAAAGAGGAATCTTTTGCAGCTTGCATTGTATCTGAGTGGAAAATACAGCTTTAGGGGTCATTCACACGGAGTAACGCAGCGCTGTTTCTGCCACAATAACTCGCGAATCAGCGTAACGCATTGAAATCAATGGGAGGCTTTTTAACCCATTGATTTCAATGTGTTACGCTCGTTAAACGGAACCTATCGAGGTCAATGGGAGTCTTTTGATCAGCGCTGATTCTGCCGCGAGTTATCGTGACAGAATCAGGGCCGCGAATGCCCCCTTAACATGTGAACTGGTAAAGCATGTGTATCTCATCTTAAAGGGGTTTTACCATGAAGGACACTCATCTTCTATCCACAGAAAAAGCGATAAGTGTCAGATTGCTGGGGGTCAGGCCACCGAGTCCCCCAGCCATGAGAACGGAGGACTGAAAGTGAAAGTTGCTGGAAGGCCACCCCCAGTTCACCAACTGCCTTATTTGTATATTACTTTAAGGCCAGGGCCCCAAAATGTAAAGGACAGGGTAATTTTAATGCATTGGGGGACCCTGTGCAAACTTTTTGAAAGTGGGCCTCCAATGACCTCCCATAACTTAATTTCTCTGCCCTCTTTAACAGAGAAAAATAGTAAAAGGTCACATGAGAAGATAAAAAATATTTGCAAATATAAATAGTTAAAACATTTGCAGAGTTTTTCAGATTTTCTCTAACCATCTTAGTGGTGGACTTGATGGAGATGACCATGAATGCAGGATTGTTGGCAGGTTATCTGGAAGATACTACATGCACAAGTCACAATATCATGGCTGTGTTTTTGACAAATCCTAGACCATAGAAAGTTCCTGCATTCATAGTCATATCCATTGGCAGCTGATCGAGACCACAGACCGTCTCCACTAAGATGGTTGGAAAAAAACTCATAAATTTTTTTATTCATTTAAATTTGAAAATATGTCTTACTTTTTATTTTTTTACAACAGTGTTTCCCAGTCTTTTCAGTGGCTCCTCAGTGGCCCCCAGACACCTAATAATACACAACAATGACCCTCACACACCTAAGAGAGCTCCTCAGTAAACCCCTGGCACCTAGTAATGCTCCCAAGTGGTCCCAGAAACCTATTTGCCTCCAGGCAAATAATAATGCTCCTGAGTAGGACCCTGGCACCTATCAATGCTCCCCAGTGGCTCCCATGCACCTAGCAATGCTCCCCAGTGGCCCCCAGAGAATGTTCCTCTGGGACCAGTTGTGACATATAAATAAAAAACAGTGACACTTACCCATCTTTGTACCCCCACAGTTCTCTCCTGCTCTCTTCTGGTCTCCAGATTAATACAGCAGATCTGTACTGAGCTGCAGACATCAATAGCAGATGCCTGAATGGTGGAGCAGGAAACTAAATGCTTCCTGCTCCACCATTGATGCAGACATCAATAGCAGATGCCTGAATGGTGGAGCAGGAAACTAAATGCTTCCTGCTCCACCATTGTATTCCAGTGTCCTGAGAATGTCCATATAATTGATAAATGACATGAAGCCACCTTCCACCGGAGTGTTGCGGCGACCCCTTTGAGAATGGCTGGTCTATAAGTTTAAATATGGTTATGTTCATGGGAAAACCCTTCTAACATCTGTTGTGAAGATGGCAAGAGGAATATATGTACAGTACAATGTTAAGATGTCAATTGTATCAGTAGTTTTGTTCCATTTCTTGAGCAGGATTAAAATACCAAATTCAGGACTCATGTGCATGAAGATTTAAGATAAGATAAGATAATCCTTTAATAGTCCCACAGTGGGGAAATTTCAGTATGTTACAGCTGCATAGTAATACAGATACACGATAATACACAGTAATATATTACAGAAGTAGTAAACACACAAATGCTGAGAAAGATATACTAGGAGTCCATAGCAGCTAGGGAACAGAGAAGAAAGAAGGAGGACATTCATAGTCATTTAGTTCTCTGTGCGGAGTGATCTTCGCTTGGTCTGATGTAGATTATACAGCCTGATCGCGGTTGGAAGGAAGGACTTGCGATAGCGCTCCTTCTCACACTTGGGGTGAAGCAGACGGTCACTTACAGTGCTGCCAAGTCCCATCAAGGTCTCATACATGGGGTGGGATTTGTTCTCCCGCATGTAGGTCACCACAGACAGTATCCTTCTGTCACCCACCACCTGTACTGGGTCCAAGGGGCTCCCCAGGACAGAGCTGGCCCTCCTGATCAGCCTGTCAAGTCTCTTTCTGTCCCTGGCTGATATACTGCTTCCCCAGCAGGCCACACCGAAAAAGATGGCTGAGGCAACCACAGAGTTGAAGAAGGCCCTAAGAAGTGTCCCCTGGACTCCGAAGGCCCTCAGCCTCCTGAGCAGGTAGAGTCTGCTGTGGCCCTTTCTGTGCAGCGCCTCCAGGTGATCGGCCCAGTCTAGTTTATTATTGAGGCGCACACCCAGATACTTATAGGTCCTGACTATCTCAATACATGTCCCCTGGATCTCCACCGGGGTCGGAGCACTCCTCCGTTTCCCAAAGTCCACCACCATCTCCTTGGTCTTCCCAGCATTAATCCTGAGATGGTTCTGCTGGCACCATTCAACAAAATCCCGGTTTAAGTCTCTGTATTCCCTATCGTCGCCATCAGTTATAAGGCCGACTATAGCAGAGTCATCAGAGTACTTCTGTAAGTAACAGCTGGATGAGTTGTGCCTAAAGTCAGCAGTGTACAGTGTGAAGAGAAATGGGGCGAGAACTGTACCTTGTGGTGCCCCCGTACTACAGATCACAGTGTCAGACACACAGTCCTGGGCTCTCACATACTGAGGGCGGTTTGACAGGTAGTCTAGGATCCAGTTGGACAGGTGATGGTCCACTCCACCAAGGTTCAGCTTCTCCCTCAGTAGCTCTGGCTGAATGGTGTTGAACGCACTGGAGAAATCAAAGAACATTATTCTCACAGTGTTCCCGGGTTTCTCCAGGTGAGAGAGAGCTTTGTGAAGAAGGTGGATGATGGTGTCATCTACCCCAATGCCCGGCCGATAGGCAAACTGGAGGGGGTCCAGAGCGGAGCTCACTAGGGGGCGTAGGTGTGTCAGGACCAGTCTCTCTAGGACCTTCATCAGGTGGGATGTTAGTGCTACAGGTCGGTAGTCATTGTAGTCCATTGGGTTGGGTTTCTTTGGGACTGGTACCACACAAGATGTTTTCCACAGTTGAGGTACCACTCCCAGCTTTAGACTCATATTGTACATGTGCGTAATAATACCACACAGCTGGTCACTGCACATTTTAAGAACTCTTGCGCTTATACCATCGGGTCCGCCGGCCTTGTCTACTTTAATCCTCTTGATTTCCCTACACACCAGAGACTCCTTGAGGATCAGACATTCGGATTGCAATTTACTGCCAGTCAGTGGGGGTTGGGTCTTGGTGTGTGGGGGGAGGGGGGTTGCTTGTGAGGGGGGAGTTGGTTTGGAGTCGAATCTATTGAAGAATAGATTAAGCTCATTAAGCCACTTCCTGTCAGCATCTATCTGATGAGCTGTCTTTTGTTTGTGTCCGGATATCACCTTCAGGCTGTCCCAGACCTTTGAGACTCTACCCTCCCCCATCTGTAGTTCCATCTTCCACCTGTAGTTGGCTTTCCCTTCTCTGATCAATTGTCTTAGCTGTTTTTGCACCGCCCCCCAGGCCATTTTTGTCCCCAGACCTAAAGATTTTTTTTTTCTGCTTGAGGAGGGTTTTAATTTCAGAGTTGATCCATGGTTTGTTATTGGAGAAACACCTCACCTTTCTAGTTGGTACCATGCTGTCCAAGTAGAAATTAATGTAGTCTGTTATGCAGTGTGTGAGTCCCTCAATGTCCTCTGGAAATGAGTCTTGAAACACTTCCCATAAAGTTATATTAAAACAGTCCCTCAGAGACTCGACACTTCCCTCTGACCAAATCTTCACTGTACGGGTAACCGCCGGTTCTCTGCGCACCAGTGGAGTGTATGTGGGTCGCAGATGTACCAGGTTGTGATCTGATCTGCCTAGGGGTGGTAGGGCAGATGAGTTATATGCATCCCTTACATTAGCAAAGAGCAAGTCCAGTGTTTTGTTGTCTCTTGTATGGCAGGATACATACTGGATGAAGCCTGGTAGAGTGGATGCTGGGGAGACGTGGTTGAAATCTCCCGACACTAGGAGCAGGGCATGGGGGTGAGATGATTGCAGCTCGCTCATAGCAGCATGGAGGACTTCACATGTAGCATCAGTTTTTGCAGAGGGGGGAACATATGCAGCTAGTATGATAACATGTGATAGTTCCCTTGGCAGGTAGTAAGGTCTCATGCTCACGGCTAGTAGTTCAATGTCTTTTCCACACGATTGTTTCTTAACTACAACATGTCCTGGATTACACCATCTCTCATTCACAAATATTGCAATCCCTCCTCCCTTGCGCTTACCGCTCTCCAGCGTCCTGTCCGCACAAAGATGTTTGAAGCCCGCCAAGGAGGCGAATGTGTCCGGAGTGATTTCAGTAAGCCAAGTCTCTGTAAAAACCATCATACTGCACTCACGAAACTCCTGTTGATGTCTGGTCAGTGCTGTCAGTTCATCCATCTTATTCACAATTGATCTCACATTCCCCATAATGATAGCCGGAATCACATGCTTGTTGCGATTTTTTCTTGCCTGTTTTGACACACCAGCCCGCCGTCCACGCTTCCTAAATCGCCTGAGCTTTACAGCTTGTACTGTAGATTTATGTCTTTCCAGTTATATATGGAACCATACAAAGGTTTATGCAATTCAACTCTTTTCGGCTGAGTATTTTTAGTTTCCAGATTTTGACCTTTTGTCCCTTTTTTTTCTTTTAAGTTCTGCTTGTTTTTGAGACATTTTTGTACTGTCTTACAAAGTATCCCATTGATTTCTATGGGATTCGGAGTATTATTTCTGCCTTATGATAGGGCAAGATGATTCTTTTCTCAGCTAGATGAATAAAACCGTGCTGAAAAAAGAAGGCGGCTGATTCCTATGGAAATTATTGGGAGAATTTTCAGATGAAGTCGCTTTGGGAGCTATTTTGGAGGCAAAAAAAGAAATGACTCACTTTCAGAAGCGATCCTATTGACATTGTGGTGTCACAAGTGTGATAAGATCAGAAGACTTATAGATAGCAAAAGTGATGAGTCATTTTGTGACATATAATGTGCATGATTATATATATACTTCACCGCTATGATATATCTGCAAGACGGAAAGAGACTAAAAGCATACAACTGTACTGAATAAATGAGAATAAAACACAGCTATAACAAGTACGGCCATGCTGCTTGATCCACTTTCAGAGGAATTGTACTAGCAGGCTCCAGTTTCCATACTCAAGGAGGAGATAGGTCGAAGAGATGAAGGCAAGGTGTGATCTTAGACCCACATGTCTACACTGGAGGAATGTCCTCTCCAAGTACCTAGTAGTCAGGCAGGAGTGTTGTCTAGGGTTGAGCGATCGGGATCGGAAAATATCGGATTCCGATTGGCGATTGAGAAAATTTCATGATCGCGATTGGAATTCCGATCCCGATCTTTTCGGGTGGGATCGAGATCGGGGCTTATTTCCCACAATGCTTGGCTACTGGGCAATCATTGTGGGAAAAGCTTCGCACCCATAGGAATGAATAGAAGCGGCCGGCCGCTTAACCCCCTGCGTGCCGGCTGCGTCCATTCATTCCCATGGATTTACCGCAGCCTGCCACTCTTCTGCTTCATCCCTGTTTTACTGTATACTCAGCTGAATATACGGTAAAACAGGGACGAAGCAGAAGAGTGGCAGGCTGCGGTAAATCACTGTGTGCTGCGCTGCTGTGAGGACGACGAGGTAAGTTCATGAGTAGATAGATACTACTGTACATTGACTTGTCTATCTACTAGAGTCAATGTACAGTAATATCTATCTACTCGTGAACTTCACTCAACTTACCTGCTCAGAAGTGCTGCCGCTGCCCTCTGCTGGTCCGGTACTCTCTCCTTCATGTGGCTTTAGAGCGCCTGCGCCCCGCCTCCTCCTCCCTAGACTAGTATTATAGAGAAGGCGGGGCTTAGGAGAGTGTGGGCAGGTACTGGGAGACGAGACGTGAGTGATGCACTCACGTCTCCCCGCCTACACTCTCCAGCTGCGCCAAGCCCCGCCTACTCCATGCATCTCTACAATACTAGTCTAGGGAGGCGGGGTTTTCAGGGCGCTCTGAAGATGTGAAGGACAGAGGACCGGACCGAACGAAGAAGAACCGGGAGCTGCAGGTAAGCGAACACCGGGGGGAAGGGGGTTAATCACTACACAGCGTGGGGTCCAAAAATTGAATCAATTTTTGGACTACATGCTGTTTAGTGATTAGGAACATTTTTTAAATCCAATCTCCCATTATTTAAAAAATCCCATTGACTTGCATTGGGATTGGGATCGGGTTCGAATGGAAAATGATCGGAAATCGGATTTTAAAAACGATCCTGAAATTTCAAGATCGGCTCAAAGTCTAATTTTATCATGTCTTCTATATGAAGCTCTCCCAAATGTCAAAGAAGTGCTGCACTCCAGGAATTATCTTTTGGGGGGAGCTTGGGGTCAAATCCAAAACTGTACACAAGCCTTCAAGGCCTCTTCTTACATTCTTAGTGGATCAACCACCCAAAAATTTAGAGTTAAATGGAGGAACAATAGTCAAATGGGCTAGAGTGACTTTCTTGACCAGATAACAGAACTTTAGAATAGTCAGGCAGGTTCCAAAAAATGATAAATTTCAGATCCACCCGACCATACTTAGGGCAGTTACACTCAGATGCATTCCCATTAGAGAACCTGTATGAACAGAAGTGTAAGACGAGGAGTATCATTGCCATGAACCTTGCCAATGGAAGCATATTATAAGTCAGCTCCATGGCTTTTAAGTATCCACATCCAAGGAATTGATATAGTCTGAACTGCGAAGCTAGATAGTTTTTGCTCATAAAATAGGTCTGGATGTTGATATTGATGGGAAATATGTCTTCTCGAATATCCACAAGTGCAGGAGCGCTCTGTGCAGTTCAGTATCCTTATCACATGACTGCACATCTGATAGGAATGGACAATGCTCCCTTAGCTTACAAATTTTTTTAAGCAGATTATTCATCAGATTTTCAGAATCCGAATCAAAATCAAGTTCCAAAATATGCATCAAATTCCTGTAGCAGATCTTTTCTGGAATGACCAAATTACCCTGTGTGAACATACCCCTATATTCGTTAGGCCAGTAGGGTGGGTCATTATATACTTTGACACTATCCAGTGCCTATAGTATCAGATTATGTAGAGACTAGGGTTGAGCCGATCTTGAGATTTCAAGATCGATTTTAAAATCCGATTTCCGATCATTTTCCAGCCGATCTCGATCCCGATCTCGATCGTGAAATTTGCTCGATCGCCGATCAGAATCCGATCTTTTCCAATCCCGATCCTCAACCCTAGTCAATGCTTCTCTATGGGAAAAGTCACTTTTGGGGTTGAGCCGATCTTGAGATAACCTCCGATCTCGATCCCAATGGAAAATATCGGGTCGGAATTACGATCTCGATCGTGAAATTTACTCGATCGCCGATCAGAATCCGATCTTTTCCAATCCCGATCCTCAACCCTAGTCAATGCTTCTCTATGGGAAAAGTCACTTTTGGGGTTGAGCCGATCTTGAGATAACCTCCGATCTCGATCCCACTGGAAAAGATCAGGTAGGAATTACGATCTCGATCGTGAAATTTACTCGATCGCCGATCAGAATCCGATCTTTTCCGATCCCGATCGCTCAACCCTAGTAGAGACCTATCTGACACCCTGTTGTCAGTTTATTCATACATTTCTAAGAGGAGCAACTGAGCAGAGGTCTAAGGAAAATTGCTCTACAATTGTTATTTTATAACACATACCTATATTGCTTTGAGTCTTTCAGTGCTGAAGTCCCAGCATCCTCCTGTTTCTCTGCACCATTGCTGTCTCCCCGCTGCCTCCCCCTCCTATTAATGTTAGGTAGTCAGACATCACATGACAGTAATGGACTGGCAATCTTGGTCACTTCAGCCTGTACATGAACGATGACAATCCAACAAAAATTAAAGAGGAGGAAACAACCCGATCATATAGTGCTGTAGCAAAGCCTAGAGCTGTAATGTTGCGATATGGGTGCTGGTAATACCAAGGATCCCACATAGGAATAGCTGCTTCTCTCCATTGCTCCATTATCTGTAGCATCTTCCTAAATTGGGGCCCCATATGGTGTAGACATGGTGTAGACATGGTGTAGACTTTCTGTGAAAAGTGTTTTTTTTTCTGCAACCCAATTTATCAACTTCAGAGCCAACAGGAGGGGACACTTTGGCAGAAATGGCTGTGATTATAGTGACCCAGTGGCCAATGGCAATGGTACTAATGGTAACCATTGTCATAATGTGTGGATCTAGATCTAACCCTATGAGCAAATTCAGTGGATATTTTAGAGAATAAGAATTAGAAGAGCATTAGTTGGAATATACATCATGATACATCAGCTTTGTTACAGACGGACAGATGGGATATTAACTAATATGTCCATTTTCCTTCTGTAGTTGTTGAGCAGAAACACGGCAGTTGATGTTGCGATTAGTGTCAAGGCATTGTACACGGAGACCAGAGCATTCATGGGGAGTAAGCAGGTGAGTTTCTAGCAACAGCAAAGATTTTATCATGTATGTTCAAAAAACTCCCAGTGTTATTTCTTCCTTTAGCTGATATAGTTATCTGTACCACAATTCAATGTCGAAACTGCCAAGCCTCTCCGATAATGCCCGCAATAGTGCCTCATATACAGTGTAGTCAGTGCATTAAAAATTACAGGATTGCCATCTCCATCTTCTTACTACAAGTGCGAGATCTAATCGGTGCCGAGTAGCATTTAATGTCCTCCCCCTAAATATTGGTGCTGAGACGATGAAGGGACTTGCCATTGTTCCAGCCATAGAAGCTATTGTCTTAGCAGACATCACTTGACATATTGCGTACTACATATGTTTTCACTATAGAGTAAATGTAACATCTCTGCCTGTTCGGGTCTCTGCGCCACTCACTACTCGCGTGCTGCGGTGCAGGAGGCGGGTGCAGTTTGATAATTTGCTTAACATTTTTAGTTGCACTGTGTGAATACGGCTCTAGTTCTGTGATTGTATTTGCACCACACTCGTCTTCTGCCCTTGTTGCCTCTGTACATTCAGTGGTTAAATTTTGTATTGCCTGTGATTGACAGCCTGCCTTCCTATCAGGTCCAGGGCAGATTCTTCCTCCCCTATTTAGTCTTTGCTCACATTCACACTGGTGCCTGTTATTGCCTCGTGCTTGCTGGCTTCTCTTGCTGTTTTGTTACTTGTATTCTAATCTTTGACCTCTGGCTTCCCTACTGACTATTCTTTTGGACTCCGATTTGGCACTGCATTGCTCGACTGTTACCGAACCCTGCCTAGTTGATCTTCCTTTGTTGTTGTCCGTCTTGTCTGCGTTTTGTGTTTCACGTATTTAGGGAGGGACTGTCTTCGTGGTTGTCGCCTATTACATGGGATAGGGTCTGGCAATAGGAAGGGACAGTTGGGGGCTTCAGCTTAGGGCTCACTGTCCCTTGTGCCCCTTCCTCCAGGGTTCTCCAGCAGCTTCTGGGGAATTATCATCTGGCTATTCCCTAACAGTAAAACTTCAAGAACATCTGCGTGATGATATATGCACTAAAAGTACCTTTCACGGAGGCAATGAAATGAAAAGATTGCAAAAAAACTAATATATAATGACAAATGTGCAAGAAATCAGGAGGGATTGTAAACTAATCGAAATAATCTAAGTCATCCCAAGCCTAGGAAAAAGGCTCTGTACTCTATACAAAACCTGTGTATGTCCATGCAAACTTCTTGTTTCTTTGCAAACTTGATGTAATCCTTGTGAACACTGGGCATATATGTTATACATTGTAATAGCTTATGTGAGAATAAACCCATATAGTCCATACTCAGACAGGGCCATAGCAGAACATGAACAGTAAAAAACACAGCATGTCATAGTTATTTAAAAGTGTTGCATGTTAGTACTGTAAAGAGGTATTATTAAAATAAGCTTACCCTGTCTTCTTCTATATGTAATTATATGTCTGTATTATCTATAGCACTGGGAGTCTCCTCAGGAAGAGGAAGGTCTACTCTGCGCTGTCAATGGAGTGAGTCAAGACTTGCAGAAGTTATCTGATATCCATTGGATGGCACATATCATTAAATCAACAGTGGAGGTGAGCGCTCTGATTTTGGGTATTGGCTTGTATATTTATACTTGAGTATAAGCCGAATTTTTCAG
This sequence comes from Leptodactylus fuscus, assembly GCF_031893055.1. Classification (NCBI taxonomy): domain Eukaryota; kingdom Metazoa; phylum Chordata; class Amphibia; order Anura; family Leptodactylidae; genus Leptodactylus; species Leptodactylus fuscus. The sequence goes on along the minus strand of NC_134275.1, from coordinate 22,212,094 downwards.
CACAGTTTTTGTGCTGAAAAAGCCCCCCTCGGCTTATACTCGAGTCAGCAAAAAAAATTTAAATTATTATTATTATTATTTTATTTTTTTTAGGAGGGGGAGGGGGGGTCTATGACCAGCTGCAATAGCAATATATAATAAAATAAAATAGTGGAACAAAAAAAAGAAGCTTTAAAAAAAAATAAAAAAATAAAAGTTCTAAATCACTCCTTTCCCTAGAATACATACAAAAGAAAATGACTGTGAAACACAAACACATTAGGTATCCCTGTGTCTGAAAGTGCCTGGTCTACTGAATATAGGGTATCTGCAGCGCCGCACCTCCCATGAGGCGACCTGAAGCGACCGCTTCAGGCGGCGCTATGCCAGGGCCCCGGGGAGGGCGGCATTTTTCATCCTAAGCCAGTCCAGGACAAGCTGTCCTGGACTGGCTTAGCGTCACCGAGCGGCCTCCCCTCACGCTCAGGCAGAGAGCAGGTCCTCTGCGTGCTTGCTCACTGCCTGCTAACACCGCTCTGCCACGCCCCCTTCGCTCCGCCCCCTCCTCCTGGGGAGGGCGGCTTTCTGTCATCCGCCCCGGGCGGCGAGACAGGCAGGTTCACCCCTGGATATCTGCAGATCCCCTATATTCAGCCAGGCTGAACTCCAAGTGGGGGAAAAAAAAACAGTCCTCAGGGAAGGGGCAGACAGACAACCAAAACACCCCTTCCCCATCACCTAGCAGCTACTGCACCCAAAAACTCCGACCATTTTAATTTTTGACATTTTCCAGTAGCTGCTGCATTTCCTCCCCTCGGCTTATACTCGAGTCAATAAGTTTTCCCAGTTTTTTGTGGTAAAATTAGGGGCCTCGGCTTATATTCGGGTCGGCTTATACTCGAGTATATACGGTAGTTGAATCTCCTGTATAGAGTTATTTGACAATTGGAAAAGCAAAGTCATTTTGTGGCCAGTAGATAAATAACTAAATGAATAGCATATAAAATGCCATAGTGCCTAGGGAACCGTGTGTTTGCTATAGTGCAATTGTAGAAAGGAGCCTTGGTCGGTCCTATACTCCTCCCTATTTAGTGAGTGCAGGATCTGTATGCAGGACCTGATTATATTTGTGTATTTGTAAAAGTCCAATTTATGTTTCTTTGCACAGTGATTCATAGAAAGACAATTTCTCATCGCTCCCAATTATTTGCGCAAAGAGTTTATGCCAGTTTTTAGAGAAAATTAGGCTAGACTTCTAATAAATTTCACTTTTTGAGAAGGATGAAAAAACCCAAAATAAAAAATAAAATGTATTCCCAAAATACAAAGCGAATATCTCACAATATGAATTCTTACAATGACACTTTTCTAGCACTATGTATAGCTATATCTAAACCATCCACCTACCTACTATCTGACCTTTGTCTCATTCAGAAATCCTACAACAAGGCCCTGTTCACACGGCTGAAGTTGACGCGGATTTTAGGGCGGTAATCACCCCAAAATCATCAGCAGATTTTACCTTGACTATGCCACCCAATGTTTCATCTGTCACCCTCCTTTTTTACCTTCTCTCTTCTAAATAGATGATAGATGAATATTAACCATAACCGCACCTACTGGATGATGTTTCATGGTCCTCAAACAGTATTGTGTGTCTCTGAAAATAAGACCTACCCCGAAAATAAGCCCTAGTTACAATTCACTAAAAAAAAAAGTGTCCCGGCAGCTATACATATAAAAAAGTAAATACAAAGATACAGTAGACCCTTCATCAAGGAAAGAGGACACCCCCAAAAATCGCATCCCCAACAGATAAGATATCCCCAGAAGAATCGAACCCCAAAAGAATCAGACTTTGACTTTAAGTGAGCTATGTGTACAATATGGCACTAGTGAGATGGTTCTCCACAACAATAAGGGTTGACTACCATAGTGCTGGGTTCACACACAGATCAGCTAGTCCCACTGGCATCACTCCGTTGTGGTTGCTTCCAGTCACTAGGGGGAGCCAACTGCTACACTTGGCTGCGGTGGAGCACTGGTGCAACAGCAAGGGACCTGACAGTGACAGGCCTATGACAGGAGGGACACAGATCTGTGTGAGCCCATCCACCATTGGTATTTGCAGACTCTAATGGTTTTGGGTGTAGGGGGGTTCTGGTGAGTGGATTGTTGTTCATGGAAAATAATAAGACATCCCCTGACCCATCTTTTGGAGCAAAAGGTAATATAAGACCCATTTCGGAGAAACAAAATAAGTGCAATAGCAATTTGCCAGGTTTCTTACTGTCGTAAGCATAAATCTGAGTGTTCTGTTACAAATCACCGTTTTATTGTTTATCCGTCTGTATGTTATGTCTTCTATTTCATGTTGTTATAGTGACAGCTTCTTATCTGCTATGCCCTATCTCCACTTCACAAAGCACTTGTCCAATTGCCATATCACATCTGATGTAGTCACTATGCACATCAGGTGCTTGTCCTTATCCCTATTGTTTCCTACTAGCTGTTATCACTTTCTCACCTCTCCAATTCATCCCCAATTTCATTACTCAGCCCCTTTTCACTCTCTGCACTATTTTGCCCATCTATATAACAGTTGTCCTTCCCTGGTCCTTAAATATTCCTCCAACCTTCCAGCCTTCTTCCCTCCCAAGATACCTGAATACTCCCCAGTCTATCCATACTGTATCCAATAGCAAAGTTGGTCTAGTTCTTGAAGAACCCAAATCCCTTCTTCCTACACCAGTTCTTGAGACACATGCTTATCTCCTGCCCCACTGCCTCTCTGATGTTACATAGTCGGTTGGAAAAAGATCTAGGTCCATCAAACAGAAGAGAGGATTAAAATAGTACAAAACCAACTAACCCATAGAGATTCTTAATTTTATTATTTATTTGGCATTATTAATTTAACCACTTCCAGACCGCCCATAGAGTATAAACGTCCGGATAGTGGTTGCCTAGTTCTGACAGGACGTACCGGTACGTCCAATCAGAACACAGCAGCTGGATGGAGATTGTGCAGCTGCTTTCACTGGGAGCGGCTGTAACTTCAGCCGGAGCTCCCAGAGAGATGGCAGGAAAGGTTTATTATCTTCCCTGCCTTCTCGATCGCTGTGTATACAGCGCTCAATGAGCACTGTATACACGGCTATGGGCGCCGCCATGATGCGGCCACCCTCTGACCCAGCGGTCACGTGATCCGCCGGGCTCAGTGTCCTACAGGATCCAGATTAGTTCTGTAAGTCTAAAGAACAGTGTGCAGGAGGCTGGATTCATTCTGCAACTGAGGTTAAATGTACCAGCCCTAGGTATAGGGGAAAACAGCCTCCCTAACAAAAAAATAAGCGATCAGATGTCCCCAAAGATCTCTTTTGACCTTATGGGGACACAATCTGAAAAAAATAAAATATAATAAAAAAAGTTTAAAAAAATTAAAATAAAATCATTAAAATAAATAAAATAATACGCTAATAAAACGCCGTTATTAAAGTTTATAGCCCCACCCCTGACAACACCATACAAAATAAAAATTACCATAACGGAGAGGAAAAACTATATTATAAAGTTTTTCAGTGACACTTTGTGTTATTAAATAAAAAAAAAAAAGTGAAAACCAGACACAATTTCCCTCCTATTTTGTTTATATTTTCCCGGATATAAAAAAAATTAAAACACATTTGAAAATAAAAACAACATAAAAATAAAGCCCTATGTGTCCCCGAAAAAAAGACGCAAAAATTAGTTGAATGAGACATACGGGAAAAATGTTACAGCCCTCAAAACCACACATACAAAATAAACCTAAAATGTGTCTGGTCCTGGACCACAAATTGGCCCGGTACTGAAGTGGTTAACTTCCTTATATAGCGCCATCATATTCCGCAGCCCGAGATAACACCACATGATTATTTATTGGACTATAGACAGATTTTTGATCTCTAGACTTGGACTTGTACTTGTGTATAAAATATAATGGAATATTATGATCCGTCTAGTAAGATGTATGTATTTACTACTATTAGGAGAACAGTGATGTCAGCGGTAAAGGAAGCTTAAAGCTCCGAATTATTTCAAAACCAAGAAAAGAAAAAGAAAAGTGTCATAAGCAAAAATCCAATAGCTCCTTGACAGGTAAGTGATGTAGAGAATATCCCGTAATCCTAAATGTGCGCATTGTGCTCCATGATCATTAGGTTGTGTAAAGCAGGCCATACATGTTACAGCCGATGAGCCGATGAAGGTTTTCTGTATTCACTTGCTTTATCTTTGTGCAGATTTGTAGCAGAAATTCATTCAATTCACCAACCTAAGCCGACCTCCAGTTATTAATAAATGAATAGTACAACAGCGTCTTAGAAATTTTCAGAATAATGCTTTCTACTCCTTTTATCACTCTGATTTCCTTTCTACTCCCTTCACTTTCCGGTCAACAGCTTCCTCCTCCCCCATTCACCCTGTATAGACATCTATGCTATAACTTTATCTGTGTGTGTAAGGCTTTCCTCCCCGGATACAGATTCTATTACTGGTAACAAGCTAAGTAAAGGAAAGGGGTTGCAAAGCAGCCTGATAAGTGGAGAAAGAAGTATTTTTCTTCAAGATATATTACAGAGTTTCTTATATATTAGTTATATTATTCATTACCTTCAGTTCCATATAAAATCTGCTTATCACAAGTCTACTGCTCTGATATCATTTTCTTTGATTTTACTCAGGCTGCAAATTCAACCTAAAACGTCCCCAATAGAGTCCATGCGCCCCAGTCCAACACTCTGCTCAACTACTGATTTGGGGTAGTCGGAACCCAACACACCAGTTTGCTGTTTTTATAGCAATGCTGTGAATATAGGAAGGCAGAACCATTTCCATGCTTGTCACTTTCTCAATGCTTATGGCCTATAGATTAAAGGGATTGACCAGGGTATACAGTTTTTGGCAAGGAGGTCTGGGAATAAAAAAAAAAAACCCACACTCACCTGTCCTCCTTGTCCCCAGTGCTCCGTGTCTGCCCCTGTGGTCTGATCCTGCTGCCACTGAGGCCACTCACATCACATGAGGTGAGATCTTCCACTGAAGAAGCATTGGGACACCACTGGACTAGACCAAGGTGGGAGACACCGGAGCACTGGGAACAGATGAGGGTCTTTTTTTCACCTTCACCAGCCCCTTGCCAAAAACTGTATATCTGGGACAACCCCTTTAACAGTTGTTCACATTCGGTAGTACCCCAGATATCTCATCCTTAAGACTCAATCGAGTAAAAGCAGGGTTCTTCAATAACCATCTCCCCTGGGACCTTTCATGAGATCGGAATCCTATTAATATTATAAAGGTTAAAGTTTGTGGGTTTGGATGTTTGTTTCTCAATCACAGCCAAACGGCTGAATGGATTTTGGGGAAATTTCACACACACACACACACACACACACACACACACACACACACACACACACACACACACACACTGCCCAGGAAAAGGTAATAGGCTACTTTAAATGTGGGTCACTCACCCCAAATCGCCACCGTGACCCTCCAAAGAATCCTCTGGCATGGCTGTAGCAGCTGGCATTCCGCCAGCGCTGGTCTGTGAACGCACCTCCTATTGGTGCACGGCAGGCTGTGGGTGGGCTCTGGAGCCAGGGCTGCGGCACTATAGGTTGGGGGCTGAAGGTGGGCGTGCCGATTCAGCAGGGACACAGTGAGAAAGATGGCAACAGCCCACATGGTCCCGGCGCCGCTGCTATCCCAGGCCACCTACACAGCTCGCGGACAGCTAAGGAGGAGGCTCCTGCACGCGACATGCCACAGGTCAGTGCAGTGGGTAAAGGGGGTTGGGAAGGGGGTGTCCTGGGGGGGTTGGCCCTAGGTCAGTATCCCCAGGGATCAACCACATTCCCCAGCTTCATGTCCCCCACCCCTACATCGGCCCCAGTGTAGTTGGACTCACCCTGCCACGCTCCCTCGCCGCTCTCTCCGCTCGCTCACTGCACATAGGTATCGGGCAGCTGGCTGCGTATGGCAGGTAGACTGCAATAGAGGCGCCGGTATTCAGCAATGCACTGTATAATACGGGCACCTCTATTGCAGTCTATCTGCCTAGGCTTCAATACAAGCACACGACTGACAGGCCAGGGAGGCAGCACGAGGCAGCCAGCCGCCCAACAACTATGTGCAGTCAGCGAGCGGAGAGAGCGGCGGGGGAGCATGGCAAGGTGAGTCCAACTACACCGGGGCCAATGTAGAGGGGGGGGACATGAAGCTGGAAGCAGAGATGGGGAGACAAGAAACTGGGGGCATAGATGGGGGGACAAGAAACTGGGGCAGATGAAGGGGCAAGAAACTGGGGGCAGAGATGGGGGACAAGAAACTGGGGACAGAGATGGGGGGGACAAGAAACTGGGGGCAGAGATGGGGGGACAAGAAACTGGGGGCAGAGATGGGGGGACAGGAAACTGGGGGCAGATGAAGGAGGGGACAAGAAACTGCAGGCAGAGATGGGGGGACAAGAAACTGTGGACAGAGATGGGGGGACAAGAAACTGGGGGCAGAGATGGGGGGACAGGAAACTGGGGGCAGATGAAGGGAGTGACAAGAAACTGGAGGCAGAGATGGGGGACAAGAAATTGGGGGCAGAGATGGGGGGACAAGAAACTGGGGGCGGAGAAAGGGTGGGACAAGAACCTGGGGACAGATGAAGGGGGGGGGGAGAAACTGGGGGCAGAGATTCAGCAGGGACACAGTGAGCAAGATGACGGCAGCCCACAGGGTCCCGGCGCCGCAGCTATCCCAGGCCACCTACACAACTCACGGACGGCTAAGGAGGAGGCTGCTGCACCGACACACCACAGATCAGTGCAGCGGGTACAGGGGGATGGGAAGGGGGTGTCCCGGGGTGGGGGTGGGGGGCCCTAGGTCGGTGTCCCCAGGGATCAACCACATTCCCCAGCTTCATGTCCCCCCCCCCCTACATCGGCCGCAGTGTAGTTGGACTCACTTTGCCACACTCCCCCGCCGCTCTCTCCGCTCGCTCACTGCACATAGGTGTCAGGCGGCTGGCTGCGTATGCAATAGAGGCGCCGGTATTCGGCAATGCACTGTTTAATATCGGCGCCTCTATTGCAGTCTACCTGCCTGGGCTGCAATAAAAGCGCACGACCGACAGGCCAGGGAGGCAGCGCGAGGCAGCCAGCCGCCCGACAACTATGTGCAGTCAGCGAGCGGAGAGAGCGGCGGGGGAGCGTGGCAAGGTGAGTCCAACTACACTGGGGCCAATGTAGGGGGGGGGGGACATGAAGCTGGGAGCAGAGATTGGGAGACAAGAAACTGGGGGCAGAGATGGGGGACAACAAACTGGGGGCAAAGATGGGGGGACAACAAACGGGGGGCAGAGATAGGGGGGACAAGAAACTGGGGGCAGAGATGGGGGGGAGGAAACTGGGGGCAGATGAAGGGGGGGACAAGAAACTGGAGGCAGAGATGGGGAGACAAGAAACTGGGGGCAGATGAAGGGGGACAAGAAACTGGGGGCAGAGATGGGGGGACAAGAAACTGGGGGCAGATGAAGGGGGGAAGAAACTGGGGGCAGAGATGGGGGGAAGAAACTAGGGGCAGAGATGGGGGGACAAGAAACTGGGGGCAGATGATGGGGGGACAAGAAACTGGGGGCAAAGATGGGGGACAACAAACTGGGGGCAGAGATAGGGGGGACAAGAAACTGGGGGCAGATGAAGGGGGACAAGAAACTGGGGGCAGAGATGGGGGACAAGAAACTGGGGGCAGATGAAGGGGGGGAAGAAACTGGGGGCAGATGTTGGGGGGGACAAGAAACTGGAGGCAGAGATGGGGAGACAAGAAACTGGGGGCAGATGAAGGGGGACAAGAAACTGGGGGCAGAGATGGGGGGACAAGAAACTGGGGGGCAGATGAAGGGGGGGAAGAAACTGGGGGCAGAGATGGGGGGAAGAAACTAGGGGCAGAGATGGGGGGACAAGAAACTGGGGGCAGATGATGGGGGGACAAGAAACTGGGGGCAAAGATGGGGGGACAACAAACTGGGGGCAGAGATAGGGGGGACAACAAACTGGGGGCAGAGATAGGGGGGACAAGAAACTGGGGGCAGATGAAGGGGGACAAGAAACTGGGGGCAGAGATGGGGGACAAGAAACTGGGGGCAGATGAAGGGGGGGAAGAAACTGGGGGCAGATGAAGGGGGGGAAGAAACTGGGGGCAGATGATGGGGGGACAAGAAACTGGGGGCAGAGAAGGGGGAACAACAAACTGGGGGCAAAGATGGGGGATAACAAACTGGGGGCAGAGATAGGGGGGACAAGAAACTGGGGGCAGATGAAGGGGGACAAGAAACTGGGGGAAGAGATGGGGGGACAAGAAACTGGGGCAGATGAATGGGGGAACATGAAACTGGGAGCAGAGATGGGGGGACAAAAAACTGGAGGAAGAGATGGGGGGGCAAGAAACTGGAGGCAGAGATGGGGGACAAGAAACTGGGGGCATATGAAGGGGGGACAAGAAACTGGGGGCAGACATGGGAGGACAAGAAATATAAGCGGTTCAGCGCCACCGCCAACCCGCAGACGAAGTCGCAGGTAACTGCTAGTATTAAATAAAATGGACTTATTGTAAGTGCAATAGGTTGTCTATCTCCTGGGTAAGATGACCATGTAGTAACAGGCACACATAGGCATCTTAGACCAGAAAAGTACATTTAGTTTGTTACATCCACACGGAATTGACTAAATATCGGTGACTGATAATAATACCAAACAAACAGAAGTACCCATACTTTTTTCTGCCAGTATAGTGCCCATAATTAGTGCTGCTACTATCCCATAGATTGAACAAAATAGTATGTACTTTAATCTATATCGTTATTGCTAGTTCTTCTTGCCACTGCCAGTTGTGGTCTCCTCCACTTGTAATACTTGGGTCATAACCCTAGCTAGGCCAGTATTTTTACGCATTAAATGGACAGGACCTATTTAATTCAGATTGAGTTCAAGTGACACATGTGAGTATGAGACCGTCATGCTGAAATTGGGCCCTTCGAAAGGGTGACCCGTCCCAAGTTGGTCCCATCAGCTTTGCTACTGGGAAGGATGTTGAGTTTAAGGATATGCATGTGTATGAGACCATGAGACTGAAATTGGGTTCCCCAATAGAGATGACCAATCCCTAAATGGTCCCACCTGCCTTGTTACTGGGCAGAGGAGCCACGTTAAACTTGCACCATAATAGCGGGGTCCAGAAAGATGTTTGTTGAGGGAATCCACATGACAGGGCTCTCCTAACTAGACCGCTACTTGCTCAGTCTATCTGTCTGCCTTTGTACCTGTGTGTTCTCTGTTACTGGATACCACCAGCCTTTCATCCAAGTGTCTCGTCGCTAACATGGTTGATTGCTTATTTTTATTCACTTTTGCTTTATCTCTCTGCTAGTGGATAAATGGGGCACGGAGGAAGTAGCAGCTTGGCTTGAAGTCTTGGGTTTAGGGGAATACAAGGAAATTTTTATCCGCCATGACATCCAGGGCTCAGAGCTGGTGCTGCTGGAGAGAAGGGATCTCAAGGTATTTTGCAAGGGAATCAAATTTCCTTTAGCCACCGTTTCCCTTCCACATTGTCAACTCATAGTCACTTTGCCAAATATAGTGCACTTAAATGGGGTTTTCTGGGACTTATTCATTGATGATCTATCCTTAGTATAGGTTGTCAATTGAAGATCAATGGGGGTTCTGCACCCAGGACCTATGTGGATGAGATGGTAGCAGCACTCCCTGAGTGCTACTTCCTCTTCACAGGCTGTATGACACATCTATGGCCTGTTTGTAACTCAGTCTCATTCAAGTGAATGGACTGAGCCGTGACACCAAGCCAATGTACAATGCCGTGATTGGTAAGTAACGAAGAGGCTGCAGCCTTCTATAGATACCCCAGCCGTCCTTCAATGAATGGCCTATCCAAAGGATAGATGATCAATGAATAAGCCTGGAAAACTCTTTAAGTGACAAGAAAGAGACTGCAATTCTTAGAATCCCATTACACACAGCAGGCATTCGTATTGTGTCATGTTCATTGTGAATCATTTAGATTTGGTGTTAGTGATATCATCACAACATATAATAACATGTATACATGTAAACCTTCTCAAAGCATCTGCTGCAGTCATGTAATATGTCTTTGCTTTTCTTTATAGGATTTGGGAATAGCCAAAGTGGGCCATATGAAGAGGATTCTACAGGGTATTAAAGACATTACCAGTCCTGTGTAGGAACATTGCTGTTACATAGAATATTCCCAGAACTGGAGATATATAATATATTATGGAGTACATACCAGATGCGCACAGGTGAAATAGACTTTAATGCCAAATGTACTGTATTTATAGCGGTATAGTTCATTGGGAGGTTTATTTTAACATTAAAAAAAAAAAAATCTTGTAATTGTTGAGTGGACAGAATTGCCTTGCCATAGAAGACCATCCAACCACGACATCAGTTCTGTGACTATTAGCTTGTTCTCCTGAGAAACGCTGTGATGCAAATGCAAGTATTGTTCAGCCTCCATTTCCCATAGAAGGTACTTAAGTACTGACTTCCTTAAAGTGACTGTCCACCTTTAGTGGAATTTCTTATAAGAAAACGGAAGTTTCCCATGTGTTCTAGGAAGTAATACCATATGTCAATCTCTCTCCTTTACCTTTCCTTGCTGCTCCTATCCCTATATATTGAATATGTTTTTCCATTTTTTTGTGGATACAGAGCTCCTTAGAGCTAAACCATCACACTGTGAATATCTGCGGTCACCACTAGAGGGGAGTCTAGACCTTATTGCATACTGTGTTGTACTTGATTTAAATGGATAACCACATGCAATAAACTCCCTCTAGTGGTGTCTGTAGGTATCCAGGACATAAGGGGAGAGTCTACATTCCCATCATTGGCACCAAATTTATCAAATGTCACACAATCTTTATTTGGGTTTCCTATGTAATCTTCATTGATGACCTGTCCTTAGGATAGGTCATCAATAAGAGATAAATGGGGGTCCAACACCTGAGATCCCTGCAGATCAGCTGTGTGAAGAGGCCTCAGCACTTGTATGAGCGTTATGACCCCATCGCTGTTTACATCACATGCTGTTTCTTAGAGGCTGTGTGATGTCATCACAGCCCATAGAAGTGAATTGGTTGATGCTGTAATTATATTGTATGGTCTCTATGAAACAGATGTATTTACGTGGCGTGCAATGTAAACAATGGCACTCTTATGAGCAGCAGGGTCCCGGGTGTCAGACCTCCACCGATCTTGTGCAGCAGGGTTCTAGGTGTCAGACCTCCACCGATCTCGTGCAGCAGGGTTCTAGGTGTCAGACCTCCACCGATCTCGTGCAGCAGGGTTCTGGGTGTCAGACCTCCACCGATCTCGTGCAGCAGGGTCCCGGGTGTCAGACCTCCACCGATCTCGTGCAGCAGGGTCTCGGGTGTCAGACCTCCATCGATCTCGTGCAGCAGGGTCCCGGGTGTCAGACCTCCACCGATCTCGTGCAGCAGGGTCCCGGGTGTCAGACCTCCACCGATCTCGTGCAGCAGGGTCCCGGGTGTCAGACCTCCATTGATCTCGTGCAGCAGGGTCCCGGGTGTCAGACCTCCACTGATCTCTTATTGATAGGTCATCAATTAATATGAGTTGGACAACCCTAGCCCTTCAGTCCTAAGATGTTACTCCACTCTCTGCCCTATCCCCTACCGGAGTAAGATTGCAATTTTTGTTTCTTGAGTTGCATTTGGTAAGTCAGGTGTACATCAGCTCAACAGACTAACCTTGACCACTTTCCTAAAGCAGATTAAGTGGTGTAAAAGATGGAGAGTCACTTTAAGATTAGGTTTGGGATATATGGTAAACTCTATTTATACACTAGTTCTGTCAGAGACTTGAATGGATATAAAGCTTTGCTCTTGTGGCCATGATTCTCATTTGTATGAGTTTATTTGCAAATGACAACTGATACCATTGTTATTTTATTTTTCTTCAGCTTAGGGTTGTCCAGAATTTGTGATTTATGGCATAAGATAACATTTAGGCCATAAATATTGGATTTGTGGAAGGCCCATGCACAGATCAGCTGTACTGGTGATACACTTCATATGCATAAGGGCTGGAAGCTTTTACATCTGGTCCTTGTGTCATGGCCAGGCATTGGTACTGCAGCTCAGCATACATCGACTTCACTGGGAGCGGAGCCGTTGTACTGGCAAATGGCTACTATACATGGGCATGGAGCCAGCTTCTTATGGCTCTATGTTGTGTAAAGTATGGGGTGTCAGAAACTACCTTGTACAGCTGATTCGTATGGGGGCTGCCTGTTGGCTCCACCAATGACAAATTCCTGGACACTCCTTATAGACGACCTTTCACGTCCTCATAGATGTGCGGTATTATATACAACTGGAAAGCCGACAGTGTGATAAATTCTGCACACTGTCTGCTTTCCTGGTATGCGCCCCACTGCTGTAGATACAGGTGACGTAAGTTTCAGAAAGGCAGGCCTTATAACCTAAGGAACGCCATACCTGACAGTCCAGGGCTATGGAAGAATACGGTCAGCAGGGTGTTCCTTATAGTGCAGCGATGACGTTAGTCTGTAAAGGAGTGGGGACATATCGTTGCCTTTAGCTTTGGCGCTAATATCTCCAGCATCGGGGGGTATACCAGGCTTTCTAGCGATAATACATATATAACACCGCACAGCTACGAGGATGGGAAGGGTCCTCTAATGTAAACTCAGCATTGTTGCATGTTGTTAAAGAGCTATGATGTAAAATGTAAAACTCTATTTGTAATATATCATCTTGTGAAGCGATGACTTGTCATGTGGGCAAGGTTCTATGACCTTCGTTGTAATTGTGAATGTACAGTTAGAGTACTATTTATTAGTGGAGTAATCTTGTCTTGTAAATGGATTATTAGCTTTTTTTCACACTTTGTGCTTGTAATTGAATACTGTGTAAATGATCAGTACATACTTAAAGTGAGGTTCCTGTGGCAACTCTTTAAGTCATTCTGTGAATTGTTTCAATGTCTGTTCCATAATAATAATAAAAAAAAGTTTTACGAAATTGAAGTGTGAAGAATGTTCTCCTCTTATAGGGTTACTAGTGGTGTTTTTGCTGCAGGTTTCGGAGGGTGCCCACAGCTTTCACCCTGTACACTACGTGCTGTGGGTTTACAATCTGCAGCACAAGTCACATTATTGCTGCACATTATTGATCAAGGCGAGTTATCCATTTGCAAACCTTCTTGTGTTACCCTGTCCTTATGTCAGAAGTCGCATGAAAGGGAACGTGAGCATAAGGTTTGTGGCACAAGCAGGTATGGTGGTCTTGATGGGAGATTGTAACTTCTCAGATATTGATTGGGGTCATGTTTATTGGCCAGGTCCCAGGATAGAGCCTGGAGGTAACACCATTAACACTACTGATATCCAAGTATCATCCATCTGAGAATTCACTGAACTATGTATTCATTCCAATCCTTAGAGAACAACTCTGGCTGCGTCAGAATCAGTGGAGCGGCGCAGACTATTGGATGCAAATAAATGGCAAAAGGATACTTTCTTCATACTTTTAGGCCCCTTACAGACCAGTGTGCCATCAGTGTTTTTCCTGTATAGCACACTGACCCATTCATTTCTATGGGCACATGCACACGACCATGATTTCCATTGATCAGTGTGCGAGCAGAGAGTCCGTGCCGCAAAATATAGAGCAGGTCCTATTCTGTTCAGAGTTTGCGGAACGGACTCGCCCGCCCATAGAAGCCTACGGGAGGAAAAAAAAAACCTAGGATGGCACACTGATGTACTCAGTGTGCTGTCCGTATTTGCGGACAAGCTGGGACATCATTAGAATTTTTTTTTTTTTTTTTTTTTTTTGTGGATCCAGCCTAGGATCACACATTAATGGCACACTGTCCATTTTTGAAGACATACGGCACTGATGGTGAAGAAACGTCCGTAAAAAAGGGAACACTGCACCGCAAAATACACACAGTCGTCTGCAACCGGCCTTACCTGTAGCCGGCTACTAGCCAAACATTTTTTTACTCTTTTAATTTAGATCTATAGATCAGAATGGAAGTAACCACTGCGGTTGTTACAATAGTCTCAGTACACACGTAGACACACACACACACAGACGGGGCTTTCTTTAATCACTGTATTTTCTCTTCTCCTTTACAAGGCTTATATAAACAGACTGTACATGGCAAGCCCTTAGCTGGATATCTGTGTATCCATATAATATAAAAAGTAAATATATTTACATTGTATATACAAATCTTGGCCCAATACTGAACCAGACAAATAACGAAACGTTAACTCTGAAGCGATTCCTCTAGTTTCAGCACATCTAAGGGAGGGAGTTTTGCAACTTCAAAGAAGACCCTGTAACACAATAAGAGAAACGTGCATTAGACACAGAACAGAACAGAGTACGCTGAAAGATAAACTAAACCATTGCACGGATTTGTTAGGATGTAATCTGCTTGCATTGGATATTTGGGTGGATTTCGGAGCTACGATACCGCCTTTGTTCTAAAGCAGGGGTCTCTAGCTGCTGTGAAACTACAACTCCCAGCATGCTCCATTCACTTCCATGGGAGTTGCAAGAACAACAGAGCACGTATGCATGCTGGGAGTTGTAGTATTGCAACAGCTGGAGAGCCGTACGTTCCCAACCCCTGTTCTAAAGGCTCGTTGATCTGTATTGTAGTGGTAAATCCATCATCTCATGTGGCTTTATAGGAATATTCTGAGAATATTGTCTTTGGAATGTGACATCTCTGACCATCTTTAGGATTCCCTCCCTAGGGTAGCAGTATTTACCTGTGTAAGTATTTGTTCCGCACCGCCTTCAGTTTTTCATTTGGCTGACACATTAACAGGAAGTTCAACCTTTTCACAAGAGGAAACAAATCCATTGCCTGGTATCCACTGTAATGCTGCAGGGTGGCTGTCTGAATACAACAGATATCATAGGCCGTTAAACACATGGTTAAAAATAAATAAATGTAATTAAAAACAAATCTGAAATTCTATAAATGATATGTCTGCATTTACTTTATTCCTTGCTATTTATATAACACTAGTATATTCCACAAGTGTCCCGAACTAATGGACAAGTACAGGACAATCTCAATTGCATAGTAAGAGAATGAGATTACAATGATATTGATGACCTATTCCTATTATTGACACCCAGTAACCCAGCTGTTACAGCCAAGCAGTGAATAACAATAAGCATCATACATTGTATAGTAACTTGCTACAGCAGCTCAGTCCCATTCATTTGACTAGGACTGAGCTGAAAACAGGCCATGTTAGCAATGAATATCAGGTCACTGGCCTGTAAATAAGGACCATGGGAAGAATATGCAAATCTGACTTCCATGATGTAATTAGGAAGCCAGTGCCTCAAGTATGCACACCAATAGAGGGCGCTCACTGAGAATGTGCAAGTCTATCTGCCATGATGTAATTAGGAAGACAGTCTCGTGACGATATCCCCTCAACCCTGTCTAAGCCTCTCACCTCTGCCAGGTCAGTCCTCTCTGCACCAAGCTGATGAGATGCAAGAACATCGAAACAGCTGTCCTTGGCTGAGAGACTGTACCTGGTAAAATCCCAACATCATTGCAAACAAAGGCCTCTGAGAAGGTGGGCATGATGTTAAAGGGAGCGCCCTCTATTGGATTGCTTGACAGACTCTGTGTTCCTAATTACATCATGGAAGATAGACTTGCACATTCTCAGTGAGCGCCCTCTATTGGTGTGCATTCTTGAGGCACTGGCTTCCTAATTACATCATGGAAGTCAGATTTGCATATTCTTCCCATGTTCCTTTGCACAGTGGAGCGTTCATGGCTTAATAAGACTCCACACACCTAAATAGTGGTTCTCTCCTTATGGAGTGACGATATCCCCTCAACCCTGTAAATAAGGAGTGACACTTCCTCTCATGCTGTGGCCTTTTCTAGCAGCTGATCAGCATGGGTGCTTGGTGTTTGCCCCAGATAATTTGATATTGATTAGATATGAGTGAGTACTGTTCGGATCAGCCGATCTGAACAGCACGCTCGCATAGAAATGAATGGACGTAGCCGGCACGCGGGGGGTTAAGCGGTCGGCCGACGTCAAAGCGGAGGTACCAGGTGCATCCATTCATTTCTATGGAGCGTGCTGTTCGGATCGGCTGATCCGAACAGTACTCACTCATCTCTAATATTGATAATCTCAAGGCTAGGTCATCACTAATAAAGGCTTCAGTTTTAGCACTTAAATATTGTTTCTATAATGTAAAGTTGTACAATTTTTCAATACACTTTGTGCATAAACTATATGGTCAGTGGTACAACATATAGAAGATCTGATAAGATATATACAAAATGTTGTGGTTGGAGGATTCATCTTTAACTAGGAAATAACATCAGCCTCCATTTAAAGGGAAACATCTTACCCATCCACCCAAGTCTTTCATCTTCAATGCAAGGAGCAGGCAGCTGGCAGCCAACTTGGAAGCACTTTCTTGAACAAAGTCATATTCTTGCAGTGTGAGCTCACATATGTATCTTGCCAGTGTAAGAGTCTCCATGCTGGCATGGGCACACTGAAAGAACAAGTTTTACATGAAATGTTTTTTATCCCTAAATAACAGCAGCTGAAAGGTGAAAACCAAAATGTAATATTTATCTTTACAATGGAGGTTATTAGAGATGAGCGAACACTGTTCGGATCAGCCGTTCCGAACAGCACGTTCCCATAGAAATGAATGGAAGCACCTGGCACGTACACTTTGCCGGCGGCTGGTCGCCGTGCCAGGTGCTTCCATTCATTTCTATGGGAGCGTGCTGTTCGGAACGGCTGATCCGAACAGTGTTTGCTCATCTGTAGAGGTTATATCTAAAGTCACTGACATACTGTGCCATACTAATAACTATTAGGCGAGGCTCACCTGGCACAGATCAGTCAAATTACCAGAAATGCAGCAAGACCAACTAACCAAAGACCAATCCATTGATTTCAGTGGAAAAAAAAAAAAACAAGGAGAAAACCCCCAAAACCCTACAACAGATCCCATTATAGAGTCCCTCAGGCTCTGCGCGAGTCTGCTATTTTTGCAGTATATTTTCTTTTACACCACCCTGAGTGATCCAGATCTTGGACAACACCTTTAAATAAGGAAAGGACCCCCACCCTTGAGTTTATTTTCCATAAAAGGGGTTTGTCCACAGGATAGCGAAAAATCTGCAGATCAGATGCTACTCACCTTTCCAAAGCGACGAAGAAACCGATAAGAGATCGGGATGTTCAGGTCAAAGGCAAGCTTCTGCAAGATTTCCATCTCCATTTCTACCAGCTCCTCCCTTTTATACGCATCGTCACAGATATAAAGGAAGTCGTCTAAGCAAGGTGGGCAACGTTCCTGTACAACAACAAGAAAACAAGGGAAAAAAAAACTATAATAGATGTTGGAAGACCGGAACAGGACAATGGGCAGGGGCTGAGCAGGAGAACAGGACTAGGTTTTACATATACCAGATACAAACAAAGGCATTACCTCAAATTTAGAAGCAATGAGCACGGCCGTAGAGCCAATAAGCTGTAACTTCTCCCGAGCGACAACTGCGACAGACAGGTAATGGTCCACCAACTTCACTGCTAGGTACAGGGTCTCGTGATTCATCTCAAAGTTCTCCTGGCAAGGGAGAGACGAAAAAAAATAAAATAAAAAAAAAAAGATATTTATATAGATCCGCAGAGTGAGAGTGGAGCTGCTGTGACCACTGCACAGTGAGGACCTATCCGAAAGATAGAACATTACGTAATGCCGCCATTAGACGTAACTAGTACAGCTGCCGTATTACCGTAGAGGATTGATAGTTTCCATTACTGTACTCACTTGCACTTCCACCATCCAGTCCACCAGTATTGATCTCATTTCTTTACTAATATCAGCCTGAGACTCCATATAGTTAGAAAGTACAAATTTTTCCTGAAAGTGTCAAAACAAAAAAAAAAAAAATTATGTTTTTTTTTGGGGGGAAAAGAGTATTATATACAATGCATAAAACCATACATGTTTCCAATGTACCTCTCTTTCACGCATGTAGTAAAAGATATCCATAGCATATTCGGAGTTGCTATATGGGTCTTCCAGAGAGTCTTTATCAATGTCCTCCACATCCGGTGGCAAGACCTGAGAACGTACAGATGGAAGGGTTACGCTGTGTCGGCAGCACATTGACTCTCATTGTGCATATAACAAAGAAAGAACAAACCTGCTCCACAACAGTTTCCACTTCTGGCTCAGCCTTGACTTCTTCATTGCTTACTTTTTCTTCTTTAACCACCTCAACAACTACTTCCGAGATGGGAACTTTTCTCGGTGCCCTTTAGCAAGGGAAATACAAAAAAAAGGGAACATTAAGTTAACAAGTGAACACAATGTAAGCAAAGCTAGAAGAAAACAGATTTAAAGTAGCGCGTTTCCATCCCTGCACCTCACGCTCGGTCTGCCACACTTCTCGGTCCTTTCATGTATACTGCCCTCATATTCCTAAAATTTTTTACTTGGCGAAACAAAAAGGTATGTTACCGGAGATGGTGACCCCATAGAGAGAACAGAAAGCCATGTTATTTATTAGGGGTACCCTACGATCACATGACCCAAATGGCTAGAAGAGGATCCACATGTGCTATAGCGTCTATTCAGTCCATGTTCACACCACTGTGCCAGGCCCATCAAATGATGGATCCCATTTTGTCAGCAAGAATAGCACTACCGTATTTTTCGGACCATAAGATGCACTATGGTTTTAAAGGAGAAAAATAGGAAAAAAACTTTTTCATTTGATTGCAAGTCCCATAGACGGCAATACAACTGTATTGCAGTCTATGGGAGATGCTCTATATTACTATTGGGGCTGGTCATAGACCAGCCTCAATACTAATATTCCTATGACAAGCCAAGGCTCCCATGTGGCACAGGAACAGGTCAGCTCCCGCAAACTCTCCCTGCGGGAGCTGGCCTGCTGCAGTACAGGTACCAGGGGCGGCTTCTTAACTTTCTGGGGGAAGGGAAGGGGTTAACAAAGGTAGTAATGAGTGATGGAGGGTATTAGCTGTTAAGGCTTGTGGCTGCTCTTGCAGAGCGATTGCAATAGCTATCAGGTCTCCTGTACAGTGGAGACACGATAGCTATGGCAACTGCTCTGCAGGAGCGGCCGCCATCTTTAAGACCCGGCATCTACCGTATTGAAAGGGCAGATGTCAGGAAGGGTCTGGAGTGTAGGGACATGATAATGAAGTACAGGCACCTGTACCACTCCATCTCACTGTCTCTCCTTTGTCTGCTATTACCGTATCTCCTTTGCTTCGCACCGACGGGACAAACTAGGAAGCAGACAGGTACAGGTGCTGCAGGCTTATGCGCTTGCGCCACCTATACCCTACTTCCTACACTACATTTGGACTATATAGCCCGAAAAATACGGTACATAATGCGCTATTCTCGCTATCAAGTCTGTCAGAATTGCTTATAGAGAGAGTGTAAGCTGTAATGGGTATTCCCATGTGACTATGTAGGACTACTTCCACACACATGTATAGTACTTCTGTCATTCCTAGGGATCTGCGTCTATCAGGCATTTATGGTATATACTACTGGTAATATATATAACCAATAGCTTATTGTTCCATATAGACTTGTAGCAACACCATCCGTGCCAATACAAACAACAAAAAAAACAAACCCTTATACTTACCTAGGGAGGCACCTGTGCCGTTCTTCAGTGAAGCTGGGACGCACACACCCCCACATCACTTTAAATGCGCCTGATGTTCTGCGCATGAGCAATGAAGCTGAGGTGTACTGCTACCGATTCACTGAAGAACAGCTTTGAGAATTCAGGATTCAGATAAATATAGGAATTTCTCCTCTCCATTTCCTGTTTCAGTCACAAGTTTGTGGATGGATTCAGCCTGTGTAACAGCTCAGGCCAGCAGTAGGGTTAGAGATTTACCCATAGAGATCACAGTATTATCCTGTCTGTCTGACACTGACAAGCAGTGACCCTGGCACAACCTAATAGGGATACACCAAAAATCAGACCTGGATACCTTCAATAGATCCCCTACTGCCATGTATAGGCATTGGCACCCTGTGATGCCTAGTGGAGGGAGACCCTCGCTCCAAAACCATTTAAATGCAGCAGTTGCTATTGACTGCGGCATCTCAAAAGTTAAACGACCCAGTATTTAAGGTTTTCCGATCCTGGGCTTAAGGAGGAGGTGTCATGCTATGAGTACATGTTTGGGCACCCCTTTCACACCGTGCGAGAAACCCTGTAGGATTCCGATGTATATGACTTAGCCATGTTCTTTGTAATCCGTCCTGTAAGAGTTGGTCGGTCACTATAGGGATAGCATAGTGTTAGCAGGTTAGAAGTCCAACTCACCTCTTGATATTAATTTCATTATTTTTTGAGACGCCATTGACTGCAACGTTTCTTGTCTTCTTCACAACAGCTTTCTGGCCTTCTTTCTTTTTTTGAAGTAATTGCTGATTTTTGTTAGCCTGTAAAAATTATTAATTTTGTAAAAAACTGCAGAAAAGCTGTTCAAGATATTCAATAGCTGGATCAAAAGTGATGTTCAAGGAAAAAGTAATCGTCCTGAGCTGCATGGGGGATGGGAGAACTGGTTCTGGGGCCCGGATTTGGTAGAGGGAGGGAGATTCAACCACACGTACCTTGGCTTGCTCTCTTTATTTTCCCTATGTTCTCCCTCACAAAGAGTATTTTAATTTATCTCTTTTTCTATGCAGTTTAATATCAGAACACATTACAGTGTTAAATAATAAATACCGTATTTTTCGGACTATAAGACGCACCTAGGTTTTAGAGGAGGAAAATAGGGAAAAGAAATTTTGAAGCAAAAACTGGTAAAATATTTAATATATGGGAGTTGTAGTTTTGCAACAGCTGCAAGGCCACATTGACAGGTGACCCTGCAGCTGTACGGGGATGTATAGGGCGTTTTTTTTGCGGGGCCAGCTGTACTTTTTAGTTATACCATTTTGGGGGATATCTATTGCTTAGATCACCTTGTATTGAAAAAAAAAAACAGGAGGTGATTTAGAACTTTTATTTATTTCATATTTTTAAAGCTTTTTTTTTTATTTTTTTTACTATTTTATTCCCCCCGGGGGCTTGAACCTGCGGTCACTTGATCGCAAGTCCCATAGACGGCAATACAACTGTATTGCCGTCTATGGGACATTCTGTCTATTAGTATTACGGCTGGTCATAGACCCAGCCGCAATACTAATACAGCCGTGACAGGCCTGGGAGCCTCATTAGGCTCCCGGCTCTCACCCGGACAGGTCGGCTCCTGCGATATCGCCGCGCAGGAGCCGGCCTGCAACTTCACAGGTACGGGGCCGGTGGGGACCGGCCCCGGGGGAGAAGAGGCCACGGATACTGACCCGGCATCCGCTGTACTAGAGAGGCGGATGCCGGGGAGGGATAGACGCCGGGGCCTGAGACATCGCTGCCCTGCCCCGCATGAAGCCAGCGGCGGGGGGACGGAGGAGCGGAATAGCAGCATCACTCCTCCCGCTGCTGGCTTCATGCAGGGCAGGGCAGCGATGTCTCAGGCACCTGTAATGGCGTCTATCACTTGCCGACTTCCGCCTCTCTATTACAGCAGATGCCAGGCGCCACCTTCAGACTATAAGACGCACCCTTATTTTCCCCCAAAATTTTGGGGAAAAAAAGTGCGTCTTATAGTCCGAAAAATACGGTACCTTTGTTATGCATTGTCTATGAAAATATGGCATTGGTGCACTGGGGTCGGATCTGGTCTTGCTGCTTATGCAGGATCGGTGATGTTATAGCAGTGGGAGGGTCAACAGTGATTGCATTGGCCGATACAGGAAGAAGGTGGTATAGGTCTGAATAACAAGAGCAGCGCTCGAAGGAGCTGAAGGCCCACCCCCAGTGCACCAACTGCCTCATTTGCATATTACAAAAAAATGTTTCCTCCAAATTTACAAATTTGATATACACAACAAAGAAAGATTACTTTTCATTGTAATGTGTGTGGGGAAGTTAGCTCGGTAGAAGCAGTGGTACGGACAAATACAGTCAAGACAGGGACCCAAAATATGCAAGGAACTGGTTTATTTAGATAAAAAAAAAACAGGAAAATAAATAAACCTTGACTTCAGGCACAAAAATAAATAATTTACACAAATTGCTGTCGAAGGACTAAAACTTAGCCTTTATTTAAAGTGTAATTCTAAAATTCGCACATAAAATGATATATGCTTTTTTGTGAGTCCATGAGTATTTTGAACCCAACAGATATAACGTGTGTACATCTACCTTATTGCAACTCACAACGTGTAATCCAAATACCCATATGTACATATATATATTGATTGGGAATCTCCACTAGATTGCAAGTTAGAGACATACATATAAGTAGGGTCTATCTCATGTCCTCACAATAGCATACATTGACTGACCATGTTCGTGTATTTTACGCCATGCCAGTGAATTTTAGAATTACACTTCAAATAAAGGTTAAGTTTTAGTCCTTCGACAGCAATTTGTGTAAATTATCAGTGAGGAAGGTCAAACCAGAAAAACTTTGGGAGTTTGAGGATTTAACAAAAATAAATAAAACAAAAATACAGCCTTAACTTCAGGCAAAAACAAAATAAAAACCTGCTCGTCTGAGCAACTAACTTAATAGAACTGATAACCTAACTATACGTGTGGCTTACTACAGCCACACGAACAAAACAGGAGCAATATAGTCTCACCAGACTTAGGGTTACAGGAAAGAACCACACACCTCCTTTCACCTCATGGAACTGCAGGATCTGCAGCCTTTTATGGGTCAATAATGATGCAAGGATCTACTCCTGGGCTGAGGCCTACTCCAGATCTGCCCTGGACCACATATATGTCAGAAACCTGGAGCTGATATATCTGGAGTCCAACACTTTGCCTGTCACCTTCTCACATGTGGTGTGTGATACAGTCTTGGCAGTTGAGTATGCTTGGGGAAGGGGACCGACTACCTTTAAATACCTGTACCACATAAAAGGTTGGTACAAAGTGAGAATGTTGGGACTGGGAAAAAACATATGCATTTGGGTCCACAATTGGCTCAGTGATAGGAAACAGAGGGTAAATGTTAATGGTAAATATTCAGACTGGGTCAGTCACCAGTGGGGTGCCACAGAGGTCAGTATTGGGGGGTCACAGTCACCAGTGGGGTGCCACAGGGGTCAGTATTGGGGGTCACAGTCACCAGTGGGGTGCCACAGAGGTCAGTATTGGGGGTCACAGTCACCAGTGGGGTGCCACAGGGGTCAGTATTGGGGGGGGTCACAGTCACCAGTGGGGTGCCACAGAGGTCAGTATTGGGTCCTCTCCTGTTTAATATCTTTATTGCTCCATTCTTTTCCACTAGTTTCCAGAAGTTTCTTAAGGATATTGCCACAACAGTGTAAGATTAAATAGACAGTCCGGTGCATACTAACATTGGTGATGTCTCCAAAAGCAGATCTTTTCTTTGCTCCACCCTGTGGGGATGATGGGGAACGCTTTGTCTGCACAGAATCCTCCTATGCAAAAAGAAAACAAAAAAAATATTACAGGTGACTCTGCTCCATAATGAGAAATAAAATTTTATTTTTAAACCACTTAAAGGGGTATTCCCATCTCAAGAATCCTCTTTATAGTACAAAAAATTATTGTCACTCGTAGCAGTATGTAAGACAAAACTCCAGTTTATTAGCAATCCAAAGATTAACAAGTAACGGTCTATCGGAGCTTCATCAGACATCGGATTGCTGGAGTAGTTAGAAGGAAAACAGAAGAGCACAAAGGATAGTCGGGGGTGCCCTGATAAGGGATAGAAAGATTTCTTGATCACGGTCTCTTATCTCTGATAACTGTACAGCTTACACCCAGCACCCTACAGGACCAAGCTGAACACCAGGAAGTAGAGGGGAGAGGAGACAAGACGGTAGCTGAAATCCTGAGATGGGAAAACTACACAACTTGGTCTTCAGTTCCATCACTCACACGATATACTATTGGTGCAGTCACATGGCTGTATTTTGTGTTAGTGTTTCAGCTTTGTAGTCTTTGCTAAACACAGAAACATATTCCCATTATAGGAAATTAGAAAAAGTAAGTGCTCAATAATCTGCCTTGGATTTTCTATTCTAAAACTATTTTGTGAGGTAGTTGCACAAAAAAACAAACAAACACAATGATACCTTCACAGGATGAACATTCTCCATAGCCACTGGCTTTCCTGTACGGGAAACCTTGGATAATGGTGGACGTTGACTGTGACGAAGAGGCAACATTCTTAGGGACCTGGAGAGGAAAAAAAACAAACATATATTTTAATACTTTGCTCATTTGCGAATTCTTTGGGGGTTCTGCAGGCTCTGAAGTCCAGAGACTGCAAACATCCACTACATAGGATACAGAGCCAACAGCGCCTGGCTGCATGGTGCGTACAGTACGGGCATCAGAAGCGGCCCCCAACAGCTGATCTATGGGGGGCAGGCTGTCGGCCCCTCACTTATATTTGACTTGTCCTAAGGATACTCTATAAATAATATAATCCAGGCCAACCCCTTTAAATGTACAAGTTTGAATATGATCCTGAAGACAAAGAACCATAAAGGCTTAAAGGCAGCAGCTAGCTTGGCCAAGGGGAAATTGCAGTCCTATGGCTACTCATTGGCACAGGAGGAATAGCATATTACATATGAACATTGAAATTGCTGTTCAGGAGATAAAAAGATATGTGCATTAGCGTCTTTCTGCTGTGCTCAAGAAGAGGGTCCCCAAAAGTAGTGGCCACCCCATTCTATGAAGTTCAGCAAGCATACCTTTCTGAACAGTATATAACCAATTTCCCTGAAACCCATGATAGAAACGCACGGGCTTTCCTGGTGATCATTAAAATGTACACATCCTACTATTATACATGTGAAAGTTTGTGTGTTTGTTTCTCAATCAACAAAAACGGCTGAACAGATTTGAATGAAATTCAGCACATAGATAGTTTGTAACCTCAATTAAAACATAGGCTACATTTTATCCCGGTAAATGACATGGCTTCACGACTGTTATGAATTTATGTTCACATACTATATTACACCGCTCTTGCAGCAGCTTATCTCAGGTTCTGATAACACAAGGTCTGTTATCTCTCTACGTAAACACTCAGTGGATTGTGTACTGTATTTGCATATTATCTGATCTGCTCCAGGCAACATGCTGATACACTGGATAGGAAAACACCTTTAATCCAAATTGGCAGTTTGCTACTTTTAAACATGCCGGGAAAAAGAAAATCTAATTTGTTGCAAAATTCCAAAACAACAACAGTTATGAAGATAGCCAGAAGTCACAGAGTTCTCCTCAAGCAGAACTCAGGAGGATCATCAGTGCCAAAAACACACTCATTATTTGATGTCCCAGCGAGCTGCTGAGATGCCGGAACAATCACAGGTACAGCATGAGGAACGAGTTCAGCAGCAGGACAGCTTAAAGAGGACCTTTCACCATATCCGGGCACATGCAGTGTTATATACTGCTGGAAAGCTGACAGTGCGCTGAATTCAGCGCACTGTTGGCTTTCCCGATCTGTGCCCGGTGTAAAGAGCTTACGGCCCGGTACCGTAGCTCTTCTATGGTCAGAAGGGCGTTTCTGACCATTAGCCAGAGACGTCCTTCTGCCTCGCGGCGCCTATCCCGCTGTACTGTGGAGCGGGGAGGAACGCCCCCTCCCTCTGCTCACACAGCTTGTCCGTAGACGAGTATTATCAGGAGCGGGAGGGGGGCGTTCCTCCCCGCTCCACAGCACAGTGCGATAGGCGCCGCGAGGCAGAAGGACGTTCCTGGCTAATGGTCAGAAACGCCCTTCTGACTGTAAAGCGCTACGGTACCGGGACCGATAGCGCTTTACACCGGGCACAGATCGGGAAAGCCGACAGTGCGCTGAATTCAGCGCACTGTCAGCTTTCTGGCAGTATATAACACTGCCTGTGCCCAGATATGGTGAAAGGTCCTCTTTAAGAGCTGCTGAAACGCCAGGGCAGGCAAACCATCGACGGGAGCAATTTGCTGAATATAGGCGGATTATCGATGCTAACAACACGCAGATGAAGTCGCGGGCAGAGGCTAGTCATATATAAAGTCAACATAAAAGCAATGAAACCTAATAATAAAAGCAAATGTAGCAGAGTACATTCAGTGCTTATTGTATAACGTATGCCAGGGGTACGAAGCTACTTTTAGTATAGGTCCAGTGACAGGGGTCTGCCATCAGGTGAAGGTCCGAGCTGAACAGGTCTAGTATTTACCATATTTGACAGATGAAGAAGATGTGTCTGACCACAAGACCTACCTCAAGCTTAGGCAAGAAAAATTAGAAAAAAAAAAAAGTATTTCGTATAACCTTCCCTGGTGGTCTAATAGAGTAGATGGGTCATTGCCACCGACTAATGGGGGATTCCCAACATGGCATTACATCATGGGGGAACCCAACATCAACTGTGAAGCCACAGCACTTGTGTGAGCCCAGAGACCCCCATCACTGTTACATAGTGTTACACAGTAATTCATACCTTCTCCCATAGAAGGGAATAGGATATATTGTGCCAGAAACACAACAAGATCTGCACATCAACTAAAAGGAATAGTCAAGAAGTGCTGGAAGTAAACAAAGAATGACAGCAAGCAGAGATCTAGAAAACCGTGGAGAATGGCTGCACTTGTATCTTCTGACATCAGCGCAATCAAACTCTCGGAGTGTACTGCGCATGCGCAAGTCTCGATCGCACCAGAGGTCAGAAGCTGCAAGTGCAACTATGAAGACAAGCAGGGAGAAGGCTCACAGATAAAGAGGTGCTCAAAAGTGATGACGCGGCTGTGCTCGGAGCAAAGGGATAGCGCCCCCTGTATTCTCTGGAGCGGTTTAGCATAGAGATAAAAAGCTGTCGGTCGTGTCCATGGGGTCAGAAGGCTAAGGCTTTGTGCACATGAGATTGGTATTCTTGTGGATTTGCTTTAGATTTCACCATACACATTGCAAAGGGTAAAGTTCACAGCCGATCTCTATGCAAGAACGTGGTGAAATCTGCAGCAAATCCCCAGCCTGACTACAACAAAAGTCCTGTGTGTATACACCCCTATAGTGCGGCATGTGCAGGATCTATATCGTCTCAGGATCTACTACGCCTCTATTCAGACAATGTGCCAAACTGCACTGATAAAGGGACATGTTTACGGCCGCCTTGAATCAGTGGGCGCCCGATTCTTCATATATTTGGGGTCTATTGAGGAATCCATGAAAACAGGCAAGTAGTAGTTGTCCTATTGTGTGACGGTCCGTGACAAGGGACCATCACACTAAGGGATCTGCATGCAACATGTGAAGGCCATTAAAAAAACACCCATGAACATTGTCTGAATTTGGCTCAAGAAAAGGTGCAGCACATGCAGAAGATTTAGGCGGAGAAGCGACAAGTTGCAGGTTATAAAATCCAGATGTGAGGAAGCCTGCAGCAGTGTGTGCGGGAGACCAAGGATCTCTCATAGACCAAGATACTAGAATACAGGAACCCCACAAGGTGTGAACGCAGCCCAAGTAAAAGCTCATTCACCTTGCTGCTAGTGACACAACCTGCACATTTGAACACAGCCTAAGCACACTGCTGTATAGCATCCTCCTACATGTATACACACTGTGCACAGGGACAATGGCCGGCAGTCCTATGTAAGACAGGACTGGCCGCTGCTCTTACCTTCTCTGTCTGTCCTTGTCCGCAGAGTCCTGGTTCCTGTAATTCCCGGCGGTATAAAGGTACAAGGACTGAGCTGTTCCCCCTTCTCCTCCCGGATCGCTCTCTCTCCCCGATCTCTCCCCGATCTCTCCCAGCACTACCAGCCCGACTCTCACGTTTGAATCTCGCGCACCCCGCCTACTCTCCGCTCCCATTCGCTCGCTCTCTGCCCAATCAAGTCGCTGGCATTCACCTGTCACCATAGCGACACGGTATTTTTTTTAGAAATTCGAAAGTAGTAGCCAATCAGAGAAGGCGGTGGGCGGGGAGGTAAAGGGGGCGGTGCAATGCGGGGCTTTCTTGTGGGCGTGGTTAAGTGTTTAAATGTCTTGACGGGCATGCGCAAGGATTGGTCCGTGCTGTGGTAACGCCCCTGACTGGGGGGGGCGGGGCCCTGAGCTCTATTGTAAGCGGCGGCTGTGGCCCGTTACAGGGATGCCGGAACTGTCTGCAGGGGGCCGGCCAGTGTACTGCACGTGACGTCATGTTCGTCGTTGTGTGTGATCACGTGACGCTGTGTGTATGTGCAGACATGACGTATTAGTACATAGTGTTATATAACATGTAGCAGGGCGCTGTTTTATATCACACTTAGCTCATTTCTCCTGCCAGTGAGGTGTATTGGAGCTTTGCATTACAGTTACTACTGTTCGCCTAAATAATACTGGCAAGGTTTTAACATGTCATGGGAACAACATTTGGGGTCAGAAAACCCTTTAAGGGACAGTTCACACGCTCGCATCCTGGCATGTATACACGTGTCAGAATGTGAGCGCTCAAAACAAATCCCATTCATTTCGATGGGTCGTTACGGGCGTATAGCGTGCGTAATTTTTGCGTTAACTCCGTGTGAACTGGCCCTAAGGATTCAGGGTAGATTGGGCATTATAGAGAACCTTACCGTCGCCTTAGGACTCATTCACACGGCGCATGGGATGGTGTATTTTGGTCCTGATTTTGACGTGGGAAGCCTTGTCTGAATAGAACCAAAAATGCGCCTGTCGCGGCTTCCCGCTTCAGAGTAGGGTCAAATGAATGGGCCTAGTACGGACGGTGCTGCCACGAGGCGGACGCGGCAGCTGAATCACCCGTGCAATCCGCCTGAAGAAAGGGCAGCTCACTTCTTTTTTCCGTGAGCGAAAACATACCACTCACAGAAAAAAGGAAGCTAGTGGTCTGCATAGACATCTATTGTCAGGGGCGGATTCTGACGTGGATTCAGCACCAAAATCTGCCCCATCTGAACGAGCCCTAAAGCTCAATTCGCAATTGCACCAGAGTCTCCAAAACCCGTTGGAGAGAAATGTTCTGCATGGCGGACGCACAGCAGCCTCCATTATAGTCAATGAGGTCTGCTGGTGCCCGTGTGTTTACGTCACACCTAGTGAACCTAGTCTAACGTTGGCGGTGTTAGGATGCATTCACACAGAGTAACGTGCCGCATGACCTGGCACGTATACGCCGTGTGAGATTTTGATTGACGCCGTATACGCTCCCATTGATTTCAATGGGAGTTAGTCTCATATACACCGCATTATTTTGCGGCCATGATTTTGCATCTTCTTCCGGCTCTGGGTTCACACTTGTACGCCTGTGCAGTCGGCACTGCCATCGGGCTGCAGGCAGAGCTGAATGTACATGCCGGTGGCCATGTTTCTGTGGCCGCTTACGCAAGCATGCTCTGCGTATGCTCGTGTAAGTGGCCACAAAAACATGGCCGCCTGCAGCTTGATGGCAGAGCCGACTGCGCAGGTGTACAAGTTTGACCCCAACGCCGGAAGAAGATGCATGAAGAGGACGTTCTAGAAGAAGATAAAGGCGGCACTGGAGAGAGTTCTCTCGCAGCATTGGGGATACCTCAGTGCTGTTTGAGCACTGGGGCCTGCCCCCAGTGCTGCGAGAGAACTTATTTGCATACCGACGAAAAACGGAATTTTAACCAAACGGTGGGGTGAAAAAGACAACTAAAGGTAGGAGCTATTCCGACGTGTCAACGAGAAAAAAAACGTTTTTAATGGTAGAATCCCTTTAATATTATATGTCAGGTTATTACGAACATGGCAATACCAAATATGTCTGGGGGTTTTTTTTTAAGTGCAAAACACTTTAATGTTGTTTCTTACTTTTCCTTCCCCCACGTCCCCCTAGGGTAGTACCAATGGGGGTACTCAATCACCTGTATAATACATTACAGTACATGTGTATTGCAGTGTATTGTGCTTGTTTCTGAATTGCAGCAAGCGTTGTGTTAGGACATTCCTCTAGCATCGGCATTCTGTGACTGCATTGTTGGGGATGGGGGTGTCAGTTACACTGACAAATACCTAAGTTGCTACAGTCACTATTGACCCTGGAATGTTAAGGGTTGAATAGCCAGGATTAGTGTTATTCCTGTCAGTTACAGTCGGCTCCCACAGAGATTGCAGGGCTCTGCTTCTGAGCCCACATGTTCACTATTATGTACATGGACGTGAGGATGTGGGAATTACTCCCTTGTGTATGTGAAAATGCAGGAAGGGGTTAAAGTCACCCCGATAATAAGATTGGTGTGTGGTCATTTTAGCAGAAGGGTTCTAAATCGGGAGACCTTCTTTTTGGGGAGGTTTGGAGAATAGATGTTTAATAGATTATATATCTGTTCTCCCACCCGGGTTCTCTCGTTTTTTGTCACTAACCTCCTCCTTTATCATGTATCCAGATCCCAGACAGACTGACATAACTACACATGTGGACTTGGAGGAATAGTTTGCTGTGTCACAGCTGGGCGGTCAGGAGACTTTAAGGATGGCTCTGTAATCTTACTCCAGTGGCATCTCCTGTAGAAATACTAGGTCTGGTTTAAATCTGTTGAAATGTTTTTTCAACCTTTTTACGCCTCTGGGGTGTGGAGTTCAGCTGCATTCCATGAAATGATCTTGTGGTGGGAGTGGAGTCTGTGCGTGCAGCCATCAAACCTGGTGAGAATAGGATAAAGGTCTCATGTATGTCTGTGCTGAGGCGTCCCAGCAAGCAACCGATATCAGCAAGTGTGCCTGGTGCTGATCATAGAGGGGTCGGTGCATCACAGCACATCTGCTAAATATGGGTGAGAATTAGACATGAGCGAGTAGTATTCGATCGAGTAGGTATTCGATGGAATACTACGGTATTCGAAATACTCGTACTCGATCGAGTACCACTCGCTATTCGAATGGAAAAATTCGATGCAGAACCAGCATTGATTGGCCGAATGCTATACAGTCGGCCAATCAACGCTGGTTCTTCTCCTACCTTTAGAAGTCTTCTCCGCGCAGCTTCCGGCTCTGAATTCACTCTGCCAGGCATCGGGCCTGGGCAGAGCCAACTGCACATGCCCGCGCTACAAGAAAATGGCCGCTTTGACTGTAAGGGGACGCTGCACGGAGAAGACTTCTCGGAGGATCCAGCCCGACCCTCACTCGTAACTTGGATATCTGTCTTCCTCAGTCTTGTGCATCTAACTTAGTTGGGTATAGTAGTTGGAACCTGATGATGTCATGGATATGCTGGCTGGTTGGAGTGAGTAGTTTTCTCTTGTGTAACTGGCAAACCTATGACTCGGCTCCTAAGTTAAGCTAGGTTTTTTTTATGACTTTGACACACTGAACTCCAAATATATGTGAAGTCCCGAACGTTAGATGTGCGTTAGTTCCCTGGTAGCCTTGGAGTACTTTTTCCTTAATGGTCCCCTACTGGTCTCTGGGATCTGCTCCAGATCTTCGGGATGCTCACAAACCTCAAATTATTTCTTCAGTCTCAGTTTCAAGATCCTCCAGGTTGCTGTGTAGTGTGCACAAGTTAGTGTTTTGTTTTTGTTTTTGTTTTTTTGGAGTATAGGAGCTGAGTTGGATGGATGCATGTAGTACGTCCAATCTCTTGTCAAGCAATGGCATCAGTCTTTTATTGTCCCTGTTGTGTGCAAGGTGTCAGGCGTGAGGCGAATAAGCAGGATGATAATCTGGAGGCCTGTAAGCCATTTATGTGACAAGTTGTCCTGGAGCCTGTGATGGGCCTAGTGTCTGACCCCATTGCTCTTTATCTCTGTTGTTTGCTCTGGCGTTTGATCTGGTCATAATGGGATTGTTGGAGAATGAGGGGGAGACAGTCCTATCATCTGAGAGTAGTTCCAGGTGAACTTTGGACAAGTATTTGTTGGTGACCCTTTTCGGGAGTGTGTGGTCAAGGGTGTGTTTTTGGGAGAAATTTCTGTTTAGTGTTAAAGGAGCACGAAACTCAGAATCCAAACAAAAAAAGAATAAGGAATTCCATATATGACGCCTCACTATCTCCTGATTCTTCTTCAATACACAGTACACCGTAAAAACACACAAATATAAATAATAAAAAGTTTTTAAAAAATCACCTTTATATTAAAAATAATACGTGTGTGCATATATATGTATATCTATATGTGTGTGTGTGTGTGTATATATATATATATATATATATATATATATATATAAAAATATATTTTGGTCACTTTGTTTTCCCCCCAAAATAACAGTAATCGTGATGAAAAAGTCATACATGCCAAACATTGGTGCCAATAAATAGTACATTTGTCTCGCAAATACCATGTTTCCCTGAAAATAGGTCATCCCCCGAAAGTAAGGCATGGGGGAGGTTTTGTTGAATTGCCTAATATAAGGCACCCCCAAAAAATAAGACATCCCCAAAGCCCATTGCAGCCAGCTGAACACTGTGCGAGATGTTCCGTGTGCACAGGAAAGCCGGCTGCTGCCTCTGCTGTGATGCCGCTGCTGTAGGATGAGCTGGGAGATGCTCGCTGGGCATACACTAAGCACCGTATGCTGCAGGGTTCCACTCTCCAGCTCATCCCACAGCAGCTGGATACAACAGCAGTGGTATCATAGCAGAGGCAGCAGCCGGCTTTCCAGCGTTCAGCCGGCTGCAATGTCCACGAAGTGAGGCTCTCCGGCGCAACCGCTGGAAGCCTCGCTAAGCCCCGCCCACCACCACGACCAACAGCAGCACCAGCACTGCTACGAAGATGGGGAAGGTAAGTAGCATACCTTCCCCCTCCCCTAACCCCCTGCATTACCTACAACGGCAGTCATGCCGGCGCTCTGCTAAGGAAGCACCAGCATGACTGCCCGTTGTCCCCCGCTCCATAAGACATCACCCAAAAATAAGACAGGTCATATATTTAGGATGAGAATTTAATATAAGACAATGTTTTATTTTCGGGGAAACACAGTAAAAAACCCTGACATATCTCTGCCGGCAATACAGTAAAAAAAGGAGTCAAGACTCAGAAAATCGTTTATGTTCAAAAAACGACGGTTTATTTCTAAAAGCGATAAAACATAATAAAAACGATATAAATATGATATTGTCGTAATCATAAAGACCTACTGGACAAAGCTGCCATGTTATTTTTAATGCAGAATGAACTCCATATAAACAAAATGCAAGAAATGATGATGGAATTGTGTGTTATTTCACATGGACCCCCCGAAACGTAAATAAAAGTTAATGAAAACAATATATATCCCCCTAAATCATGGCAAATGCAAGTACAACTCGTCATGCAAAGAATGAACCCTCACGTACCGTAGCTATGTCGAAAGAAGGATAAAAAAGTTATGAATTTTGGAAGACGGGGAGGGAAAATATGAAAAAAGTCACTGAGCATTAATGCATACCTCCCAACCGTCCCGATTTCCGCGGGACATTCACAATTCCGGTGACATGTCCCGCGGTCCCGGTTGGAGGGAGGTATGTCCCGATTTCAACTCAGATCTGCGTCCAGAGCTCCTTGCTTCGCTGCTGCACGCCGCCTACTGGCTGTGTAGACGCGATGTGATGACGTGAGAGAGAGTGGCGCGGGGGAGCAAGGAGAAGGTAAGTGTAATGTGTACACTGAGGTGGAACGTGAAACTGGGGGCAGATGAAGGAGAGGACAGCATGACACTGGGGGCAGAGATGTGGGGACATGAATCTGGGGGCAGAGATGGAGGGGACAGGAAACTGGGGGCAGAGATGGAGGGACATGAATCTGGGGGCAGAGATGGGGGACATGAATCTGGGGGCAGATGAAGGGTGTATATGAAACTGGGAGAGAAATAGAGGAGGAACATATAATTTACGGGTGACTGTAGGAGGATTATACTGTGTGCTGGCACATGAAAAATTAATGAGAATGGGCGGAGTCAACAAAAAAGTGGGCACCGCACAGTTTGTCCCTCTTTCGGTTCTTCAAAAGTTGGGAGGCATGTTAATGTGTAAACTACCCAGCGTTATTAGGGGGTTAATGTACAGTGTACAGTGATGAAGCATCAGCAGTTGTAGGCGCAATGTGATGACATCACTCACATCGCGCCTTCAGCTCCCTCAACACTGCAGAACAAGTCAGGGGAGCGAGGAGAGGTAAGTATCTGTCATTTTTTTTTTTTTTTTTATGTTGGCAGCTGAAGAGGGACGATTACTAAACTGTGGGGACAGATAGATGGGGGGGGGGGCAATATACTAGGGAGGCATATGAGGGGCATTAAAGAGGACCTTTCATGGTTTGGGGCACAGGCAGTTCTATATACTGCTGGAAAGCTGACAATGTGCTGAATTCAGTGCACTGTCGGTTTCCCGATCTGTGCCCCGGGTAAAGCGCTATCGATCCTGGTACCGTAGCTCTTTACAGTCAGAAGGGCGTTCCTGACAGTCTGTCCTTCTCCACAGCAGAGCCTATCGCGCTGTACAGTGTGAGCATGGAGGAACGCCCCCTCCCTCTGCTCACAGTGCTCACCCATAGACGAGTATTATCAGGAGGGGAGGGGGCGTTCAGCGCACTGTCGTCTTTCCAGCAGTATATAGAACTGCCTGTGCCCAAAGTCATGAAAGGTCCTCTTTAAACTGGAGGGGGGCATATAAAGAGGTACATTAAATTTGAGGGATATGAAAGGAACATTAAACTTTGTGGATAGATAGTGGGGACATTAAACTGGGGACAACTGGAGGGGGACATTAAACCCCCGGGGTGGGGTAGCTGGAGGAGAACATTAAAATGGGGCAACTGTAAGGGGACATTAAACTGGGGCAACTAGAGGGAGCATTAAACCTTGGGGGCACAATTTAATATCCCCCTCCAGTTGCTCCCACGTTTCAATGTCCCCCACCGGCTAACTCCACAGTTACCCACCCGCCCCAGTTTAATGTCCCCCTCTAATTGCCCCCAAACTGGGGCAGCTAAAGGGGGACATTAAAACTTGAGGGCACCAGGAGAGAGACTTTACACTGTGGGGTCAATTTGTGGAGAACATTATAATGTGAGGGAATCTAATAGGATTATTGTGTGGGAATCACAAAGAGAAATGGATTGGAATGGGTGGAGTCAATTTAGAAGTGGGTGGTGCTAAATTTGCAGCGGGGAGGTATGGCTAATGTAGTAATAGGGACTGTTGAATACTTTAATATACCTACATAAGTCTGCTGTGTGCCAAAGCTTGCTTGATTTGCATTTTAGGGCTCTAGGAAAGCAGGGTAACATAGTATGTGGAACTGTGATAGGGAATACTGACTACTACGTTATCTCAATAAATCCTTTCCACGTAATTGCGCCATATCACGTCAGATATGATTTTCAGGGTCCCAGAAAGCTGAATAGCAGGTAATGCTGTATTAGGGACTTCTGAGTAAACTCTCCTCCGTGCTCTGTAATTGTTCCTTAAAGGGGTATTCCCATAACTCTCGTTCTGCAGCCTGAAGGCTCTGTACTCTCTTCACTTCCTGGATTTCTCGCACATTGGTGGGCGGGGTTTCACTTGCTCTGCTATCTGATATGATCCACAGTATGATGCTGATGTAGAAACTGATGTAGCAGAGCTGGATTTGAGTCAGCTTGCATTACATACAGAGGTAAGGGACTCCTTATCTCAGCCCTTATCAGCCAAATTCAATTAAACCGACTGATAAGTGGAAAAACTGAAGATAGACAGCACAGTAATCCTGGAGCTCTCCCCTCCCCCTCCCCCTCCGTTGCTTGTCAGCCCCTCCCTTCCCCCCTGACAGCAGGCAGCTACATCACTTGACAAATGAGCAGATAATCCCAAGGGCCAGTGTCAACAATGAAGTGAATAAATTAAGATAGCGGCCAAACAAAGCAGTTTTGATAAAGCAGTGTATTTAGGAAAAGTCTTATATCCACATAAACTAGCAGTATATATAGGATCCTTGTTATGGGAAAACCCCTTTAACCTGACATGTATCAGTGTCCCAAGAAAGCGGGGTGACATTCCACTTACAGATTGCTGTCGAAATAAAAATATGTCTTGATGTAAACCTCTTTCCACATTATAACACAGATAGCTAATTTTTCTAGTTTTCAGGAATCTGGGAAAGTTGGGTGAGTTGTTCAAAGTAGAAGAAATCTACATATATGTGCTAGAGCTATTTTGTCTCTCGATAGCACTCCATTATATCATCAGACTGCATAGGAGCTAAGCTCCGCCCTCCTACACTACCTGTGATGTCACGCTAGTACATGCCGCCTGCTAAACCTTTGCGCTTTGGCTTAGCAGTTAGTTCTGCAGACAGAGCTAGAGATATAACTTGTAGATTTCTGATTTTATCCTCGACTTTAGGGGTTTTGTGTCCTTGTAATTAAGTATCATTGAGCAAATCCCATGGCACCCCAGTTTACTTCAAATAGCAAAAAAAATAAATAAATAAATATATATATATATATATATATATATATATATATATATATATTTGTGTTGTATTTGTATCTGCCATGGTGCTAAATAAATAGATAATAATAATTAATTATTAATAATAATAATAATAATAATAATAATATTTAGTGCTATAGGATAATTCCCCAGTAGGTGGCACTGTAGCTGAGAGAATAACATTCACCAATATGTTGCATAGTTGTATTATTCCAAGACTGGCCAGTAGGGGTCACTATTCTATAAAGAATGACAGCAGCAGCTTTACCGCTGTCTCCCATGGACTCAGTTGATGAAATGCCATCAGTGAGATGTGCTCTGTGATAATGTGAGACTGTGAGGTGCGGAGACTGGAAGGAAGCTGTGGAGATCTAAGCAGGGGTGTGTAGAAGTAGGAAAGATCTAAGTGGGCTATAGCTATAAGGGTTTATATTTAGCTCCACAAACTTCTAAATTGACTCCGCCAATTCCTATCCATTTCTCTTTGGGTATACCCTGCACCCCACATCTCCCCCTACACAGTATACCCCACCCACCAAATGACGCAAGAAACCAGGAAGAAAGAAGATTTTACAACAGCGAAGACTGGTGAGTATGCGACGTGGGAATACCCCTTTAATCTGTGCTGCTCACTTAATTCCCCTCTCCCCCCGATTTTCATCGGCTGCTCCCCTCTGCCAGTCCCTCCACTGGCTACCTATAGCCCAGCGAATTGAGTTCAAGCTACTAGCATTAACATACAAAGCCATCCACACCCTGTCCCCCTCCATATATCTCTGACCTCATCTCCTGCTACCTGCCCACACGTAACCTCAGATCCTCCAATGACCTCCTACTCCGCTCTGCTCTCATCCGCTCCTCACACAACCGTCTCCAAGATTTCTCCCGTGCTTCCCCCATACTCTGGAACTCCTTACCACAACACATAAGACTGACCCCCACAATCACAGACTTCAAGAAGGCCCTGAAGACTCAGCTATTCAGGAAGGCCTACAACCTCCAATAACACTATCACCGCACCACCATCTGAACAGTCTCCCCCTCTCCTTCTGTCTCTATCCCTCTTCCCTCATAGAGTGTAAGCCCTCGCAGGCAGGGCCCTCTACCCCACTGTGCCAGTCGGTCACTGTTAGTATTATATCTACCTGTATATTCTGTGTACTGTATGTAACCCCCAAATGTAAAGCACCATGGAATTAATGGTGCTATATAAATAAACAATAATAATAATAATTACAACTGTATAAGCTATAACTAACATGCAGGAGGATGTAATCCTCCTGCAACTGGGGCTAAGGCCGGGTTCAGACAGGGTTTTTCAGTCCGAAATTTGATGCGGAGGCCGCCTCAGACATCGAACCAAAAAACAGCTAGCTGCGCCAGGATTCTAGTGCAGTCGTGGCATTCCGCTTCGGATTAGGCCCAAATGAATGGGCCTAGTCGGGAGGGATGTGCCGCGAGGTAGATGTCACAAGGCGAATCCGACTGAAGAAAGTCAGCATGTCACTTCTTTTTCCCACGAGCGGAAATTACCAGCTCCCATTGACTTCAATGGGAGGTGTTTTTTTGAGCAGGATTTTGACGCAGATTCCGCTTCAAAATCCTGACCAAAAAACCCCGTCTGAACTCAGCCTAAATGTATCAGCCCCAGTTACAGGGAAAATCAGCCTCCATAACAAAGAACAAAGTGAGGAGATGTCCCCAAAGGTCTATTATGGCCTTATGGGAACACAATGTAAAAAAAAAATTAAAGAGAAAAGTTAAAAAAAGTAAACAAAATAATTTAAAAAATAAATTAAATAATACACCTATAAAACGCCGTTATTAAAGGTTATAGCCTCACCCCCATGCAAAATAAAAATTGCCGTAATGGAGAGCAAAAACTGTTTTGTAATGTTTTTAGTAGAACTTTGTGTTATTAATAGAGATGAGCGAACACTAAAATGTTCGAGGTTCGAAATTCGATTCGAACAGCCGCTCAATGTTCGTGTGTTCGAATGGGTTTCGAACCCCATTATAGTCTATGGGGAACAGATACTCGTTAAGGGGGAAACCCAAATCCGTGTCTGGAGGGTCACCAAGTCCACTATGACACCCCAGGAAATGATGCCAACACCTCTGGAATGACACTGGGACAGCAGGGGAAGCATGTCTGGGGGCATCTAACACACCAAAGACCCTCTATTACCCCAACATCACAGCCTAACAACTACACACTTTACACACTCAATACCACATCTCTGACAGTAGGAAAACACCTTGAAACATGTGTATTTGGCACTTGCAGTGAGGAGAGCTTGTCACCAGCAGTGAATTTGGCCCTTGTAGTAAGTTGAGGTTGGCACCAACATTTGTTTTGAAAATCAGGGTGGATTGAGCCTCTAACCAGCAGAGTTTGGGCAAATTCATGGTGGAGGGAGCCTCTAAACACCCCAGTTTGGACCAATTCATGGTGGAGGGAGCCTCTAAAAACCCCAGTTTGGACCAATTCATGGTGGAGGGAGCCTCTAACCAGCCCAGTGTGGGCAAATTCATGGTGGAGGGAGCCTCTAAAAAACCTTAGTTTGGACCAATTCATGGTGGAGGGAGCCTCTAACCAGCCCAGTTTGGGCAAATTCATGGTGGAGGGAGCCTCTAACCAGCCCAGTTTGGGCAAATTCATGGTGGAGGGAGCCTCTAAAAAACCCAGTTTGGACCAATTCATGGTGGAGGGAGCCTCTAACCAGCCCAGTTTGGGCAAATTCATGGTGGAGGGAGCCTCTAACCAGCCCAGTTTGGACCAATTAATGGTGGAGGGAGCCTCTAACCAGCCCAGTTTGGACCAATTAACGGTGGAGGGAGCCTCTAACCAGCCCAGTTTGGACCAATTAATGGTGGAGGGAGCCTCTAACCAGCCCAGTTTGGACCAATTAATGGTGGAGGGAGCCTCTAACCACCCCAGTTTGGACCAATTCATGGTGGAGGGAGCCTCTAAACAGCCAAGTTTGGACCAATTCATGGTGGAGGGAGCCTCTAAAAACCCCAGTTTGGACCAATTCATGGTGGAGGGAGCCTCTAACCAGCCCAGTTTGGGCAAATTCATGGTGGAGGGAGCCTCTAAACAGCCCAGTTTGGGCAAATTCATGGTGGAGGGAGCCTCTAACCAGCCCAGTTTGGACCAATTAATGGTGGAGGGAGCCGCTAAACAGCCCAGTTTGGGCAAATTCATGGTGGAGGGAGCCTCTAAACAGCCCAGTTTGGACCAATTCATGGTGGAGGGAGCCTCTAAAAAACCCAGTTTGGACCAATTCATGGTGGAGGGAGCCTCTAAACAGCCCAGTTTGGGCAAATTCATGGTGGAGGGAGCCTCTAACCAGCCCAGTTTGGACCAATTAATGGTGGAGGGAGCCTCTAAACAGCCAAGTTTTGGGAAATTCATGGTGGAGGGAGCCTCTAACCAGCCCAGTTTGGACCAATTCATGGTGGAGGGAGCCTCTAAACAGCCCAGTTTGGGCAAATTCATGGTGGAGGGAGCCTCTAAAAAACCCAGTTTGGACCAATTCATGGTGGAGGGAGCCTCTAACCAGCCCAGTTTGGACCAATTAATGGTGGAGGGAGCCTCTAAACAGCCAAGTTTGGACCAATTCATGGTGGAGGGAGCCTCTAAAAACCCCAGTTTGGACCAATTCATGGTGGAGGGAGCCTCTAACCAGCCCAGTTTGGGCAAATTCATGGTGGAGGGAGCCTCTAAACAGCCCAGTTTGGGCAAATTCATGGTGGAGGGAGCCTCTAACCAGCCCAGTTTGGACCAATTAATGGTGGAGGGAGCCGCTAAACAGCCCAGTTTGGACCAATTCATGGTGGAGGGAGCCTCTAAAAACCCCAGTTTGGACCAATTCATGGTGGAGGGAGCCTCTAAAAAACCCAGTTTGGACCAATTCATGGTGGAGGGAGCCTCTAACCAGCCCAGTTTGGACCAATTAATGGTGGAGGGAGCCTCTAAACAGCCAAGTTTGGACCAATTCATGGTGGAGGGAGCCTCTAAAAACCCCAGTTTGGACCAATTCATGGTGGAGGGAGCCTCTAACCAGCCCAGTTTGGACCAATTAATGGTGGAGGGAGCCTCTAACCAGCCCAGTTTGGACCAATTAATGGTGGAGGGAGCCTCTAACCAGCCCAGTTTGGACCAATTAATGGTGGAGGGAGCCTCTAACCACCCCAGTTTGGACCAATTCATGGTGGAGGGAGCCTCTAAACAGCCAAGTTTGGACCAATTCATGGTGGAGGGAGCCTCTAAAAACCCCAGTTTGGACCAATTCATGGTGGAGGGAGCCTCTAACCAGCCCAGTTTGGGCAAATTCATGGTGGAGGGAGCCTCTAAACAGCCCAGTTTGGGCAAATTCATGGTGGAGGGAGCCTCTAACCAGCCCAGTTTGGACCAATTAATGGTGGAGGGAGCCGCTAAACAGCCCAGTTTGGGCAAATTCATGGTGGAGGGAGCCTCTAAACAGCCCAGTTTGGACCAATTCATGGTGGAGGGAGCCTCTAAAAAACCCAGTTTGGACCAATTCATGGTGGAGGGAGCCTCTAAACAGCCCAGTTTGGGCAAATTCATGGTGGAGGGAGCCTCTAACCAGCCCAGTTTGGACCAATTAATGGTGGAGGGAGCCTCTAACCAGCCCAGTTTGGACCAATTAATGGTGGAGGGAGCCTCTAACCAGCCCAGTTTGGACCAATTAATGGTGGAGGGAGCCTCTAACCACCCCAGTTTGGACCAATTCATGGTGGAGGGAGCCTCTAAACAGCCAAGTTTGGACCAATTCATGGTGGAGGGAGCCTCTAAAAACCCCAGTTTGGACCAATTCATGGTGGAGGGAGCCTCTAACCAGCCCAGTTTGGGCAAATTCATGGTGGAGGGAGCCTCTAAACAGCCCAGTTTGGGAAAATTCATGGTGGAGGGAGCCTCTAACCAGCCCAGTTTGGACCAATTAATGGTGGAGGGAGCCGCTAAACAGCCCAGTTTGGGCAAATTCATGGTGGAGGGAGCCTCTAAACAGCCCAGTTTGGACCAATTCATGGTGGAGGGAGCCTCTAAAAAACCCAGTTTGGACCAATTCATGGTGGAGGGAGCCTCTAAACAGCCCAGTTTGGGCAAATTCATGGTGGAGGGAGCCTCTAACCAGCCCAGTTTGGACCAATTAATGGTGGAGGGAGCCTCTAAACAGCCAAGTTTTGGGAAATTCATGGTGGAGGGAGCCTCTAACCAGCCCAGTTTGGACCAATTCATGGTGGAGGGAGCCTCTAAACAGCCCAGTTTGGGCAAATCCATGGTGGAGGGAGCCTCTAAAAAACCCAGTTTGGACCAATTCATGGTGGAGGGAGCCTCTAACCAGCCCAGTTTGGACCAATTAATGGTGGAGGGAGCCTCTAAACAGCCAAGTTTGGACCAATTCATGGTGGAGGGAGCCTCTAAAAACCCCAGTTTGGACCAATTCATGGTGGAGGGAGCCTCTAAACAGCCAAGTTTGGACCAATTCATGGTGGAGGGAGCCTCTAAAAACCCCAGTTTGGACCAATTCATGGTGGAGGGAGCCTCTAACCAGCCCAGTTTGGGCAAATTCATGGTGGAGGGAGCCTCTAACCAGCCCAGTTTGGGCAAATTCATGGTGGAGGGAGCCTCTAAAAAACCCAGTTTGGACCAATTCATGGTGGAGAGAGCCTCTAACCAGCCCAGTTTGGACCAATTAATGGTGGAGGGAGCCTCTAAACAGCCAAGTTTGGACCAATTCATGGTGGAGGGAGCCTCTAAAAAACCCAGTTTGGACCAATTCATGGTGGAGGGAGCCTCTAACCAGCCCAGTTTGGACCAATTCATGGTGGAGGGAGCCTCTAAACAGCCCAGTTTGGGCAAATTCATGGTGGAGGGAGCCTCTAAAAACCCCCAGTTTGGACCAATTCATGGTGGAGGGAGCCTCTAAAAACCCCAGTTTGGACCAATTCATGGTGGAGGGAGCCTCTAAAAACCCCAGTTTGGACCAATTCATGGTGGAGGGAGCCGCTAAACAGCCCAGTTTGGACCAATTCATGGTGGAGGGAGCCTCTAACCAGCAGAGTTGGTGGAAATCAGGGTGGAGGGAGCCTCTAACCAGCAGAGTTGGGGGAAATCAGGGTGGAGGGAGCCTAGTATTAGCAGAATTGTGCAACTCTTATGGTGGATGAGTATGAGGATGCGGAGGAATTGGAGAGGTTGAGTACAGACATGGAGTTTCATGTTGGGGTGCTTTACACAGGTGGGCACAAAAATGACGGCTCTACCCAGTGGTGGTTCATTTTTATCAAAGTGAGCCGGTCGGCACTCTCAGCTGACAGACGGGTGCGCTTGTCAGTGATGATGCCACCAGCTGCACTGAACACCCTCTCAGATAGGACGCTGGCGGCAGGACAGGACAGCACCTCCAAGGCATATAGGGCAAGTTCAAGCCACAGGTCCAACTTCGACACCCAATA
Organism: Leptodactylus fuscus; assembly: GCF_031893055.1. NCBI lineage: Eukaryota > Metazoa > Chordata > Amphibia > Anura > Leptodactylidae > Leptodactylus > Leptodactylus fuscus. The sequence continues at coordinate 22,168,957 of NC_134275.1, read as the reverse complement.
CATGTAGGGCGCAGAGGGGTCGGAGAGGACAGGGCTGTGGTCGGAAAGGTATTCCCGCAACATGCGCCTATACTTCTCACGCCTGGTGACACTAGGACCCTCCGTGGCGGCACTTTGGCGAGGGGGTGCCATCAAGGTGTCCCAGACCTTAGACAGTGTGCCCCTCGTTTGTGTGGACCGGTGAGAACTTGGTTGCCTACTGGAGGAACTGCCCTCCCTGCCGCCAACGTCACATGCTGGAAACATCTCCATCATATTCTGCACCAATTGCCTGTGGCAAGCATTGATGCGATTGGCCCTCCCCTCTACCGGAATAAAAGACGAGATGTTGTTTTTATACCGGGGGTCAAGGATAGCAAAGATCCAGTACTGGTTGTCCTCCATGATTTTGACAATACGCTTGTCGGTTGTAAAGCACCCCAACATGAACTCAGCCATGTCTGCCACAGTGTTAGTTGGCATGACTCCTCTGGCCCCACCGGAAAGTTCAATCTCCATTTCCTCCTCATCCTCCATGTCTACCCATCCGCGCTGCAACAATGGGACGATTCGAAGTTGCCCGGAAGCCTCCTGTATCACCATCACATCATCGGACAACTCTTCTTCCTCCTCCTCCTCCTCCTCCTCCATTAAACGCAGTGAAGCGGACAGATGTGTGGACCTACTCTCCAGCTGTGACGGATCGGATGCTATCCCTAACTCCTCTGTGTGATCTGAGTTATCCCTGATGTCAATCAGGGATTCTCTCAGAACACACAAGAGCGGGATTGTAAGGCTCACCATCGCATCCTCAGAGCTCACCCTCCTTGTGGACTCCTCAAAGACCCGTAGGATGTCACAAAGGTCTCTCATCCATGGCCACTCATGGATGTGAAACTGAGGCAGCTGACTTTGTGGCACCCTAGGGTTTTGTAGCTGGTATTCCATCAAAGGTCTCTGCTGCTCAACCACTCTATTCAACATCTGAAACGTTGAGTTCCAGCGTGTGGGGACGTCGCACAAAAGCCGGTGTTGTGGCACATGCAGGCGTTGCTGGAGAGATTTTAAGCTAGCAGCGGCTACTGTCGACTTGCGAAAGTGGGCGCACATGCGCCGCACTTTCACCAGTAGCTCTGGAACATTGGGGTAGCTCTTTAGGAAACGTTGCACCACTAGGTTGAAGACGTGGGCCAGGCATGGAACATGTTGGAGTCCGGCAAGCTCCAGAGCTGCTACCAGGTTCCGGCCGTTATCACAAACGACCATGCCTGGGCCCAGGTGCAGCGGCTCAAACCATATTGCCGTCTCATCGAGGAGGGCATCCCTCACCTCGGAGGCAGTGTGCTGTCTGTCCCCCAAGCTGATCAGCTTCAGCACAGCCTGCTGACGTCTACCAACGCCAGTGCTGCAACGTTTCCAACTCGTAGCTGGGGTCAATCTAACAGCGGAGGAGGAGGCGGTGGTGGAGGAGGAGGCGGTGGCGGAGGAGGAGGCGGTAGAGGAGGAGGAGGAGGGGGGTGTTCTTCTCGTGTCCCTGCCAGGAATGTTAGGCGGGGAGACGAGGTACACCGGGCCAGTTTGGGAAGCATTCCCAGCCTCAACTACATTCACCCAGTGTGCCGTCAGTGAAATGTAGCGTCCCTGTCCGCATGCACTTGTCCACGCGTCGGTGGTCAAGTGGACCTTTGTGCAAAGCGCGGAACTAAGGGCCCGCCTGATGTTGAGTGACACGTGCTGGTGCAAGGCGGGGACGGCACACCGGGAGAAGTAGTGACGGCTAGGGACGGCATAGCGAGGTGCCGCAGTTGCCATCAGGTCCAGGAAGGCGGGAGTTTCAACAAGCCGGAACGCCAACATCTCCTGGGCCAGCAGTTTAGCGATGTTGGCGTTCAAGGCTTGCGCGTGTGGGTGGTTAGCAGTGTATTTCTGCCGCCGCTCCAATGTCTGAGAGATGGTGGGTTGTTGTAAAGAAACGCCTGATGGTGCCTTTGATGGTGCAGGAGAAGGAGATAAGACAGGACCATGGGAGGATGAGGTAGAAGTCAACAAAGTGGCGGAGGCAGATGAAGTGGTGTCCTGGCTCGTCCTCTGGAGTGCATCGCCAGCACAGTCAGCAGTGGCAGTGGCAGAGGCAGTGGCAGTGGCGTGAACGGCAGGCGGCCTTTGTCCTGCCGTTGCTGCCTGCCACTGATTCCAGTGCTTGGATTCCAAATGACGGCGCATTGAAGTGGTGGACAGGTTGCTCTTCTCAGAGCCCCTAATCAATTTCGAGAGGCAAATTGTGCAGACAACACTATATCTGTCCTCGGCGCATTCCTTGAAAAAACTCCACACCTTCGAGAAACGTGCCCTCGAGGTGGGAGTTTTTCGGGGCTGGGTACGAACTGGAACATCTTGGGAGATTCCGGGTGTGGCCTGGCTTCGCCTAAGCTGCTGACCTCTGCCTCTGCCTCTAGCTACCCTTTTTGGTGCTGCACCTGCCTCAACATCCACACTACTTTCCCCTCTTGACATCCCCCCTGTCCAGGTCGGGTCAGTGTCCTCATCATCCACCACTTCCTCTTCCAACTCCTGTCTCATCTCCTCCTCCCGCACAATGCGCCGGTCAACTGGATGCCCTGACGGCAACTGCGTCACATCATCGTCGATGAGGGTGGGTTGCTGGTCATCCACCACCAAATCGAACGGAGATGGAGGAGACTCTAGTGTTTGAGCATCTGGACACAGATGCTCCTCTGTTAGGTTCGTGGAATCGTGACGTGGAGAGGCAGGTTGAGGGACAATGAAAGGAGCGGAGAACAGCTCTGGGGAGCAGGGACAGTTTGGGTTATTGTTCTGTAAAGCTTCGGAATTTTGGGAGGAAGGAAGACAAGACTGTTGGGTAATAGGAGGAGAGGAGGCAGAGTCTGACTGGCTGCTGGACAATGTGCTGTAAGCGTTCTCTGACAGCCATTGCAAGACCTGTTCCTGGTTCTCGGGCCTACTAAGGTTTGTACCCTGCAGTTTAGTTAATGTGGCAAGCAACCCTGGCACTGTGGAGTGGCGCAATGCTTGCTGCCCCACAGGAGTAGGCACGGGACGCCCTGTGGCTTCACTGCTACCTTGCTCCCCAGAACCATTCCCCCGACCTCGCCCACGGCCTCGTCCACGTCCCTTTCCGGGAGCCTTGCGCATTTTGAATTCCTAGTTAGAAATTGGCACTGTATACCAGTAGTAAAAATTGTGGGTGCACGTAACCCCAATATATTCTTTGAATTACCAGTCAGAAACTGGCACTATATGGCAGTAGCAAGAAATGAGGGTATTTGTATTCCCAATATATTCTTTGAATTCCCAGTCAGACACTGGCACTATATGGCAGTAGCAAGAAATGAGGGTATTTGTATTCCCAATATATTCTTTGAATTCCCAGTCAGACAATGGCACTGTATACCAGTAGTAAAAATTGTGGGTGCACGTAACCACAATATATTCTTTGAATTACCAGTCAGAAACTGGCACTATATGGCAGTAGCAAGAAATGAGGGTATTTGTATTCCCAATATATTCTTTGAATTCCCAGTCAGACAATGGCACTGTATACCAGTAGTAAAAATTGTGGGTGCACGTAACCCCAATATATTCTTTGAATTACCAGTCAGAAACTGGCACTATATGGCAGTAGCAAGAAATGAGGGTATTTATAACCCCAATATATTCTTTGAATTCCCAGTCAGACAATGGCACTGTATACCAGTAGTAAAAATTGTGGGTGCACGTAACCCCAATATATTCTTTGAATTACCAGTCAGACACTGGCACTATATGGCAGTAGCAAGAAATGAGGGTATTTGTATTCCCAATATATTCTTTGAATTCCCAGTCAGACAATGGCACTGTATACCAGTAGTAAAAATTGTGGGTGCACGTAACCCCAATATATTCTTTGAATTCCCAGTCAGACACTGGCACTATATGGCAGTAGCAAGAAATGAGGGTAGTTGTATTCCCAATATATTCTTTGAATTCCCAGTCAGACAATGGCACTGTATACCAGTAGTAAAAATTGTGGGTGCACGTAACCCCAATATATTCTTTGAATTCCCAGTCAGACACTGGCACTATATGGCAGTAGCAAGAAATGAGGGTATTTGTATTCCCAATATATTCTTTGAATTCCCAGTCAGACAATGGCACTGTATACCAGTAGTAAAAATTGTGGGTGTATATAGCCCCAATTCTATTGCTAGGGGACTTGCAGGGTATTTCTGGGGTGAAGGTGGGGGGGCACACCGTTGGAACGGGTATCGGGGTATATATCGGGTATACGGGAATACACTGACAGTGTATTCCATTCAGGATCCTGGGAAAGCTGGGTTGCGGCGATTGAGCCCGTCAGTGCCACGTTACACTGACAAGCTTCTCCCTGGAATTTAGCTCTTATAAGAGCTGTTGGTTGTCTTCTCCTTCCTATCCTAGCCTGTCCCTGCCTACCCAGAATCTAAGCCCTAGCTAGCTGGACGGAAACCTCCGTCCTCGGTGAATTGCAAGCTCAGAATGACGCGAACCTGGGCGGCGCTGTTCTTTTAAATTAGAGGTCACATGTTTTCGGCAGCCAATGGGTTTTGCCTACTTTTCTCAACGTCACCGGTGTCGTAGTTCCTGTCCCACCTACCCTGCGCTGTTATTGGAGCAAAAAAGGCGCCAGGGAAGGTGGGAGGGGAATCGAGTAATGGCGCACTTTACCACGCGGTGTTCGATTCGATTCGAACATGCCGAACAGCCTAATATCCGATCGAACATGAGTTCGATAGAGCACTGTTCGCTCATCTCTAGTTATTAAATAAAAAATAAAATAATTTAAAAAAAAAGTAAAAAACAGACACAATTTTCCTCCTATTTTGTTTATATTTTCCTGGATATAAAAACAATTAAAACACATGCAAAAATAAATCAACAAAAAAATAAAGCCCTATGTGTCACCGAAAATAGATGCAGGAATGAGTTGGATAATCCAAATTATAAAATTGTTACAGCCCTCAAAACCTCACATACAAAAAACCCGAAAATGTCTGTCCTGGACCACAAATTGGCCTGGTACTGAAGTGGTTAACCTTTAGCCTCAAATTTTTAATTTTCACATTTTTTCAGTTAACCCCTTAGCGACCTTTGACGTACTATTACGTCATGGACGCGAGGTACTTCGCGCACCATGAAGTAATATTACGTCATGGTGATTCCGCCCGCTCACTAGCTGAGCGGGCGGAATCGGAACTGAGTGATAGCTGTTACTGACAGCTATCACCCTTTTCCATAACCTCCGGTCGGTACTTTTACCGATCGGAGGTTTTAACCCTTTGATTTCGATGGTCAAACATGACCACCGCAAACAAAGGGTGCCGCGATCTCTTCCCCCCCCCCGCCGGCACCCCCCGGACCAAGATCGGGGGGTGCCGGTATCTGTAGTACGTAGTCTGGGGTCTGGTTAGTGACCCCAGACAGCCCTGAGCACTCACTTACTTACCTGGTGCTCCCGGCGTCTTCTGGAAGTGAGCTGTCCCGTCCGCACAGCTCACTTCCTGTGTCTAGAGTGAGACACGTGCAGGCTGTCACTGCAGCCTGTGTCTCAGTCTAGAGTAGAGAATCAGTGATGCAATCTTCACTGATCCATGTGTCCCATAGACACAAGAACAAGTAAAAGAAAAAGTGTAAAAAAAAAAAAAAAAAGTATTTGAAAACAATTAATAAAGTTATAAAGTCCCAAAAATCCCTTTTTTTCTATAAAAAATGAATTATGTAAAAAAACCACAAAAAATTAATAAAAACAATACATATTTGGTATTGTCGCGTCCGTAACAACCTGTACAACAAAACTGAAACAATATTTAATGTACACAGTGAACGGCGGTAAAAAATAACGGAAAAAACCCGCCGGAAGTAGTGATTTTTCGCCATCTCACCATACAAAATGTGCTATAAAAAGTGATCAAAAAGTCATATGCACCCCAAAATAGTACCAATAAAATGCACAGGTTGTCCCGCAAAAAATAAGCCCTCAACCAACACTGTCAAGCGAAAAATAAAAATGTTACGCCTCTCAGAAGATGGCGATGCAAAAATCACTGATTTATGTCCCCAAATGTGTTTTTGTTCTGCAGACTTAGTATCGCATAAAAAAATAACATAAATGAGGTATCGCCGTAACCGTACCAACCCGCAGAATAAAGGTCACCCCCAAAGTGACCCCAGTGTGACTCCCCCAATCATAGGAGCTACTGGGGGTACAGTAGGGAATTTAGTGTCTGCAATGTCCTCCGCACCGCTTATATATTCCCTCTTCGCCATCCGCTGTGCAGTCACGTCCGGGATACTAATACTCACTACACCCCCTGATAAATTCTTTGAGGGGTGAAGTTTTCAAACTGCGGTCACTCCTTTGGGGAATCCACTTTTCTGGTACCTTAAAGGCTCTACAAACATGACATGGCGTTCAGATACCAAACATCTGAATCTGTACTCCAAAAGCCGCATCGCGCTCCTTCCCTTCTGCCCCCTGCTGTGTGCCCAAACTGCAGTTTATGCCACATGTATGACACTGGTGTAACCGGGGTAATGTCATATGTGAGTATAAACTGATATTAGGGCACATGTATGACACTGGTGTACCCAGGATAATGTACGTAATGTCATATGTGGGTATAAACTGATATTAGGGCCCAGCCAGACACAGAAGGGAAGAAGGTTATTTGGTTTTTGGAGCACAGACTTAGACGGTTTGGTTTTTGGATGCCATGGCACTTTTGCAGAGACTCTAAAATTTCCCCTACAAAATGGGGTCACTTCTTGGGGAATTCCAGTTTACTGGCACCTCCAGGGCTCTGCAAAAACAACATGGCGCCCAGAAAGTCCCTCTAAATCTGTACCCCAAAAGCTATAAAGCGCAGTGCTCCTTCCCTTCTGAGCCCTGCTGTGCGCCCAAGCAGCAGTTTATACCCACATATATAATTTTTTTGCCCCTCGGGAAGGCCCACTTAATAGTTTTAGGAGTGCAGGTCTCTGACAACACAAAGTGGGTGCAATGCATTGGATACCAAAATGGCATATTTCTTTAAAAATTTCAAATTTTGGGAAGCATTTTTAGTCTCAAAATCATAATACCACTTGATACATTCCTTGATGGGTGTAGTTTCTAAAATGGGGCCACTTTTGAGGGGTTTCTATTGTATTGATACTTTAGGGGCTCAGCAAATCCGACATGGCACCTCAAAACTATTCCAGCAATATATGCCCTCCAAAATCCAAATAGCGCTCTTTCCATTCTGAGCCCCAACATGTTCCCATACAGCAGATTATGATCCCATATGGGGTATTGCCGTGTTCAGGGGAAATTGTGTAACAAACTGTGGGGGGCTCTTAATTCTCTAAGTACTTGCAAAAATTAAAAATATGGCGCTAAATGGACGATTTATTGGAAAAAAAGTAATTTTTTATTTTCACATCTCAATGGTAAAAAAATCTGTGAAACACCTGTAGGGTCCAAGTGCTCACTAAACCCCTTGATAAATTCCTTGAGGGGTCTAGTTTTCAAAATGGGGTCGTTTTGGGGGGGGGGGGGGGGGTTTCCACTGTTCTAGCACTTCAGGGGCTCTCCAAATGCAACATGGTGCCTGAAACAGATTTCAGCTAAATTTGCCCTCCAAAATCCCAATAGCGATCCTTCAGCTCTGGACCTTACAGTGTGCCCATACATCACTTTACATCCACATGTGGGGCATTTCTGTAGTTGGGGCAAAGTACTTGACAATTTGTGGGGTGCATTTTCTTTTTTAACCCGTTGTGGAAATGCATAATTTGGGGTTAAAGCTACATTTTATAGCAAAAAATGTCACTTTTCCTTTTGTTGGGCCAATTCTGTTACACTCCTGTAGGGTCAAAGGGCTCACTAAACCCCTTGGTAAATTCCTTGAGGGGTATAGTTTCCAAAATGGGGTGACATTTTGGGGGTTTCCACTGTTTTGACACATTGGGGGCTCTGCAAAAGGGACATGGTGCCTGAAAAGTATTCTAGTAAAATCTGGCCTACAAAATCCAATTAGCGCTCTATCCGTTCTGAGAGCAACCGTGTGCCCGTACATTAGGGTACCAGCACATATGGGGTATTGTCGTGTTCGGGAGAAATTGTGTAACAAAATGTGGGGTGCAGTTTCTCCTTTAACCCTTTGTGAAGATGAAAAATTTGGGGCTACAGTGACATTTTATTATAAAAAAAGTAATTTTTCATTTTCACATCTCAATGGTAAAAAAATCTGTGAAACACCTGTAGGGTCCAAGGGCTCACTATACCCCTTGATAAATTCCTTGAGGGGTCTAGTTTCCAAAATGGGGTGACATTTTGGGGTTTTCCACTGTTTTGGCACCTTGGGGGCTTTGCAATCGGGGCATGGCGCCTGAAAAATATTCTAGCAAAATCTGGCCTACAAAATCCAATTAGCGCTCCATCCGTTCTGAGAGCGACCGTGTGCCCGTACATTAGGGTACCAGCACATATGGGGTATTGTCGTGTTCGGGAGAAATTGTGTAACAAAATGTGGGGTGCAGTTTCTCCTTTAAACCTTAGTAAATGTGTAAATTCTAGGGCTAAATGAATATATTAGTGACAGAAATTGAAAAATGTAAATTTGACCTCCATTTTGTTTTAATTGTTGTGAAATGCTGAAAGGGTTAAGAAACTTTCTAACTGCTGTTTTAGATTCTTTCAGGAGTGCAGTTTTTAGAATGGGGTGACTTTTGGGGGGTTTTATTAGAGAGGCCTTTCAAGTTCCCTTCAGAACTGAACTGGTCCCTTGAAAAATGTGTTTTGGAAATTTTCTTGAAAATTTGGAAAATTACTGCTTGACTTGTAAGCCTTATAATATCTGAAAAAAATGAAAGGGTGCTTAAAATTTGATTGCTACATAAATCAGAGACATGGTTAATTATATTTATGAAAAAATTCGGGTAGTATGACTTTCTATTTCAAAGGCTTGCAATTTCAAAGTTTGAAAACTGCATTTTTTTCAAAATTTTCACCAAATTTCCTATTTTTTCATAATTAAAGACAAAACATATCAACGAAAATTTACTACTGACATGAAGTACAATGTGTTACGAAAAAACAGTCTCAGAATCACTTGTGTAAGTTAAAGCGTCTCAAAGTTATCGCCATTTAAAGTGACACATGTCAGATTTGAAAAAAGAGGCCTGGTCCTTAAGTCACTTTTGGGCTGTGTCTCTAAGGGGTTAAAAGAGAAAATGTTCCCCGCGCTTTGATATACAATTTCTCCAAGTACGGTAATAACCAGGCGCAGAAGACAAGGAGCGCCTTAAGGCTTTTGGAGAACAGAATAATTCTACCGAACCCCTAAGGTGGTAGTGCAGTCGCGAGTACCAGGAAGTGACCTCATTTTGGAAACTACACCCCTCATAAAACATATCAAGGAGTATAGAGATCTTATTGCCCCAACAGATTCTCTCCAAAAAGAAATTAGCAGCTGACTGTGCAGAATGAAACTGAAGTGTTCTGAGATATCTACTATTTCAGTGACCAAAACGTCATGCCCTGGTTGTGACACTGAGGGTAAGATCACACGGGGTTTTTTGGTCCGGAACCTGAGGCGGAGGTTCCGGACCAAAATACGGGTAGCTGCGACTGGATGCCGGGGCAGTGCATTGGCATACAGTTGTGAACTCAGCTCCGTATTATGCCCAAATGAATGGACCTAGTCGGGAGGGATTGTCTTCAGGCGGATGTCGCGAGGCCTGAAAGAATGAGCATTTCGCTTCTTTTTCTGGGAGCCCCAGTGTTCGAAACAGGGTCATCAACTTGTACTCATAAATAAATCATAGATTTCTGAGTACAAGCTCATGACCCTGTTTCAAACACTCCAGGAAGGGTTGAATTTGTCACATGGGTTTATGGCACCCTACAAAAATCATCACTGATCAAAGCAGCCATAAAAGACCACTCTTTGAGCTGATAAGGACTTGGGAACTGATCAGTTGTTCACTTGTATGTACCAATAACCTTCCACCCTCCCACCTAAGGGCTCATTCACATCTGCGTCCAGGAGTCCGTTCTGCAGGTTTCCGTTTCCTGCACAAAACAGGGGCAGGAGACGGAAACTTGCCGGCATCTTTCAAACCCATTCACTTGAATGGGTTTGAAAGATGTCCGGCCGTGAGCGCCGGTGAGTGTTTTATGCTCTCCGTGGCGAAACCGTTTTTTTTTAAACCGAACACAAAGTCAGACATGCAGTACTCTGTGTCCGGTTTAAAAAAACAGGTTTCGCCGCGGAGAGCACAAAACGCTCACCGGCGCTCACGGCCGGACTCGGCATCACAGGTTTCCGTCTTCTGCATGCAACTGTTGGGTCAAATAATCTCAACAAATTTGGTAGTATATAGAAAAAGAAAATCTTTATTTTAAGAAGACAAAAATATACAACAGGTAGGGTTATTCTTTATATTACAGAGGAGAGGTTGAGTAATAAGCATAAATCATACAGACCTGTATTGGCAGAGCTTTATCTTACTCATGCTTGTATCTGGGTGTGATGAAATAACTATGTCATTATGGCGGTAGTACACGTACGCCTGCACTTGGTATGCCAATTGTTCATAGCATTGTGTTCCTTGCTATTACAGTTTCATTTAACAAAAATGTTGCTTTTTGTGCAATAAATACTTTGTTCTCAGTGCTGATTTCTATCAGATCTTTTCCTTCTGTCATTCAATTGGGGTTGAAAGACTCAATTCTGATTTCATTTTAGTTGATTAATATAGTGTCAGGAAGATATTTTCCCACTATGGATGTATTCACACCCGTGCCCGATTTCCATTAGGGAATTCAGTTCCCCATTCTGCTTGAAAGACTCCCATTGAGTTCAATGGATTCCGTCTTCTGCACGTAACACATTGAAACCAATAGGGAAAAAAGCAGCCCATTAATTTCAATGGGGAGCGCTCATATACCGGCTCCCATTGAAATGAATGGGATCTGCTTTGTATGCGCTGATTCTGAACGTGTTTTACGTTCAGAATCAGCTCAGCGTATACTTAGTGTGAATGCACCCTAAAAATGCAATGCACGCTCCTGCACCCCTCAACTAACATAGTGGGGCAGCATTGTAGTTTGTAAAGTTTCTGGTAGGAGGTAAAAATCCAAACCAAATGTAGCAAAGGAAGACGATACAGGTATAAGACTGTTGTCATCCTTGTAATATTTTACACCAAAACGCTTCTATAAGAAACAACCTTCGTCGGTAGAAACATTGCAGACAGATAGCGGTGTCCCTGGGGATGTAAGAGTTAACACTTCCCGTCATAAACCTGGTGATTGAGATCTACCTAATAAATACATGTTAGATATTGCGTGAGCAGAATGTTATTCAGTGACAGATGATAATACGCAGTATCTTTCCTCATATGAGCTCATTGTCATAAGTAGAACATTTCCTTGTTCCTTATCAGTTCAATGGAAGTCGACAATACTTGACCTCAGAAATTCTCCTTATTAAAGTAGAACTGCACTTTCCTTGGGTCCATGCTGGAGTACTGGTGGCAGCATTGTTGTAGGGTTTTACCAAGGGCTTGAGGGCCACAAAGGAAAACACCCACTGTAGACCTGTAAAATAAAGATAAATGTTAGAGCACGGTGGCTCAGTGGTTAGCACTGCAGCCTTGCTAAGAACAGATCATCATTATCTAAAGGCTGGAAACTCCATTTAATAAATTGTTACTTGATTTGATTTTTTGCTTGACAAACCTGGGATGTGTCTCCGCCACCTTTGAGAATTCATTCTCCCAAATGGGTCGACCGTAACTGGTTTTCTGCTTTAGTCCTGTAACAGCATCTGTTGCCACATCAAAGTTAATAATGGCATGGCCGGCCTGGAGAGATAAAACACATCAGGTATTATTGCCTAATACTGAGCCTAATACTAAGCCTAATACCAAGACAACAACAAGGTACTGAAGATCACCATGTAACAGCCGAGCTGGAAGAATTCTTCCACCATTGAGAATCAAGTGCAATGACCACATTCAGTGACTTAATATCATACATAGTTACATAGTAGATGAGGTTGGATGAAGACATCAGTCCATCAAGTCCAACCTATAACCCTACAACCCCCTGATCCAGGGGAAGGCAAAAAACCCCATGAGGCTCATGCCAATTGCCCCATTTCAGGGGGAAAAAATCCTTCCTGACTCCAATCTGGCAGTCAGTAGAAAACCCTGGATCAACGTGTCCTTAAAATCTACAGTCCATAACCCGTAATATTGTTCTCTTTAAGAAAGGCATCCAGGCCCTCTTTGAACTTGTTTAATGAATCCACCATCACCACTTCCATGAGAGATGTATCTAGTCTACTCTGAAAATTCTGGGTTTTTTTCCTCCATCATTTGGGTCATCTGATCTTTGCGCATACACAGATATCATAGGGTCCAATAGCAAAAAGTAGTCAGGGCCACACCCATGAAATTTTTTCAATGTCAAGGATTTTTTTTTTAATGTTCTTCATGATGCCACCATTTAATATTCTGCACAATGTAATGGGAAGCTGGAAAAAGATTCAGAATGAGGTGGAATCGGAGAAAAACTGCATTTGTGCAACTTTCTTTTGGGCGTTATTTTTACAACGTTCACTCTTCAGCCAAACTAACATGTCACCTGTATTCTATGTTTCAGTTTGATTCCAGGGATACCAAATTTATTTGGTTTTATTTACATTTTAACCCCTTAACATACATACAAAACTTTGCAAAAAATGTTTTTAATCTTAAAGTTGCCATATTCTGACACCTGGAACTTTTTTATATTCTTGTGTACGAGGATGCGCAGGGCGTGTTTTTACAGGGCCAGACGTTAATTGAACTTTTAGTTTTTTGCATTCAGGAGCTAAAAATATCCATAGGATATTGGATAAGTAATATTTGAGGGATAGTCCCACTAATTTAAACCCCTTCAAATTAACATGATTGTTGGGAACCTCCATCGTAATACCATCCTGTTACTGCAAAGAGCTACCAAATGTTGCCGTTGCCTGACAGCCCTACAATCTGTAAGTAACTATTCTCGCCATTGTTCATCGTGCCACGGTTGCATATAAAGAGTAGTCACAGTTTGGTATTGGAGATATCATACTACATACTATGCTGCTGTCCCAGCTGGTCAAGAAGAGTCGATAATTCAGAAATCCATCTTTTCCTGAGCTGATCATCTCCTGTTCCAGAGAGCGCAGCAGATCAGCAAACCAGGCAAAAGCTCCGGTCTCCCGACAGATCCAGTAGAAATAGATCTGCAGATGTAAAGTTTATATTGTCACTTTTCACTCCACATACTAAATCCAATGAGCAATGTCACATATTACAGTATTACTGCCTTGTAATATACAGTATGGCAGCTACTATTAGTTGGTCAGATCAATATCACATTCGTTTTAGCTGAACCTGCCAGCTTTGATGGAGCTGACTGACCAGTTAACACGTATAGTCATCCTGATTGTCTCCAAACACTGGAGATCGGGATTTCAACAGGACAAGGCCCAATTCAGAGCAGGCGGAGGAATCGGTTGCATTAGCTGTCAGGTGACCAAGGGTTCAGCCATTTAAAGAGGTAACAGCTTACATTATATGGCTGGTGACAATGCTGTTTTAATACATGGTGGACCCAGTGCAAAGGTTTCATATGTGGCAACCCCCCATTACCACCACTTAGACATACCTGACCTACACAAATTATAATGCCCCCTCAGTGATCTCCTCATAGTATATTGCCCCTTAGTGGCCCTCACACAATATAACACCCCAGCAGTGGCATCACACATTAACTTGTCCTCCCAGTGACCCTTCAGACATTAACTTGGCCTCTCAGTGGCCCATAAGTCATTATTTTATAATGTCCCCCATCAGTCGCTGTCACAGTATAATGCCCCCTTCCTGATTGCTCCCATAGTTTCATGTTCTCCTCCTGGTTCCCCCACAGTTTCATCTCCCCATCTTGGTTGCCCCCATAGTTTTATGTTCCCCTCCTGGTTGCCCCCACAGTTTCATGTCTCCATCTTGGTTACCCCATAGTGTCATGTCCCCCACCTGGTTGCCCCCACAATTTCATGTCCTCCTCCAGTTGCCCCCACAGTTTCATGTCCCCCACCTGGTTGCCCCCACAATTTCATGTCCTCCTCCAGTTGCCCCCACAGTTTCATGTCCCCCACCTGGTTGCCACTACAGTTTCATGTCCTCCTCCAGTTGCCCCCACAGTTTCTTGTCCCTCTCCAAGTTGCCCCCACTGTTTCTTGTCCCCATCCAAGTTGCCCCCACTGTTTAATTCCCTATTCCAGGTTGCTCCCTCCAGTTTCATGTCCCCCGCATTTGCCAATTTTGGATTCGGCCTATAAATTTCAATTCTAGCACACAAGACATTCCAAGATGCACCAGAATTATTGAAAACCCAGATTAATCATATTCACATCACTTATTACTTACTAGAGACTAAACTTCATCTTAATTTTATGTCGCAATATTAGAAAATCTGAAAAATACCTTTTTAGTTTTCAAGCGGTGATCTTCATTCTGAAACTTGTACCAGATGGATTTTAAGATTGAGGCAAATGGCGTAACACCAATCCCAGCCCCGACCAGCATGCTGACCTCATACTTAAATACATCCTCGCTGGCTGTTCCAAATGGGCCGTCCACCTGAAGACTGAGTGTAAACAAGTCACATTTCTGATTCCTCCATGGAGACGCAGAGAACTAATAAGTAATGATATATAACCATCTTACCGCGGGGGGTTTTCTGCTTTCTCTTGGAAGATCTTGATAAGTTCTTCAGTCCAGTCTCCTGCAGATCGAATGTGCACAGAAAACATGTCTTCTTCTGGGGCCGATGTAAGAGTAAATGGGTGCCATTCCAACTGAGAGAGCGAGGGACAGTTGATGAAGATGTATTGTCCAACTTCCATCTTGAATCCTCTCTTTTGCATTTGAATTTCAAGCACCTTAGATGGATGGCTGACAGTCTAGAAGAAGGAACAATGGTATATATAAAAAACAAAAGAGACACCGAGCACACTATATAGTGTAGAATGTCTGATAAATTTTGGTGGAAATAACCAGAAGATTTAAAAGGACCAAATGGCCTCTCACCTGATGAGGTTGTGACAATCGCTCACAACTACGTTTGGGGTTTACCGTCAGGTGGAGGAGGCAGCACGTCTGATGGACACCGGCCAAGGCCAGGGAAGATAGAGCGTTCAATGAAATGGAAAGACGGCGCTCTCAGGTCACAACAGGATTTTATTCAAAAAGACAATGATGCACAACGCTAAAAAATCGCCGCGTTTCGGGCACACCTGCCCTTTCTCAAGTGCGTAACTAATTAGAAAATAGATAAAACAAGTATTCACTTCAACGTTTTTTTGGCCAGAGAAGCACTTAGGCCTAAGTTAAAATATACAATGAATTCAAAAAATAATAATACATGATTTATAAAACAATAGTAAAACAAATCTCATATACCAACCTTATCATTTAAAATATAAAAAAATCTATATATACATAATAACAAGTAAATGTGCCAAATCATCTCAATCTCATGATAGAAAGCCATTGCATATCAAACACTGATCGTTAGCAAGCATCATTGTGTTGTTATTTATATCAATGTGGCTACCAATAATCCCTAGTTTACAACTACAGCAAAAAAAGGGGGAGCATAGAGAGTCTTACCTTCACACAAAGCTCAGTCAGTCTGGAAGATGTATACAAATTGTATGCCGTGTGCTCCTAGGTTTAAATATAGTGGAGCTCGTTTGGCTCCCTACATTCCTTGGAGTGTTGCCAGATGGTGCGATTCAGGTTGGAGAACATATATGTCCGCGCAAAATATTAAAGCTACACAACAATGTGCTCTAAGTTGTAGCGCACATGTGACTCACGCGTGCGTGGTATATTTAGCATTACTAAGCGCATAGCTAAGTGCTCATACGTGATATGCATATTCGTGGTATGATTACCATTACGGAGCACGTGACTGAGTGCTCAAACATAATTCGCGCATGCGTGGTGTATTTAACATCGCGGGACACATGACTAAGCGCTCATATGGTAAATAAAAGGTATTGATGTTTTTTCGGATTTCTCCCTAATATTACAAATGAATTGGAGCAACTCATAATGAAAACAATTGTTCCAAAAAACAACAGATATAGTAAGGAAAAAATATATATACATACATATACACATATATACATACATACACACACACACACACACACACACATATATATATATATATATATACATACACATATATACATACATATATATACATATATATACATATATACACACACATATATACATACACACATACACACATACATACACATACATACACACACATACACACATGCTACAGACTGGGACTTATATATTTTCAGCACATATATAATGATTAAACAATGTAGACCTTATTACTATGTGATTACATTTGGGTAAGAAGTATTGATGGTCTTTAAAAGTGCAAAAGTAATAAAGAGCTAAACCTCCAACTATATTTTTGAATACATATTTGGGATAGGAGTAGATAAACTCTTTAGGTATTTGGAGGGAAAATACAATATATACCTAAAATCAAACACATAGGGGACAAAAAGTAAGATATGGAGTTAGATTAAAGATTGGATTACATACATTTATTTATTAACGTCTTCTGAAGCTATATTAAGACCAAAAGGATGTAATGTATTAAACTTAAATAACTAGAGATGAGCGAACAGTGTTCTATCGAACACATGTTCGATCGGATATCAGGGTGTTCGCCATGTTCGAATCGAATCGAACACCACGTGGTAAAGTGCGCCAAAATTCGATTCCCCTCCCACCTTCCCTGGCGCCTTTTTTGCACCAATAACAGCGCAGGGGAGGTGGGACAGGAACTACGACACCGGGGGCATTGAAAAAAATTGGAAAAAGTCATTGGCTGCCGAAATCAGGTGACCTCCATTTTAGACGAATAGTGGATTTCAAATCCGGGTCATATGAGAATGTGAACTTTGTGACTAAGAGACAGGGATAGCTGTACAGGCAGGGATAGCTAGGGATAACCTTTATTTAGGGGGGAATGTTATTAAAAATAACTTTTTGGGGCTCTATCGGGTGTGTAATTGTGATTTTTGTGAGATAAACTTTTTCCCATAGGGATGCATTGGCCAGCGCTGATTGGCCGAATTCCGTACTCTGGCCAATCAGTGCTGGCCAATGCATTCTATTAGCTTGATGAAGCAGAGTGTGCACAAGGGTTCAAGCGCACCCTCGGCTCTGATGTAGCAGAGCCGAGGCTGCACAAGGGTTCAAGCGCACCCTCGGCTCTGATGTAGGAGAGCCGAGGGTGCACTTGAACCCTTGTGCACCCTCAGCTCTGCTACATCAGAGCCGAGGGTGCGCTTGAACCCTTGTGCACACTCTGCTTCATCAAGCTAATAGAATGCATTGGCCAGCGCTGATTGGCCAATGTATTCTATTAGCCTGATGAAGTAGAGCTGAATGTGTGTGCTAAGCACACACATTCAGCTCTACTTCATCGGGCTAATAGAATGCATTGGCCAGCGCTGATTGGCCGAATTCCGTACTCTGGCCAATCAGCACTGGCTAATGCATTGTATTGGCGTGATGAAGCAGTGCTGAATGTGTGTGCTTAGCACACACATTCAGCTCTACTTCATCGGGCTAATAGAATGCATTGGCCAATCAGCGCTGGCCAATGCATTCTATTAGCGTGAACTGAGTTTGCACAGGGGTTCTAGTGCACCCTCGGCTCTGCTACATCAGATTGCTACATCTGATGTAGCAGTGCCGAGTGTGCATCAGATGTGTAGTTGAGCAAAACTGACTCAGCACTGCTAAGTCTGCATTCGCATAGGAATGCATTGGCCAGCCTTCGGCCAATCAGCGCTGGCTCTGCCGGAGGAGGCGGAGTCTAAGGTCGGACCTGAATGGAGACTGGTGTGGAGCTATCTTAGACTCCGCCTCCTCCAGCAGAGCCAGCGCTGATTGGTCGAGTTCCGTACTCTGGCCAATCAGCGCTGGCCAATGCATTTCTATGGGGAAAAGTTAGCTTGCGAAAATCGCAAACTGACAGGGATTTCCATGAAATAAAGTGACTTTTATGCCCCCAGACATGCTTCCCCTGCTGTCCCAGTGTCATTCCAGGGTGTTGGTATCATTTCCTGGGGTGTCATAGTGGACTTGGTGACCCTCCAGACACGAATTTGGGTTTCCCCCTTAACGAGTTTATGTTCCCCATAGACTATAATGGGGTTCGAAACCCATTCGAACACTCGAACAGTGAGCGGCTGTTCGAATCGAATTTCCAACCTCGAACATTTTAGTGTTCGCTCATCTCTATAAATAACCAAAACATTTCTCTCTTATTTAATGTACCATGCCTATCTGTAATTCCAGGAGGGATCCAATCGATGGGTGTTACAGTGAAACCACTAAAGCTTTTGTTATGATGTTCAGCTGCGTGTCGTGAAACGCTATGTTTAGTATATCCGTTTAGAACATTCGAGCGATGTTTATTGAGACGTTCACTCAATTGTCGAGTAGTTCTACCAATATACTGGAGGCCACAAGGGCACTCCAGTAAATAAATAACAAAGGTAGATGTACAAACCAAATGATGTCTCAATTTAAAGACTTCGTTTGTGGTAAAGCTGCTAACTTCACCAATTCCATTCTTAATGGATTTACAGCATTTACACCTATTACGATTGCAGCAAAAGCTTCCTTTAGGCAATGTGTTTGTCGTCAGGACAGTTGGTTTTGAAGAACGTAGTTTACTAGGGGCTATTAAACTTTTCAAAGTTCTTGCCCTTCTAAATGTAAAACCTGGTTTTGCGGGAAGAACTTTCTTAAGAAAGGGATCGTTAGATAAGACTGGCCAATATTTACTAATTATATCCTTTATATGTTGCTGGGACGAGCTAAAAGCTGTAATAAAATTTATGTCATAGTTCTTAGAGGGACTTTTACAACGTCTCTCCCAGAAACGTAAAGCTTTAGCGGATGCTTTGAGTGTAGAAATCACTACTGCAACAGCAGACCTGGAAATACATAGTGAACACCCAAGTTTCACCAAAATGAATCAGGTTTTGTGCACTAGGTCTCTTAATATTGAAAGAGAGATTCTGGAGTACAAGACACATAAACTTGAAAGAGATCGAGACGATTTCAGAAATGATAACATTAGGTTTTGGGATAAAAAATCTAAAAAAACCACTAAACAACGTAATCTAGGATCTCGTGTTCCTAGAACGCCCAAAACCCCCAAAACTCCTAATACTTCTAGGTATAGAAAACGATCTATATCTAATCATCAAGGATTAACCTTTGTCAACAGCTCGAAAAACTATCTTAAGACTGGAGCCCAGAGTAAACTGTCTAGACCAGACAATCTTGATCGTGCTCCAAAAGGCACAGTAATTTCCTCGGTTTATGTGAGGCAAGCTACAGCTAAAAATCATCCAAACACTAAGTCCAGTCATCATAACTCGAAAATCTCCACTAATACATCTACGAAACAATCTATTAGTCATATTAGCATCAAACCCAGTAGACCAATCCCTCCCCCTCTGGTCTTAAATTCCAGTAAAAATACCTCAAAAAATCTAATAAAATTTAAATTTCCGGAAGCAAGGGAATCCACATCCCTGTCACTTCCAGCTACCACCTTTCAATCTCCCAAACCTAGTTCTCCTAACCTCTTTCACACACCAGCTGAATATCCGTCATCTAGTTATGTGTCTGTTACTCATAATTCACCTACGCATCTCCTCAAAATCTCCCCACCTCTTGATAACAGTCATACCTCTACCCCCTTGGAATTAGAAGATTCACTTATTTCTGTTCATGATAGTCCCATGCCTACCACTTCAGAAACAAATATCCAAGAGATATCTTATAATAACACCATCCAAGATATTTCCCATAATAACACTATCCATAATCACACCCTTACTAAGGTCTCTTTTTTAGCCCTATCTCGGGAACTCACTCCAACTGTTCCGCTAACCTCTTATCATGTACAAGAGAAACCTCTTCTAACAAAGATATCGGATTTTTTCACACCTACACAACAGAAACGAAAGTTAACGAACAGCAACGATTCACCACCACTAGAAAGAAAAGTAGACGGGGAACCAGAGGGAAGTGTAAGCACATCAGAACCCAATTTGATCAGCCCCAGCAGAAAAAAGAACAAAGGCTCCCTAGCTGTATATTTAACCTCTCCAAACATATCCTCAGTAGTGCAGAAATAGACCTTCTCTCCAAAGGCCTTTCCTTTTGCCCTACACAAAACCCAAATGAAGTGGATTTGTTTCTGGACCTCAATGCTTTTACTCGCAAACTTACCTTAAAGAGACATTTCTCGATAGTGAATATGGGGAGATCTGAAGGTCCAGATATAACCCATTTGAATAAAAACACTGAGGAATTACATTCGACCCTATCCACTAATGAAATAAAATTGTCTGCCATCCATACCAATCTAAAACCTAAATCCAAATTTCATCCAATCCACCATCGTGGAAATAATATAGAAACATTCTATTCACTTGTTGCATCGGAGTTTAGGGAACTCAATAAAAGAGATCAGCCCTCTCGAAATAATCTGACATTTGCAGAAAGACAAGCCTGTAGAAGCCTGATGGAAAATAATGAAATAGTCATTCGCTCAGCGGACAAGGGAGGAGGAATAGTAGTACAAGACCGCCAAACGTACTTGAATGAAGCAGGTCGTATCCTGTCTGACAAAGAGTACTACTCCCCCCTCCCCTATGATCCTTCTACATTACATTATGAAGAGTATAAATTTCTCATTCAGAAAGCACATACACAAGGTATACTAACAGACAAAGAAAAAGCTTTTTTGGATATAAAGAATCCGACAGCTGCACTCTTCTATCACCTCCCCAAGGTGCATAAGAACAGAGATAATCCACCAGGGCGGCCTATCATATCAGGTCTCAATGCCCTAACTCGTAATCTTTCACACTATGTGGATGTATTGCTACAAAAATATGTAGTAAATCTGCCATCCTATCTAAAAGATTCAGCAATGCTAATACGTGAACTACTCCCTCTTGAATGGAAGAGTTCATATAGATGGGCAGTGTTAGACGTCACTAGCCTATACAGCAACATATCCCATGATTTAGGGCTTATGGCAATTGAAACTACTTTGAAATCTGATAACAAACTTCCGCCAGCACAAAGGGAATTTATCCTTAGAAGTATTGAATTTATTTTAAAACATAATATTTTTGAATTCAATGACCAACTTTTTATCCAGAATAAGGGAACGGCAATGGGGACCAGGATGGCCCCGAGTTATGCCAATCTCTTCATGGGCCAGTTTGAAAAGTTATGGATTTATGAGAATCATCAATGGGCCAATCACCTTATTTATTTTAGACGGTACATTGACGATTTAATTTTTATTTGGGCCGGACCAGCAGCATCTTTTGAACTTTTTACAGATTATCTTAACTCTAACACCTGGGGGATTCATTTGACTGGAAAATCAGATCCCATCTCGATTGAATATCTAGATCTTATATTAACTAATGACCATGGAAAAATTTGCACAAAAACTTTTTTTAAAACTGTCGACTGTAACAGTCTGCTAGATTTTCGTAGCCTCCATTATAGGAGGTGGAAAGAAAATGTTCCTTTTGGACAATTCCGCCGCATCAGACGGAATTGTACTAATGATGCAGATTTTCAGACTCAGAGTATGGTTCTCTCTGATAGGTTTAGAGAAAAAGGCTACCCTAATAAACTGATCAAAGCAGCTTGCTCTAGAGCCAGTCAATTAAAACAAACAGAATGTCTAGTTCCAAAATGTACCTTAACCTCTAAGAACTATGACATAAATTTTATTACAGCTTTTAGCTCGTCCCAGCAACATATAAAGGATATAATTAGTAAATATTGGCCAGTCTTATCTAACGATCCCTTTCTTAAGAAAGTTCTTCCCGCAAAACCAGGTTTTACATTTAGAAGGGCAAGAACTTTGAAAAGTTCAATAGCCCCTAGTAAACTACGTTCTTCAAAACCAACTGTCCTGACGACAAACACATTGCCTAAAGGAAGCTTTTGCTGCAATCGTAATAGGTGTAAATGCTGTAAATCCATTAAGAATGGAATTGGTGAAGTTAGCAGCTTTACCACAAACGAAGTCTT
The DNA here is from genome assembly GCF_031893055.1 of Leptodactylus fuscus. Lineage (NCBI taxonomy): Eukaryota > Metazoa > Chordata > Amphibia > Anura > Leptodactylidae > Leptodactylus > Leptodactylus fuscus. The sequence continues at coordinate 22,146,706 of NC_134275.1, read as the reverse complement.
TAAATTGAGACATCATTTGGATTGTACATCTACCTTTGTTATTTATTTACTGGAGTGCCCTTGTGGCCTCCAGTATATTGGTAGAACTACTCGACAATTGAGTGAACGTCTCAATAAACATCGCTCGAATGTTCTAAACGGATATACTAAACATAGCGTTTCACGACACGCAGCTGAACATCATAACAAAAGCTTTAGTGGTTTCACTGTAACACCCATCGATTGGATCCCTCCTGGAATTACAGATAGGCATGGTACATTAAATAAGAGAGAAATGTTTTGGTTATTTAAGTTTAATACATTACATCCTTTTGGTCTTAATATAGCTTCAGAAGACGTTAATAAATAAATGTATGTAATCCAATCTTTAATCTAACTCCATATCTTACTTTTTGTCCCCTATGTGTTTGATTTTAGGTATTTAATGTATTTTCCCTCCAAATACCTAAAGAGTTTATCTACTCCTATCCCAAATATGTATTCAAAAATATAGTTGGAGGTTTAGCTCTTTATTACTTTTGCACTTTTAAAGACCATCAATACTTCTTACCCAAATGTAATCACATAGTAATAAGGTCTACATTGTTTAATCATTATATATGTGCTGAAAATATATAAGTCCCAGTCTGTAGCATGTGTGTATGTGTGTGTATGTATGTGTATGTATGTGTGTATGTGTGTATGTATATATGTGTGTGTATATATGTATATATATGTATATATATGTATGTATATATGTGTATGTATATATATATATATATATGTATATGTGTGTGTGTGTGTGTGTGTATGTATGTATATATGTGTATATGTATGTATATATATTTTTTCCTTACTATATCTGTTGTTTTTTGGAACAATTGTTTTCATTATGAGTTGCTCCAATTCATTTGTAATATTAGGGAGAAATCCGAAAAAACATCAATACCTTTTATTTACCATATGAGCGCTTAGTCATGTGTCCCGCGATGTTAAATACACCACGCATGTGCGAATTATGTTTGAGCACTCAGTCACGTGCTCCGTAATGGTAATCATACCACGAATATGCATATCACGTATGAGCACTTAGCTATGCGCTTAGTAATGCTAAATATACCACGCACGCGTGAGTCACATGTGCGCTACAACTTAGAGCACATTGTTGTGTAGCTTTAATATTTTGCGCGGACATATATGTTCTCCAACCTGAATCGCACCATCTGGCAACACTCCAAGGAATGTAGGGAGCCAAACGAGCTCCACTATATTTAAACCTAGGAGCACACGGCATACAATTTGTATACATCTTCCAGACTGACCGAGCTTTGTGTGAAGGTAAGACTCTCTATGCTCCCCCTTTTTTTGCTGTAGTTGTAAACTAGGGATTATTGGTAGCCACATTGATATAAATAACAACACAATGATGCATGCTAACGATCAGTGTTTGATATGCAATGGCTTTCTATCATGAGATTGAGATGATTTGGCACATTTACTTGTTATTATGTATATATAGATTTTTTTATATTTTAAATGATAAGGTTGGTATATGAGATTTGTTTTACTATTGTTTTATAAATCATGTATTATTATTTTTTGAATTCATTGTATATTTTAACTTAGGCCTAAGTGCTTCTCTGGCCAAAAAAACGTTGAAGTGAATACTTGTTTTATCTATTTTCTAATTAGTTACGCACTTGAGAAAGGGCAGGTGTGCCCGAAACGCGGCGATTTTTTAGCGTTGTGCATCATTGTCTTTTTGAATAAAATCCTGTTGTGACCTGAGAGCGCCGTCTTTCCATTTCATTGAAAGCTCAATGGTATATATAGTCAGATGACTAAACCTAGTGTGTACGGGGAGTTGTAGAGGGGGAAATCAACATTGGCAGACATATGGCAGCCGCGTAGCTTCATATAGAATCAAATGGGGGGGGGGGTTTACTTAAAGGGTTACTCCTAGCTGGACATTTATGGCTTTAGCCACAGGATATCCCATACCTGTTATAGGAGATCGAAAAATAGTTGACGTTGCCTGCTCAGCTCTTTTTGGAGCTCCTATACAAGTGAATGAAAAGACTATGGTGGCTATCTCTACTTTTACTGTGGCTACAAGATGAAGGAGGAGACACTTGTTCTTGAGACATATGCAGTTCCCAGATCCGTATGTATTGGTCAGTGATGCCATTTCTGTACCACTGGAAGCAGATTACACTTCTTTCGGCAGACCCCACCAGTGTTACCTCTGGTGGATGCCAGTACTCTGACGACTGTCCATGCTCACCAGCATACTCTCGTTTCCCAATGTGTCCTTCTCTGCCAGTGTTCAGGGTCTCATCCCTGCTAGTGTGCTCCTCCTCTTCCTCAGTTTATAAGAGACTACTATAGATCACAATGCAGTATGCTCTAAAGCACCACGGTCAGGGGATAATCGTACACATCAGGGAGAGTGTGTGCCTATATAGGCAGTACGGAGACTTACAAGTCATTCCTGCTCCGCTAGGGATTCTGGGTAAAAAATATGAAAATCTATTCTCCAGGATGTAATTAGGAGAACAGTGCACTCTGTACGCCGCCCTCTAGAGGGCAGCATCCTTAACATCATGCATGACTCAGTTAATAAGCCTACTGACATGATGCGAATTTAATTGCCAAATTAGTATTTCTATTCCAAAAGGAACAGATTCCCAGCTATGGACAGCACTGTTTTGGCCTATTGGGCCTCCTCAGCATACCGTAGGGATACTGATTTGGCAGAGTGAGAGACTATAGACCAGGGTCTAAAGCACTACTTAACTCTTCTCCATCACAGGCATCACCAAGACTGGTATATGATATGCCAGTCTTGATAAATCAGTCCCAATGTGCGCCAATACAGTTATACCCACCTTTATAACAACAACTCTTTGCTGTGAGCGATAAAACCTAAGAAACCTCTCCAGTATGTATATTATAATTGGAGCTATAATCCACTTCCATGTCTAAAAAAAAGAAAACATTAAAACATAATTTTAATATGATATACTTTATATAAATACTATATGTTTTGTGATATCTGAATTTTGTACTAAATTTACTGCTATGGTACAGTATACGATATTACTGGTATATACACAGCACAACACCGCTATAGGTAGTCATCAATCACAAATCTGAAACAATAAGGGACTTGTGGTTTATGAACATGTCCATATAATAAATCTGTGATTTAAGAATGTAATGTGGTCCCTTTGCAAAATAAAAAGAGAACAGACTGAGGCAGAACTGACAATGGGGTGGGCATATCAACTCGCTTTACTGCTACTGCGATAATATTGGACAACTTGGATCAATTTACAAACAGGGAAATTGAGAAGAAGGTTGGTCTCTTGTCTCCCCCTCTCTCTCGGGGTTTGCGGAGATGTTATTAGACCCACTCCCACATCAGGAACTTCTCTGTCCATTTACCGAGAACCAAAATACCATTGTGCACCTCGCTGGCCGTGGGTTTCAGTACTCGGCCTCGCCTCTGTCTTCTCCCCTGAATTGCTCTATATACTCTGCTCTCAAGCAATCCTCATACCAAAAAGCAAATTTGTGGCAAAAGTCGGGTTTTCTACCTTACACGGCTTTGCCTCTGTTAGGGCCCGTTCACACGGAGTAAACGCGTGTGTATTTTGGCAAAATACATGTGTAAAAATAAGACTCCCATTGACTTCATTGACATTTTACACGTGTATTTTGACGTGTATTTTACATGTGTAAAAAAGAATGTCATTGAAGTCAATGGGAGCCTTATTTTTACACTTGTATTTTTTACACGTACTCCCATGCTTGTCAGGCTGGCCACAACAGTAGGCCTATTTCTCCCTGATACATACTACATAGGCCCACACACAACCTCATACAAGGTCAGGGCAGGTGGCAATGTTGTATACATGAACCCTCATTCCTTATATTAGGAAGGTACTCCTCTTAGACTTTGGTTCTTATTAGAGATGAGCGAGTACTGTTCGGATCAGCCGATCCGAACAGCACGCTCGCATAGAAATGAATGGACGTAGCCGGCACGCGGGGGGTTAAGCGGCCGGCCGACGTCAAAGCGGAAGTACCAGGTGCATCCATTCATTTCTATGGAGCGTGCTGTTCGGATCGGCTGATCCGTACAGTACTCGCTCATCTCTAGTTCTTATTATTTCTCTAGATTGATATACCCAGAAATATTCCCCATAGCCCATATCATGCAGCCGCAGCCCTCAGGGTCCATGCTTTGTCATACTATAGTATGTTATATAAGCCGTATTTGTATACCACTATAGATACTCACATGTATACATTATCCAAAATGCTCATTCATATTTATGAGAAGGTGTTAATATAAAATACTTCTAGTGCAGATATCACAAAGTTTTTCATATTAAAAATGGAACAAAATTGTGCCATTTACATTTTTCTTACCATTGGATCATTTCCTTCGAATTTGGGCATGAAACACTTTTTACCATCTTCATGGTCGTCGTCTTCATCATCACCATCTCTACCTGCTTTTTCTTTCCATATATTGAATTTCTCATGGCAATGTTCAAAACTGTTAGTGTGGAGACTATCCGAGGTTTGGCCTCTGACTATGCGGCTGTAATGTTGGAGAGACAAGGGTGTAATATAAGTGAGAAGGAAGCAGCAAACATGTGGCCTTATTATTAGAATGTACTGTATGTCAATCCTACAAACATGGAAATACTTAGAAGAATGGAAGAATACCACGGTGTAATGAAATGGAAGAGCGCTAAATACGTAATAGCAATATTATACCGATATTACATATATTTGTACACTAAGGCAGATAATCTGATTTACAGAATAACAGAAGGGGACAACGGTATTACCAAGTCTTTCTATAATCATGGAGTCACTGGTCATGGATAGGAAAGAGTCAAGACCCTAGTACAATAGTGGCCGCCAGGAGGACATAGTGTTTCAATAGAGACTTGGTGTTCATGAAATATCACCTTGAAGCAAAGATTCCCCAAGATATGGAATAATTCCTGAATGTATACTCACCCGACTCCATGTATCAGGAGTCCAGCAAAGAAGATAATAAAGAGGTGGTGGGTATACCAAAATACTTCAAAGTAGCACCTGCGGATGAACTCGGTAGAGGACGTGATCATTAATATCAATGCCAGTGTGATCACCACACCGGTCACACCCGCAATGGTCGTGAAGCAAGTATAAGACTGGCTCTAAAGGGAGAGAGACAAAAGAAATATATAGTAAATGCTTTACATAAAATACATACAAGAGACTGACAAGAGACTGGCTAAGGGCTCGTTCACATCTGCGCCCGGTCTCCGTTATGCAGGTTTCCGTTTCCTGCATAAAACAGAGGCAGGAGACTGAAACCTGCAGGAGTCTTTCTCACCCATTCATTTGAATGGGTGAGAAAGCTGTCCGGCGGTGAGCGGCGGTGAGCGTTTTATGTTCTCAGCCGCTCACCGCCACTCACGGCCGGACCTGGTCTGTGCTTTCCGTCTTCTTGCATGCAGAAGACAGAAACCACAGAACGGAGACCAGAACGCAGGTGTGAACCTAGCGTAACACATACACTGTAACATCCAGAAAATATGTCTCAAAGTATTGTATTGCTTCTCCTTTAAGGAAGATACACTATATTACTAGCATATAGAATTACACCCAAAATTAACGTAATATAACAAAATCATATTGACTAATACAGGATAATAATACCGTATATACTCGAGTATAAGCCGACCAGAGTATAAGCCGAGACCCCTAATTTTACCACAAAAACCTGGGAAAACTTATTGACTCGAGTATAAGCCGAGGGGGGGAAATGCAGCAGCTACTGGAAAATTTCAAAAATTAAAATGGTCGGAGTTTTTGGGTGCAGTAGTTGCTGGGGAAGGGGAGGGGGTGTTTTGGTTGTCTGTCTGCCCCTTCCCTGATCTTGAAGACTGGGGTTTTTTCCCCCACTTGGAACTCAGTCTGGCTGAATATAGGGTATCTGCAGTGCTCCTATTAACCCCTTCCCAATGGAACAGGAGCACTGCAGATCCCCTATATTCAGTAGGCCGGGCACTGTCAGACACAGGGATATCTAATGTGTATGTGTTTCACAGTAATTTTCTACTTTTATATGTATTCTAGGGAAAGGAGGGATTTACAACTTTAAAAAATTTTTTTTTTAACCCCTTCCCGACATGCGCCGTAATAGTACGGCGCGTGTCGGGTCTGTAACTATGGCGACCGCCCGGGAGCCGGGCGGCCGTCATAGCCGCCGGGTGTCTACTGCTTTAAGCAGTAGACAACCGGCTCTCATGCCTCCGATCGGTCCCCGGACCGATCGGAGGCATTAACCCCTCCGGCGCTGCTGTCAAAGGCGCCGGAGGCGCCATTTTCCCGGCGGCGCATGGGCGCCGCCATTTTGGCAGGGATCGCCGGCTCCTGGAGCAAGCTCCAGGGCCGACCCCCCCGTTGCCATGACAGCCGGGAGCCTTGTTAAAGGCTCCCAGCCGGTCTGCAAATTCTCTCTTTTGCAGGCTGGTGTATACAGCCTGCAAAAGAGATGATGATTTTTTGCAATGCATTGCAATGCATTAGCATTGTAATGCATTGCATTAGTGATCAGACCCCCTGGGGTTCAACATCCCTAGGGGGTCTAATAAATGCAAAAAAAAAATAAAAAAAAAGTAAAAAAAAATAAAAAAAAATATAAAAAGTATTAAAAGTTCAAATCACCCCCCTTTCCCTAGAACAAATATAAAAGTAGTTAAAAACTGTGAAACATATACATGTTAGGTATCCCCGCGTCCGAAATCGCCCGCTCTACAAATCTATAAAAATATTTTTCCTGTTCGGTAAACGCCGTAGCAGGAAAAATAGTCAAAAGTGCCAAACCGCCGTTTTTTCACTGTTTTAATTCTGATAAAAATTTGAATAAAAAGTGATCAAAGCAATAACATTTCCCGAAAATGGTAGAACTAAAAAGTACACCCGGCCCCGCAAAAAAAGACGCCCTATGCATCCCCGTACACCTATGTATAAAAAAGTTACGGCCGTCGGAATATGGCGACTTTTAGAAAAAAAATTTTTTAACACCGTTTTGGAATTTTTTTTAGGGGTCAAAATGTAAATAAAACCATATAAATTTGGTATCCCTGGAACCATACCGAAACACAGAATACAGGGGACATGTCATTTTGGCTGCACAGTGAACGCCGTAAAACCAAAGCCCGTAAGAAAGTCGCAGAAATGCATTTTTTCTTCAAATCCACCCCATTCTGAATTTTTTTCCTGCTTCCCAGTACATTATATAGAATAATTAATGGTGGCATCATGAAGAAAAAATTGTCCCGCAAAAATTAAGACCTCATATGACTCTGGGAGCGGAGAAATAAAAAAGTTATGGGGTTTAGAAGGAGGGGAGTCAAAAACGAAAAACGAAAATCAAAAAATGCCATCGGCGGGAAGGGGTTAAAGCTTCTTTTTTTCTCCCACTATTTTATGGGAGATTCTATACATTGATATTGCGGCTGGTCATAGACCCCCTCCTAAAAAAAATAAAAATAAAATAACATTTTTTTTTTTTTGCTGACTTGAGTATAAGCCGAGGGGGGCTTTTTCAGCTCAAATACTGTGCTGAAAAATTGGGCTTATACTTGAGTATATATGGTAAGTTGATTTCATCCCCTTAAGAAGCACTCCAGCAAAAACACCCCTGGACTGCACTTCTTTTATGTCCACTTCAGTTATATCCTCACCTTTCACCACTCTGTTTTTTGATAAATCATCATCTTGAGATTTAAAGGGGTTAAAAAAAAACCAGGATACATCAATACAAAACAATCCCTAATATATATCCTGTTTAAGTTCAGCACTGCTTATCTGATTTATTTCAGATCATTAACCTCAGCTGTGACACTTCAATTGCAAAGTAAATACCCCTCCCTGTAAGCAGGACAGCCAGAAAATGTGGGGGTGATTTATTACCTGTGATTTCATTGGAGTGGAGAGTGGAGAAGGGAGGGGTACACAGAGAGTGAGCGCAGGCAGATGAATCATGGGGGATGTAGTTTATCCACAATGATACAAGGAGTAGCAAGTAAAATAAAGCCAAGTAAAGGGTGCACAAGAGAGCAATAATATTTGGAAGCTGGATGACCCCTTTAAAGGTCATGATCAATCCCATACTTGAGTCAGCAAAAAAAAATAAAAAAAAAATTTTTTTTAAGAGGGGAGGGGGGGGGGGGGTGTCTATGACCAGCCGCAATATCAATGTATAGAGTCTCCCATAAAATAGTGGGGGAAAAAAGAAGCTTTAAAAAAAAAACAAAAAAAAAAAAACAAAACAGTTGTAAATCCCTCCTTTCCCTAGAATACATATAAAAGTAGAAATTTACTATGAAACACATACACATTAGGTATCCCTGTGTCTGACAGTGCCCGGTCTACTGAATATAGGGGATCTGCAGTGCTCCTGTTCCGTCGGGAAGGGGTTAATAGGAGCACTGCAGATACTCTATATTCCGCCAGACTGAATTCCAAGGGAAAAAAACCAGTCCTCAAGCTCAGGGAAGGGGCACCAAACCAACCCCTCCCCTTCCCCCGCACCCAGCACCTACTGCACCCAAAAACTCTGACCATTTTAATTTTTGAAATTTTCCAGTAGCTGCTGCATTTCCCCCCCTCCCCCCGGCTTATACTCGAGTCACTAAATTTTCCCAGTTTTTTGTGGTAAAATTAGGGGCCTCAGCTTATATTCGGGTCGGCTTATACTCGAGTATATACGGTAAATTTTCTTAAATACTCTAAGGGATGATAAGTATACAGTGGGGGAAGCTTATCACAGTATGATAACTATATAAAACTGTCATAACAAGGCCTCTAAATATGGCCACAACTGGAGCAAGCAATGGGAGCCATATATATCTGGTGTCCATGAAACACAGACCTCAAGGATAAATGAACATGGCACGGTGACATCTGTAAAATAAAAAAGGCTTTATCTATACGTAGACGTCTCACAATTTTATAATGCTTTACCTCATATTTGGACCTTATTGGATTAACCCAACTTCCTTCCTCGCCACCGATGCTTGATAACATCCCTTTAAGAGTGTTATTGGAGGACTGCGCACCTTCATAGAACCTCTCAACATTAAACAAGTGCGCAATTGTGTGGACGGCTGAAAGAGACATAATACAAGTCATGAAATGTTTAGTATTGGACTAAGCAGAGTCAACCAGCGTGGCCGCCATTGCCAGTCTAGTAGGGGTTGTCTATCACATTTCAGCTGGACAGCAGTGATACGTTTCCTACTCTGGGGGGTTTACATGGAAATTACTACTTGATAAAATGCCTATATTGAATGTAGATAGTGAGTTATTCAGGTCTATGTACATTTATTGGGTGTTGCGGCACTTTATAATGGTTTCTTACAGCTGATCGAACCCCGGCAGATTTGCTAGGGCCGTCTCTGTATACGAATACAGACCAGAGACATCACCGTCAGGTTTACAACAGAGGATACAAAGAGTGTAACGGTTTATTGTAATATAGACGGATCATTGTCCTGTAAAGAGTTCCAATGTGAATGTTACCTGTCATTAATGCAATTGTATAACCCAGGATCTTGTGAAAGGCCAGATTGTTGTCAAGCTGTTTCCTCACTGAGCGTCGACAACACTAGAAGAAAACAGAGAAGATTTCACATTAGAATTTTGGACCTACAAACAGGGTCGGACTGGCCCGCCGGGGAACCGAGGAATCCCCCAGTAGGCCCCGAGCCTTGACTGACAGTGCTCATTTCCTCAATGCAGAAGCACTGGTCAAGGGCCCGATCGGGATGTCAGGGGCTGGTTCGGGCCCCTGTCCAGTGCATTTGCATTGATAAACTGACCACTGCTGTAACATTAAAGGGGCTATCCAGGAATTAGACATCTACGGCCTATCCTTACTATATACAAAACAGGGCTGGAAGCCTATTGGCTCCGTGATCTGTATAGTATCAGGGGCAGAGAAATGAGCTGCAGTACCGGCACCTGGTCACTATATAGGGAGAGGCCACGTATAGTACGAGTACTGGGAGTCGCCTCATACAGTTGATCCATGTAGGGATCAGATATTTATGGCCTATCCTGTGGTTAGATCACACATTTCTATTTCTTGGACACCCTTTTGTAATATTTGTCTAAGACTTGATATTGATTGCCCTCCCAGCACCCCCAATGATCAGCAGATCTGCACGGTATATGGTGCCAGAAGCACATAGTTTAGCACACTCTACTGGCCGAGCTGGGGTATTGCCGCCTAGATCCCATTCAACTCTACTACAATTTTTGGGTACAAAGAAATTTTTTTTTTTTCTTACTTTATTTTTTTAATATTTGGTTGTTCTCCAGAATAGGACAATGGTATTCTTAACCATTTAACTCCCACTTCATCCAATTTCCCTGTTTGTATCTCTTGTATTTTTTTATATAACATTTTTCATAAGGTAATATCGTTCTTGCACTTACTGCACAGGTTCCACGTAAAAAGGACAGTAGGTTTCGACAGACCGGTAACAAAATTAGCAAACAATTAAAATTAAGACAAGCAGCAGATCCTCGAGCCCAGGCGAGAGCAGACTGAAATAGAAGAGAAATAAAGAATCTCATTTTACATTATTTCATAAGGGCTTTTTTATTTATTTAAAATTGGAACTGACATCTGTATTGTATAGATATAGCAGTGTTAACTATCAAAAATGATACAACACAGGTGCAATATTTTATGCTGCATAGAGCCACCAGTTAGTGCAGGAGCCGCCCATCAATTCAAAAGAATAGCCTGGCAATGCCTGCTGATAAACTTATTTTCTCTTTGTTTTTCAGGTTCGTCAAATTTTCTTGGACTGCGTGGATAATCTTCTTAATTTTTTATAAAAAAGGGTTGTGTAGAGGGGGGACGCTTAGCCATAAACTGTAAATTTACAAGATGTGGGTGGGAACGGTTTAGAAATGTAAATGAAATGGACCTGCAATGTCAGACACAGCAATATTTTTGAACATCCTACAACTATTTTTCACTCTTTCACATATCAAGTATATTAAAAATGCAAAGGCTACTAACCTGCCCTAAAACAATATATAATGTAAATCAGGAGGGGACATATTATGTGAATGTTATGTGTGCGTTATGTGACCGTGCGGGGACTCCGTCCCCCACTACACTTAAAATATGTGGAAAAAAAGGTCTTGCAAGCAGGACTTTTCTCTCTGTCAACTTTGGGCAGAAACCCAATGTACTCCATCTTTGGGGTTCGAGCATAAAGACTTTTTAAGTCGATAGTGTTTTTATTTTTTGGGTCTAAGAATGAAAATCCGAACGCTAGTGTGAACCTATGGGTAATCTGGATGTGCCACATTCAATAGCGATTTGTGCGGTACACATGCCAAGCCACCTCCCTTTCACGTTGAACCACAACTCTTTGTCAAACAAGGCATAAATAGTGTCTAAAGTAGAATTTGAAATAGAAGTTTGACGCATTCAGCATTCACACCGACCCCCCCCCCCCCCCAGTGTCTTAGGCTAGGTTCACATCTGAGTTTGGGGATTCCGTCCCCCATTCTGTTTGAAAAACGCGGGGAGAAAAGTCTGCATTTTTCAGGCTGAAACTCTGTGGACTCTCTTATTATCCATGGGGTCCACAGATTTCCACAGGTTACCGCTTTTTCAGTGGATTGGGTTTATGTTGTTCAGGTCCCCAAGCGTATGTGAAGAATTGGAAACCCCAACACAAGTGTGAACCTAGTGTAGTTTCGTTAAATTTTCAATATAACCGCCAAGACAGTTTACAGAACAGTTGACACCCAGCTTTCGATAATTCCTGAATAGTAGAATATTTTATATACATTGATTTACGCAGGGGCTTAGCTGTATAATTAGGCAACTAAGAAATGTAGGAAAGATGGGTGGTGTGTCCTGTGGAAGTGGCACTTGTGTACTTGTCAGTAAGGCAGTAATCCATGCTCCATCTCATATCATATATTATAAAGCTTTAATACATTAATAGAAAGTGGTTGGGTTGACATATTTTTCTATACCACTTGAGAGAAATAATAGCCTCTGTAGTGTCAGATGGGGTGGTGTCAGATGGGGCAGTGTCCGATGGGGCGGTGTCCGATGGGGCGGTGTCCGATGGGGCGGTGCCAGATGGGGTAGTGCCAGATGGGGTAGTGTCAGATGGGGTAGTGTCAGATGGGGTAGTGTCAGATGGGGTGGTGTCAGATGGGGTGGTGTCAGATGGGGTGGTGTCAGATGGGGTGCATTTAGTACAGCTAATGATTCATTGCTATTTCTTAGATACACAATATATTGGTCCATACTTACCCCCAGTATAACTCTTGTATATGCAAATTGATTTTGGTTTTGATATATCATAAAATAATAAATAAATAGGAAAATGTTTAGTCCAAGCCAGGCAGCCTGAAAGAAATAAACATATATGTCAGGAAAAGATTTCACTATGGTGAGATTCCAATAAATTACAGTGGATTAAACTGGAAGGCGTGTATTATTAGATTCTTAAAGGGATTCTGTCAATAGGAAATCAGGATAAAACTCATAACAATACCCTGCAGGGCTTCAACAGTTTCCAAAGATGTCTTCCTTATTCTGCATTGCAACTCCATTTCCATGAAAATTACCTGATAAGGACTTTAGGGCATTTGTTCTTCACTATCTGCTCCAGACTACTGCCCCTAACTGCTGCCCCGATTCATCCCCCATTGTAAGGTCTGTAGTTAAGGGAGAATGGAGTGAAACCCCAGCAGGAGAAGAAACACCCCTAAGGCCTGACGTTGCAGAAATGCAGCTTTCTTGGCACAAATTTTGCTGTGGTTTTTTGAGACAAAGTCAGGAGTGGATTGAGCAGAAAGCGGATTGAGCATATTTTCCATTTCTTTTGTAACCATTTCTTGGTTTTGGCTCATAAAAAACAGCAAAAACTTCAACAAAAAAGCTGTTTCAGCAACGTGTGGCCTTTGTCTAAAGCCCTTTTCAACCTAAAACCCTTAGGGTCCATCACACGAAGTTTATTTGGTGAGGATTTTGACGCTGAATCTGTTTCAGTATCCACGTTGAAAAAACGCCTCCCCATAGGTTCTATGGGTTACGCTCAGCGCCGTGCCTCCCATGAGGCGACCTGTGCTATGCTGGGCTCCCCGGGAGGGTGGCATTTTTGTTGACCTAAGCCAGTCCAGAACAAGCTGTCCTGGACTGGCTTAGTGTCACCGTCTCGGCAGCCCGGCACAAGAAGCGAGCGGTGGATTGGGGAGGCCCTGTGGACGCAGTGCTGCTCCACTGGCCTCCCCTCACGCTCAGGCAGAGAGCAGGTCCTCTCCCTGTCTGCTCTCTGCCTGCTAATTCCGCCCCCTTTGCTCCACCCCCTCCGCCCCCTCCTCCGGGGGTGGGGGGGTGGGTGGGTGGCTTTCTGTCATCCGCCTCAGGCGGCATAAAAGCTAGGTTCACCCCTGGTTACGCTAGGATTTTTCTGCTAGTGGGAAAAAAAGCTTCCTTCAGGCACCCCCAAAAACTAAATCAGTCAATGGGGGGCGGAAGGTCCCCTTGGAATTGGCAAAAACCGCGTGGAAAAACTGCTAGTGTTTTTTTCAAGGTCCATACACTGTGCTGGAGGAAAAAAATATCTCCTAATTCCTGAAGCGGATTTTTACTTGCCAAAAAACTCCATGTGAATGGACCCTTAAATCATGAGAATGAAGCCACAATGCAGTACAAAAATGTATCTTTGGTAAGTGTAGACGCCATCCTACCTGGAACTGACATTAGTTTGACAAAGATTTTTCTACTGACAGACTCCCTTTAACTACACAGGAAATAATGACTTCGGGAATAGAAGTATTAATTAACAAAATGTATTGAATGAACAAAAGAGAAATCTAAGTCTTGGTGGAGGAGCCCTGGAAGTGATACGGTTCCCACAGAGCCCTGATCTCACCATCGCCAGGTCTGTCTGGGAGAACATGAGGAGACAGAAGGATTGGAGCAAGCCTACATACACAGTAGATCTGTGCTTAGGTCAACAAGATGTTTGGAACAATCTCCCTTCTAAGTTTCTTCAAAAACTGTCTGCAAGTGTGCCAAGAATTTCTCTTTTGTTCATTCACTTAAAGTGGTTGTCCCATCTCAAGGATCCTATCTATACTGCTTGTTAATGTGGATGTAAGACTTTTCCTAAATACACTGCTTCAGCAAAACTGCTTTGTTTGTCCACTATCTTACTTTATTCAATTCTTTGTGGCCACAGCCCTGACTTATCTGCTCATGAGTCAAGTGATGTATCTGCTGCTCTCAGGGGGAGGGAGGAGGGGATAAGTGCAGGGAGCGAGCCTGTGTATCTAGCTATTCCTGTGTCTATACCACGTGACCTAGGTCCTGCACTCAGATAGGGGAGAGGAGCTGCTTTCATTTCTTCTGTTCTCCCAGTTATCAGGCTAGCTAATACAATTGTGTTCATTATGGCAGAGACAGGCAGTCTCTGTATGTAACACAGAATGGAATTGCTGCTTCCTGTACTTCATAGTCCAATATTGTGTATATAGTGTTATTTGAGGACTTTTGATGACATCACAGGCCCTTCAGTCGCCCCATAGTATCACGCTATGCGCTGGGCGGAGCTACACGCTAATTTGGGGGCGGGGCTAAATAGCCGGTTGCATGTGAAACCCCGCCCACCAAATGATGCAAGAAACCAGGAAGAAAGAAGATTTTACAACTGTGAAGACTGGTGAGTATGCGACGTGGGAATACCCCTTTAATTTTGTTAATTGACAAAAATAAAGTATTAACACTTTTTCATTACCTGCCTAAGACTTTTGCACACCACAGTATATAGCTTAATAGTCAGGGGAGTAACTACCGGGGTAGCAGCGGAGGCAGCTGCCACAGGGCCCGGGATACTAAGGGGCCCGGTGACAGCTGCTATTACTGCGGATTTTTTTTAAAATAAAATAGGCCGTTACCTGCTGGTGTAACTCCAGAACGTAACGGGCTCTATTTACTGCAGCGCCGGGGGCTGCCTGAAGATGAAGAGGAGCTGCCTCCTCCACAGTCCATCTTTTAACATTAGTAAAGGCAGCAATTGCTGCCTTTACTACTGCACCCAAGCAGGGGCCGCCTGCTGTCCGGGCCCCTGCTGCCTCCCAGCACTTGCACAGTGACAGCGGGCAGCAGAAACTTCTATCTCCTGCCCGCTGTACCCAGGCCCTGTGCCGGCATCTATACTAGTAGATTGAAGGACCTGAGACATGATGTCATCAAAGGTCCTTTAATCTACTAACATATAATTTTGTGGGTGGAGCTACTCGGATAGTACAGGTCAGTGTACAATGGGGGGAATGGGTTATAGGCTGTGTGTGAGAAAGTCTGCACCCCCATTCCTTCCTTTCTCACATACAGCCTGCACACCTATGTACCCCTCTACTCACATTCTGCACCCCCCATTCTGCCCTATGTGAGCAAGAGGAGGGAATGGGTGGTGTAAGCTGTGTGTGAGCAAGAGGGGTACATGGGCATGTAGGCTGTGTGTGAGCAAAGAAGGTGACCTGGGGGTGCAGGCTGTGTGTGAGAAAGAGTGTGGTGGAATGGGGGGTTCCCCACTTGGTCGCACACAGCTTGCACCCCCATTTCCCCTCTTGCTTATACACACCATGCACCCCTTGTCACCCTCTTATTCACAAACAGCCTACACGCCGATATACCCTTCTTGGAGGAGGCCCCATGTCAAAAGTTCACCATGGGGCCCCGCCATTCCTAGTTACACCACTGTTAATAGTATTTAATACTAAGCAATGTATGTATTCAATACAAACACAACATATGAACCCGAACATAATTGTATTTCTCACAGTATACTGTGCATTTAACATGTCACTGTTGTTTCTGGCTTTTCAGGATATCAGCAGTTTTTAGCAATTTTTCCCTCTGCATATTGTAGCTGGAATTTATACCCTGCACACAGTAAGTAGAGGGGAATCTGCTCTATTTAAAAAACAGCCCCAAGAACCTCCTGGGAAAAATCTAGAGAAGTGCCGACCTGTACTAATGTGAATAAGGCCGCTGTCCTCTGTAGCCTGTTTTGAGATGGATATGGCAGGGGTTTCAGAAAGTCAGTTTAGTGGGGGGATGGAGCTGAAAGGAGCAACTTTGTCTGCTAAAATATTTCACATAGTTTCTCACACGTTCTATTCCTCTATAACCAGCTTTTCTAGAAAGGACAATTATCTGCTCCTTTACTGTGGAAATGTTTATCCTTTGCAGTAAAACTTGTTTGATAACTGAACTTTTTTTATTCTATTTAACCAGAATTTACAGAATTGGGAAGAAGTTACATAATGTATAAGTCACTACCATATATAACCTTATATCACAGGAGACATTAGATGAACATCAGCCACACTGATTTTTGTACAAGGGATCGAGCATTCAGGATTTGGACATGCCCAATCCTGTGTTTCCTCAGGAGATAATGTACATGCAGATACCACGGCAATACCAAATTTATATAGCTTATGTTATGTTTTACTACCATTACAAAAAGAAAATATTTTCTTCGATCAGCCATATTCTGACACCTGTAGCTTTTTTTTATATTTGCGCATTTAGGAGATGTCTAAGGCAAGTTTTTTGTAGTTTTTATTGATTCCATCTTGGGCATTGTCTGATGACAACTGCTTTTCATTATTTTTTTATTGGAATGTAAAACAGCCAAAAAATAGCGGATTGGTAATTTTGATTTGTTTTACCTGGTATAGAACCGAGATATCCCATAAACATGTTATAGATGTGGCCCCACGTCTTAGACTCGCAACTATCTCAAGAACAGGGTTGGGGATACCAGTCCCATGGACATTGTGCATACAGACATGGCCGACCATGTGTAACCCTCTACAATTGCTTTGTCTGAAAACAGTCGCAACCACTTTCTTGTTTTCAGAGAGCTGCAGATATGCCGCCATCTGTCTGCTCATAGCAACAGCCGCAGGACTGGGGTGACGGACCACCGATCTCAAGATTGATCCTGCCCCTGCAAGACATCCATGTCTGATATAGGAAAACACCTTTAATAAACAAACCTCTCCCAAAGTAGCTACTCCTGCGGTCAGCGCTCATGGACTTCTTAATACAGGGCATGTATGATAAAATCTAGAGCGGAGATTGGTATCAATTGAGTTAAAGTTTGGAATTTCTTGAATGTAACATTAAGGCTGGTCTTACATGACCGTAGAGTTTTCTGATCAGCAACTTAAATTTCATTTCCAAATGTCATTCCACAGACGTCCGTGTCTATCGGCGCACACCCATAGAGTTCTATGGAACAGTCCGTGCCGTGATGTGCGTGACTTTGCGGACCTGCGGTATTCAATGCGGACCCAGTCACGTCACAACACACCACGGATAAAATATCCGGTGGTGTAAGATGCTGCACTGAATATAATGTGTCCGCAAATGGTCCGGAATTGAGAACCCACAATTGCAGTTTAAGACCAGCCTAAGGAAGGTTCTGTTTCTAATGCGTCAGCGTTACATTGTATTTTGACAAGTAATAATATAATTCTTATTATTCTATTCAGTCCAAGTAATACAAGGATGTAGATAATCACTAATAGACACAATTTCTTACCAGAACTACTGCAGAGAACCAGTGGTTCGCAATCCAGTTTCCCATGTTGCTCCTTTGTCTTCTTCCTCCTGACTGTTACTTAGACCTTTCCCTCCTCATGCAGATGACGGAGTGTCCTGTGTGTTTGTCCGCCGCTGCCTTTATGTTCCATCTATTACTCACTCCTTTGTCTGTAACAGGTGAATTCCCAGTGTAGCTCTATGAGGAAACAGTCACATTTTGTGTCTCCCCGCCCAGTGTTGCATTATTCTGACATTTCCTATACTTAGTCTTTCCTCAGTGAGATAAATAATCTAATAATAATCTAATCTCTGATCTAAGAACATGACATCACCACGTATTTATCTTCTAGTTTTTATTTTTCTACAGTGATCATGAATAATAAAGAAAAGTGAAAAGGGAGAGAAATTGAGATGGAAAACATGGCTGCCTAAGGGGGTTAAGATGGTGCGTCTGCAAGGGACAACAAAATAAGCTTTCCCTCATTGTCCTGACTTTGCCTCTTCCTTAGACATCACCCCTGCACTACTATAAAACACCTCTGCTGTCTCTAATTTCGAGTCTTCTCTTTACCTGAAATTCTTGTGTTTCCGCCATCTATGAACCTTCTATCTATCTGTTACCAAAACCCCTAGGCGGTATACATGCTGTCTTGGGTTATATGTCACTCAGACCTCTTCTCCTAGAAGAATCAGAAAACCTTATCTTTGCTCTGATACATTCTCATCTTGTCTATTCCTTATTAATCGGTCTTCCACTTAATGCATCAGCCAGACTTACCTTTAAGTTCAGCCA
This sequence comes from Leptodactylus fuscus, assembly GCF_031893055.1. Lineage (NCBI taxonomy): Eukaryota > Metazoa > Chordata > Amphibia > Anura > Leptodactylidae > Leptodactylus > Leptodactylus fuscus. The sequence continues at coordinate 22,128,248 of NC_134275.1, read as the reverse complement.
CTACACAGATGCATCGTACCTTGTGTCGGTCACTGCCCTGGCTGCCCATCCACCACACTTGCCCACACATCCCTCCATAGTGCTGACCTCCCCCTAGATCTCCGCCCTCATCCCGTTCTCTCCATTCTGACAATCACCTTACACTTGTATGCTCTGTTATCCTACATCCCACTTCCACCTCTTGAGATGCACCGATGCTGCGGAGTGCTCTACAATCAACTAAATACCCGACTCAAAAAATGGGACCTTAAAGCACAACTTTGTAGGCTTTTCTACATTTCCTCATACTATGCTAACATTTCTCGCCCTAAACCGCGTAAAAGCAATCTTTGGCACTCCAGCTATTGTGGCACTACAAGTCCCAGCATGTCTATTTGTTATACACACAGATGTGAATGGGGCACGATGGTGTTGTGGCGTGCTGAGGGTTGCTGATCCCTTCTATAAACTATCCTTTATTATGTATAATCTGACCCCTCCATAGACGTTACCCTGCCCTCCATACACTTAGTATCTGTATATTCACAGATATCAGCTAATGGCTCATACAGTTAGGGGGCATACACACGGAATAACGCGGCGCTGATTCTGGCACGATAACTTGCGTAAGAATCAGCACTGGAAAACAGAATCCCATTGACTTCAAAGGATTCTGTTTAACGCACGTAACACAGAACCCATTGAAGTCAATGGGATTCTGTTTTGCAGCGCTGATTCTTACGCGAGTTGTTGTGCCAGAATCAGCGCCGTGTGTATGCCCCCTTATATGACCTTATTGATTTAAAGATGGCTGGACCATTGTACTATATGGAATTCTTATTATTGAAGTGCCAAACTTCTCTAGCTCCCTCTAGTGTTCATTTAATAACCTGTCAGAATGTCAAGCTTTTGTGTCCAGGGTCAGAGAGAATGAGCTGATTCTTATTATTGGGTTTGCTTAATAAGGAGTCACTCATTATACCCGCTGTGCAGCGCGACCGCGACCGAGTTACTCAGCATGTGTGACCACCAGCGCTGGAAACATTACAGACGGAGATAGGGAACGTATTGTATTCTGGCCGGTCTCAGACTCTACAACCTCACAGCTTATTACATATATCTATTTACCCAGAAAACTGCTCATGAAAAAGTAGTAAAGCTATGGATTCACATCAGAGGTTCTGCTTAAGATGTCTTCAAAAACCAAGGACAAAGTAACACCGAATACAGCAATACTTTGACAAAAAGCAACAGAAACGATATATAGTCAATGCTGTCCATTAGGAGCCATTGATGTCCAACATATGACAGATCCAACATCCTATAGCAAAACAGAAAAACATGCAGGATCCATTCACATGGAGGAATATGGTGAGGAATTTGGTGTGGAAAAAAAAAAGCCTCCCATTGACTTCCATGGGCTCCTTTTTCTGCTGTGAGAAGGTAATATTTGCATTCTGGGCTAAATGGAAGGAGAACAACTAGAGTCAGAGGAGAGGTCACCTGTGAATCACCAAAAGTCTTTGTTGACCTTTGATGGCATCTGCCCAGTACTGGATTAACGCCGATGGTCTGTGTTTAGATGACGGGCGGCATTCTTGTTTGTCAAACACTTCCCAGCGTATTCTTACCATTGTTCAGGTCCTATCAGGGGGTGCAGTTCTGAGTGCTACAAAGTACAATGGCAATGTACAGCTTGGCTCAGCAATAGATTTCTGTACTGGTCTTGGGTCTAGCACAGTATAAATACATATATTGAGATTGCTTTTGGTTCCATAAATTTTAACAAACTCGTTACTGTATTTAAAGAGGACCTTTCACCGATTTGGGCACAGGCAGTTCTATATACTGCTGGACAGCCGACAGTGCGCTGAATTCGGCGCACTGTCGGCTTTCCCGATCTGTGCACCGGGTAAAGCGCTATTGGTGCCGGTACTGTAGTGCTTTACAGTCAGAAAGGCGTTTCTGACAGTCTGTCAGGTACGTCCTTCTCCACAGCAGCGCCTATCGCACTGTACTGTGTAGCGGGGAGGAACTCCCCCCTCCCTTCCTGATAATACTCATCTATGGACGAGCACTGTAGGCAGAGGGAGGGGGGCATTCCTCCCCGCTCACACTGTACAGTGCGATATGCGCTGCTGTGGAGAAGGACGTTCCCAACTGACTGTCAGGAACGCCCTTCTGACTGTAAAGAGCTTAGGTACCAGGACTGATAGCGCTTTACCCGGGGCACAGATCGGGAAAGCCGACAGTGTGCTGAATTGAGCGCACTGTCGGCTTTCCACCAGTATATAGAACTGCCTGTGCCCAATCTGATGAAAGGTCCTCTTTAAATACAGTAACAAGTTTGTTAAAATTTATGGAACCAAAAGCAATCTCAATATATGTATTTATACTGTGCTAGGACTAAAGGCTCGTTCACATCTGCGGCCCGGCACTCCGTACTTAGGTTTCCGTTTCCTGCCTAAAACACAGGCAGGAGACGGAAACCTGCAGGAGTCTCTCTCACCCATTCATTTGAATGGGTGAGAGAGATGTCCGGCCGTGCGCGGCAGTGAGCGTTTTAGGTTCTCCACCGCGGTACCGGGTTTTATAATGCAGTACTCTGTGTCCGGATAAAAAAATCCGGTTTCGCGGCGGAGAGCCTAAAACGCTCACCGCCGCGCACGGCCGGACCCGATCTATGGTTTCCGTCTTCTGGCATGCAGAAGACGGAAACCATAGAACGGAGACCATAAACGCAGGTGTGAACCCAGCGTCAGACTGAAATCAAGTTACTTATTGTACCCCTCAAAACTACACCTCCTTATATGACCTGAACAATGGTAAATGTATATTATGGCCGGGTTACAGTACCAGTATATATTTATTGATTATGTAGATAATCTGTTCTCCCTTAGTTCCAACAGCAGCACAATACGGGGCCTTATGCTGCTGTGGGACGACAGGGAATATTAAATGGAAACTTTGTTACTCTATATAATAGGAGTAAATGCTAATGCAATTCCCTGGTTGGGTTGTGCAAACGGTATAAAACTCATAAAAGCTGGGACTATCGGGAACCTGGAGCTGGCCTGACCCGTTCGGCCACTATATAAATAAATTTACAGGAAATGATGATCCTATAGAACAACATATCCAATCCTAGAAAGTAAGATACTTGTAAGCGCTGCACAGATATCATCCCCAAGTAATAGACTGAGCCTTATGTTCAGGGACCAAACAGCCCTTACAAGTACCCTACTTTTCGAGGATCGGATACATTGATCTATAAGATTGATAACATTGTACAGGTGTGACCCTATCCGATCAGGGCTGTAGAGATGGGTGTGAGGCCAGTTTTGCAAAGAGTCAGAAAATGTTACCGGACTGTGACTTGAAAATAGAATGATTATTAAATATTATATTATACAATTATTCATATCAGGAAACTAATCTGATGCAGAGCTCGTTGTATTGACTCTCATAAGAATACAGGAAAGTTTAGAAACGTTTCTCATATACATACGTTATAGTCTTTATATCCAAGGCCCCGATATGAAATTGAAATACACGGACTATTTTTGTCTCCAGAGTTTTCTTCCTTATCTAGGCCGGTTGTGGAAGGTTTTCCTAAGAAGCTTTTATCTCTTCCTGCTCAGATTTTGTCTGATATTATGTAAGAGCCGTGACTCTTCTATCCTGGGGGACATTGAAGCTTCTTGTTTGAGGTGTGTATTTCAATACCTGTAGAACGCTATACCATGGGCCCTTGGCATCTATAGTCTTGTCATGCAAGGTAAGAAACCTGTTAAACACTTGAAGAAGACAGCAACTTTATAGTTTCTATAATTCTAGTATACCGCACTGCTGTGCTCTGAAACGACTTGAAATATCCTCACTGCTTACCCCTACCCTGGATTTCAAGACCCTCTACTGGAATAGCTACAGAAACAGAGGACTATAGTGGATACCGGATTTATATTGCCTGTTATTCTGCTACCAAAGTAAAGAGCCCCCTTTGTGCCCCCTATGCAGATAGATCCCTGCATTTCCTGATGTTACTTCTTTAAAAGGGATTCTACCATTAAAACCTCTTTTTTTGTGGATAAGAGGTCCAGCTCCAGCAGAGCCAAGTGTGAATGCTGGCCGGCGGCCATTTTTGGGAGGCTGCTCCTGCATTCAACTTCAAGAGCAAGAGCAGGAGAGCATTAGGGGGTGTTCACATATAGGAATTTGATTGAAAACTTCTACTTCAGGAATTTGGGGCCAGAGCCCCATGTGGCAGAAAAAAAAAAATCACAGCGTTTTACAGTCACAGCAAAGTGGATGGGATTTTAGCGAGTCCCATGCTCACTTTTAGGTAAAAACCACGCTTTGGACACGCCGCGGTTTTGAAAGTCGCAGTATGTCAAAATGAAAACACCGGCGGTTTCCCATAGGTATAATTGAAACTGAAAGTCCACAGAGGAAACCCTTGCGAACTTTCTGTCTAAAGCGCTGCGGAAAGATCCGCTATGCGTTGCTGTTGCGTTTTTTCCCACAGCGCTTTTTTGCTGCAGAACACCAGGTGGGGCCTTGCGCGGACATTAGCATCGGACACTAGCTGTGTCTGTACATTTTGCATTGATTTAATACGACATCATGTGCGTTCTTTTACAGTCCGTGTCCATCTTTAAGTGTCCGTTCACAAAGATGTCCGATTTTTCAAGCAGACAGCAAAAACCTACATGTACATGTGAACGGACGCTTAAGGACAGACACGGACTGTAAAAGAACGCACATGGTGTCCTATTAAATCAATGCAAAATGTACGGACACAGCTAGTGTCTGATGCTAATGTCCACGCAAGATTTTGCGTGGACATTAGCATCGGACCCTAGCTGTCAGACACCGACGCTAGTGTGAACGCCCCCTAAGATGCGTGCACATGGCCCTATGTTCACCAAGCTCCACGCTTTACACTTCTGGCATAACTTGTAACTTATTTTTGGTGTGAAGCGGTCACGAAAATGTTTTTAGGCTTTGCGTGAAAAAGTGCTGATACTTGTGCCTTGCTAGAAACATCTGAAATGTGTGTACACTAGGGGACGTGAAATTATAGAGTCTAAAGTTTGGTGAAAGGTCTGGGGTAGCGGAGAAACACATAAGTAGGTGTTATTGTAAAAAGTCCGATCTCAGGCTGACTTTATTATAAGGCCAGCAACTATAAAAGGAGCTTTGGAGCTGCTAATCCCATATAGCGAATCCCATAACCACAATACAAAAAAATATGCGTAGTGGACATGCGGCGATTTCCAAGACCATTGCAGTTTTAGAAATTGCAGCGTGTCCATTATACCTTTGGGAACGCCGGCGGTTTCTCTATCGGTGTAATAGAAGCCATTAATCCACTGAAGAAACCAATTTATCCCACAGTGTTTTTTTTTTTTTTTGCTGTGTCCCCGCTATGTGAGGCCTTCTCCTAAGTCAGACTTAGGCTAAGGCCCCACGGGACGTTCCACAGCTCTAAAGTGCTACGGGAACAAGCACGGAGGCAATGCATCGCAGTTCTTCCCGCAGTGCTTTGAACAGAAAATTCACTGAGTTTTCCTCCGCGGACTTTGTTACCATTATATCTACGGGGAAACCGCCGGTGTTTCCATAGATAGAATTGACATGCTGTGATTTCCAAAACTGCGCGTTATTTCCCGCATAGTGGGCATGGGATTCTCATGAATCCCATCCACTTTACATGTACTGTATAATGCCGCAAATTTCCTGCGCAAATCGCAGCATTTCCAGCCCTGGCCTTAGGCTGGTCTTACATGACCGTAATCTGCAGGTAAAACTCGCAGGAATAATTGACATTCACTTTTTGCATTACAACAAATTCTTTACACAGCAGGTGGATGTAATCGTTCACGTCTCATTCACTATGCTGTGAATGTGAACATGTTGAGTGTGCGCCTGCGCGTGTACATGCGTCTGTCCCAAGTCTAAGTCTTGATTTATAAATTGTTGTTTTTTTTCCCTGAGGTTTTTACACTGACTTTTTTGCATATTTTTGACAGATGAAATATATATATATATAAAAAAATATTTCAAAATACAGATAAAACCCTTCCACTATGTATAAAGCAAGCCTTAAAAGTAAGCCCAAGATTTCTCTCTCATCACCTGAATGTCCCAATCTTATTTGCATAATGACCAATGTCACCGCCAAGGAAGTGACAGAATGACATAGAGGAGAAGGAATGTTATGTTTACATGCTGGGAGGTTATAATTGGAAAATACAGACACATTCAGACATAGATACTGAGCTATATGCAGGGGGAATTCCATGGAACAGGTGACAGACTCCGAGCAGTATAACCCCGGTGACTAGTGACTGTAGTACGGCGACCTCAGATTAGTTATGGAGTCACATGGATGACAAGAAATCTGCTGACAAGTAATAACAACTATGACTACAAGTAATAGAAGGTGAACGCTCACAAGATACCTGGAAATGCCCGATCTACTAAGTGCCCTAAATTCCCTGCAGCCAATAGGACTCCTGGATCTGTGCTTTCGGTTTCTCTTTGCTTCCTCACCACATCCAATGGAGGGAATTCATCAATTCTGGTCAATACTTGCACCAGAATTTTGCGACATTTTTATGGCTCTTTCATTTAAAGCAGACTCAAATTTATTGGAAGTTCAATGAAGATGACACAACTAAGACAATGTTCAGGTTTTTTTTTTTTTAATGCAGTTTCTGAAGTCAAAACCAGAAGAAGATGGAAGAGAGGCAGCACCTGTCCTTAAAGGGGTATTCCCATCTCGCTTGTTCACCAACCTGCAAGCTCTGTGCTCTCTTCACTTCCTGGATTTCTCGGCACATTGGTGGGCGGGGTTTCACTTGCTCTGCTATCTGCTATGTTTGCAGTCAGTAATGAGGGATTGGTTGTAAATGAATTACCACAGTATGAATCTGATGTAGCAGAGCTGGATTTGAGTCAGTTTGCAATACATACACAGGTAATGGACTCCCTATCTCAGCCCTTATCAGCCATACTCAATTAAACTGGCTGATAAGTGGAAGAGCAGGAGATAAGAGCTCATAAATCCCGAAGCTCTCACCTCCCCCCTCCCTTATCTGAGGAGCTCCATTGCTTGTCTGTGGCAGAGACATACACAGCTCAGAGCTGCTCCCAGCACTCAGCCCCTCCCTGAGAGCAGGCAGCTACATCACTTCGGGACTGAGCAGATAAGCCCGTTGTCCGGGGCCCGTGGTCATAGAAACGCAGTGTAAACAATGAAGTGAATAAATTAAGATAAATCTTCTTAAGGTTAAGTCCCCATGTAGCGGGTCGCAGTGAAAAAGTGCTGCAAGACAAATCACGGCGGAAATGCATCACATTTTCTCTAGCAACACTTTTCCCAGAAAGTCCGCAGAGTTTTCCTATGGCAGACCGTGAGCATTGTCGTAGGTACAATTGACATGCTGCGATTTCCAAACATGCAACAGTTTTGTAAACGACAGCGTATCTGCTGTGTGTATTTTTCTGCAATGTGTGAATGGGATTTGATAGTCCCATCCGCTTTGCAGGAACTGTAAAACGCCATGGAAACTCTGCGGCGTTTACACCATGTTGGACTTCGGCCTAAATGTACCCAACACACTATTATACACTACCTAGGTGTAACATGTCACGGGGTCATTAGCATTTTATTCACCTGCTAATCCGTATAGACTAAGGCCTCATACACATGACAGTGAAAAATGGTGCACTGTGGTATAAGTCACACCCCATGTCTAGCAAGATGAAAAATGTTATCCCAGCTAGAAGTGCCGCGTTGTACAAAGATGACACCAGTGCCTAGTTGTAAACGCAATAGTAAACCTGGGCCATTAATATCAATGGAGTTATTCATATGTCTGTTTGACGGCCCTTTTTAATGGACTATTGCAAAACAAAGGGGACATGTTCTACTTTTGTCTGTTTTCTCAACTCAATATACTCGAGTCTATGAGGGATCCATGAAAACAGTAGCACCAAAGAAGCAAAACGGCCATGAAAATATACAGGCAACTGAGTCCTGGGCCCTGGAGTGTGACCAAAGATGGCGGGCGGGGGTGTACAATGCTGCAGCAATACATTACTGTGTATAATAAAGTGTGAATGATAACATCTGAGCTTAGCCTGATAATGTACAATGGAATTGGTGTCAAATAAAGGGCTATTTGGTTGGTTTTAAGCAAAAAAACAAAAAAACAGCCCCCCTCCCAATAAAACTGTCCTATCACTGGATAAAAGCAAACCCCCCTTGGCCTAATTCCCCACTCATCTTCATATAACATATAAATAAAAATCTGACTATTAACTCCTTACAGGAAAGCTCCTATCAGAGGTAATGCCTCCCCAGTGTCCTTTGTTTGTTGGGCCTCTTGGTTGAAGAGATGGGGCCCCGACATACCCGTATTTTACTTCAGGATCTCCCTTTATAGCAGGAAAGATCCCAGTAGAGGTCTTTAGTTAATAACATGTCACCAACTCCTAATGTGATCTAGAAGAAATTCCCAATTGTTTGGGCACCATGGTGTCATTCCCCCCTCGTGCTATCCTCCACCATTGGCCTACGCTCCTCTGTGTCTGGCCTGTTACGTCTTTCAGCTCCTGGACTGTCCCAAACATATTGTGCAATGAGTTCATCATGGCGGTCACTTCTTGTCACATTGCTGATAGGATTTGGTTGTATAACTCTGTACGGCTCGGTTTTCTATGTCCCGTGGAAAAAAGTGAAACCAGATTTCATTCATAATAAAATCATACAAAGGAGCATAGGGAAGGGCGAATTCACATGTGGCAGATCTGACGTGGAAATGTCTTACTCTGTGGCGTTGCTGGCAGAGATATATACCGGTGTGAGCCCCTCTTGGGATGCATGTGAGCCCACCCTAATGTCTTATCACGACAGCGACGGCCATTTCACAGGCACTTTTATTTTTTTCACGGCCGTTCTAAAAACAATGGGGGACACAGATGAAGACTGGCATTGTCAGTCGTAGAAATGTCTGCCGCGTGTGAAAAATTAAAGATGCCCCCCTCGGTAGGCTTCCAGGGGCAACAATACTAAGGTTTTTCTTAAATAAATTTAAAGTGATTCTACCATTAAAACTTTATTTTTTGTGGATAAGACGTCGGAATAGCCTTTAGAAAGGCTATTCGTCTCTTTCCTTTAGACGTGGTCTCCGCCGCACCGTTCCTCAGAAATACCGTCTTTTACCGGTATGCAAATGAGTTCTCTTGCAGCGATGGGGGCGGGCCCCAGCGCTCAAACAGCAATGAGGGCGTCCCCACCGCTGGCAGTGAAGTGTCTCCATGTGCCGCCTCCTTCTTCGTCCGCCGCGTCATCTTCAATGTCTTCCGGCGCAGGCTCGTAACTTCTAGCAGAGCAGAGCAGATTGCGCACGGGAAAATGGCCGCTTGCACAGTATTGTTAGCAGCCATTTTCCCGTGGCAGATGCACCTGTGTAGTTTGCTCTGCTCGGTTACGAGCCTGCGTGGGAAGAAAACATTGAACATGACACGGTGTACGAAGAAGGAGGCGGTGCTAGAAGACACTTCTCTGGCAACGGTGGGGACGCCCTCATCGCTATTTAAGCGCTGGGGCCCGCCCCCATTGCTGCCAGAGAACTCATTTGCATACCAGTAAAAAACGGTATTTCTGAGGAACGGCGCGGCGGAGACCATGTCTAAAGGTAAGAGACGAATAGCCTTTCTAAAGGCTATTCCGACGTCTTATCCACAAAAAAAAAAAGTTTTGATGGTAGAATCCCTTTAATGTATAAAAGTTAAACATCACGCACTGAAGATGGGACCGAATGGTGTCCAAGCCAAAGTTAAATTCAGCAGTAATGTACAAGTGACCACAGAACGCACGGACAGCCGTGATGGCTTGGCTTGTTGTAAGATGATACTTTTTCACAACGAAGATCAAACTTCAACATAAGACGTGAGAATGCGGCAAAGTGGAGCGCGCCACCATTTTTTCTCCCTTCATTATAAAAAACAAAACAAAAATCTAGCTTCAGGAGTCTTCAAGTCACACGTCGGTCTCTCTTCCTTCGATACGCATATGAGTTGGCCTTGCTCTTCTTAGGCAAACGCACGTGATAAAGTCTGAAACGTTGTGGCTAAAGAGAGATCGGCAAGGATGGAAATACTGGTAGAAAAGGAGCATGAATAAGACGGCGGCGCAGTATCCCACCAACAGCTGTACCACAAGTAAAGGGGAACAAAAATACTCAAACCCGTCCTCTTTGTAAAAATACCATAGTAAAATGAGGGCTGCGTTCTCCAGCAGGCGGATGGTATAATGTAGACTCAGCCGCCCCCAGTTCTGAGACTGATCTATCAAGTCCCTTTCGCTTAAGTTGAGCTGGACGGCTGACCAACAAAACATGTTGATAGCCGAGTACAGTAAGGTGACTGTACCCAAAACCATCACCGTGCCGAGACAACTAAAATTCTTTTCCACGTTCTCCGGAAGGCTGGATCCGCTCTTCCAAAAGTAAACCCATGGTAAAAGGAAGAGGGCAATGAGGTTCACCAATGCCACCAGCGACACCCAGGCCTTGAGGGCTGAACAGAACAACACCAGGACGGTAACACGGGTAGCAATCTCCAGACACCGCCATATAATGATGCACAGGAAGGCCGGCACGCTCAGGCGCACCTTATAGTCATCATATTTGATCTGGATGGCTAAAATGTTCAGAACCAAAGCACCATAAGTGGTTGACGCCAGAGACATAGCCATGAGGACCGCTACAAGAAAAGGGAGAAAACAAGAAAGATGTTATTCATATCCAAAATGACCACAATGTTACTTTGTATGTAGTTTATGGAATAAAACCAATGTATCCCAAGGACTATGGAACTAAGCGGTAACAACCACTAGTGTCCCCAACTATTCTGCCACAGATTACACAATAGAAAATAGTAGATACATGTAATACCGTAACAGGTTTCTTCCCACACTTATCCTTGATGTCTAGTAACAAGCGTGTGAGCGCGAGTCATTCACATTACAACTTTATTAATGAAGGACGCCCTCTAGTGGCTTAAAACTGGTCCTAGTCCTTAGCGTATAACCTTCTTCTCAGGCGCTTTCTAAAGGACAGATACCCATCTTACGTCCATCTTGTAACCTGCCAGGCCAAAATTGCCTCGTTCAGATGATCCCCCTACACTAAATATATGTTCACATTCTGAATTAATAGAGAGGAGGCCTCTGACCTGTAACCAGTGAAGTGGAGAGAAGGTACAATGGACCTAACATGTCCGTGTATTACATAGAAAGCAGCTCTGGAGGACCTAACATGTCCGTGTATTACATAGAAAGCAGCTCTGGAGGACCTAACATGTCCGTGTATTACATAGAAAGCAGCTCTGAAGGACCTGACATGTCCATGGAATACATAGAAAGCAGCTCTGGAGGACCTGACATGTCCGTGTATTACATAGAAAGCAGCTCTGGAGGACCTGATATGTCCATGTATTACATAGAAAGCAGCTCTGGAGGACCTGACATGTCCATGTAATACATAGAAAGCAGCTCTGGAGGACCTGACATGTCCATGTAATACATAGAAAGCAGCTCTGGAGGACCTGACATGTCCATGGAATACATAGAAAGCAGCTCTGGAGGACCTGACATGTCCATGTAATACATAGAAAGCAGCTCTGGAGGACCTGATATGTCCATGTAATACACAGAAAGCAGCTCTGAAGGACCTGACATGTCCATGTAATAAATAGAAAGCAGCTCTGGAGGACCTGATATGTCCATGTAGTACACAGAAAGCAGCTCTGGAGGACCTGACATGTCCGTGTAATACACAGAAAGCAGCTCTGGAGGACCTGACATGTCCATGTAATATATAGAAAGCAGCTCTGGAGGACCTGACATGTCCATGTAATACATAGAAAGCAGCTCTGGAGGACCTGACATGTCCATGTAATACATAGAAAGCAGCTCTGGAGGACCTGATATGTCCATGTAGTACATAGAAAGCAGTTCTGGAGGATCTAACATGTCCATGTAATACATAGAAAGCAAAATCGCATGATGAGTTGGATCATGGCTCTATACTCTCTCCCTACAGCGATGGTCAGGGTGAACGGTTTATTGTCCCAATCCTTCCCTATCCGAAATGGTACTAGGCAAGGATGCCCCCTCTCGCCTCTCATTTTCGTCCTGACTCTTGAACCCTTCCTCCGCCAGGTTCGAGCCGACCCGAACATCTCAGGCGCTGCTCATTCTTCCCGTTTATACAAAGTGGCGGCTTATGCAGATGACTTGCTGTTTTTTCTCTCCTCCCCGCATGTCTCTCTTCCGGCTCTGATGCTCGCCTTTCAGGTTTACTTGACCCTTTCAAATTTTAAAATCAACTTTTCGAAGTCGGAAGCCCTTAATGTGACCCTTTCCTCCTCGGCGGCCACCTCCTTGAGTCAATCTTTCCCTTTTCATTGGGCCTCCACTTCTCTCAAATATTTGGGGGTTTATCTTACTCCGGACCCGAAAGATCTCTTTCGTTGCAACTTCCCCCCACTTCTGGCGTCTATCAGGGCTGATTGTACTCGATGGTCCGCTGGAGCCTTTACTTGGTTCGGGAGATGCGCGATTTTTAAAATGAACATTCTCCCTCGTCTTCTCTACTTGATGCAGGCGCTTCCCATTCACATCCCTCTGTCTTTTCTTAGATCCCTCACTTCCGTCCAACTGAAGTTCATCTGGTCGGGCAGACCCGCCCGAGTGAGCAAGGCTTTTCTCTTTCGTCCCAAGAGTTGCGGTGGTTTATCGCTTCCGGACCTGAAGTCTTATTACTTGGCTACCCACCTGACTCGTGTCGTGGACTGGTGTAGGCATGCTGTTTCTAAACCTTGGGTCTACATCGAACAGGCATTCTCTCCGATCCCTTTGCATATTGCCCCGTGGTTAGACTCCTCCTCATTGTCATCTCTCTTTTCTCACCCTACCCTTGGTCCCACGCTTCGGATTTGTTCCAGAGGCCTTGTTCGCTCCACTCTCCTCCCTAAGGATTCCGCTCTTTTTCCAGTGCTGGGCAATCCTGCCTTTCCACCTGGAATGTTTGACCGAGTTTTTCGTAATTGGCGCCGTCATGGGATTTTCCGTGCCTGTCACTTCCAGGACGCAGGGGGATGGACTACACTTCTGAATTCCCAGGCCCCTCCTGAGCTGCCCCCTTTGGATGCTTGGCGGGGGATGCAACTTCGTCACTTTTTACATTCTCTCCCTGCTCCTGCAGTGTTCCGCGTCGAACTTACCCCCTTGGAGAAGATTTGTGTTGGTGCTGGCCCCCTTCGCCACTCACTCTCGCTCACTTACCGGATCCTGGTTGAACCTCCGGAGGATTTTGTTCCGCCGTTCTTGCTGAAATGGGAATCTGATTTGTCCCTTTCCCTCTCTCAGGAGCAGCGTAGGCGCATTTTTCGCCTTTCTAATACTGCTTCCATCAGCTCTCGCCACCAGGAGGCCAGCTACAAAATCTTGTCCCGATGGTATAGGGTTCCTACGAGACTCCATGCTATGTTTCCTCAGGTCTCCCCATTATGTTGGCACTGTGGCGATGAGGAAGGCACACTGCTACACATTTTTTGGTCCTGTCCTGCCCTTTCATCCTTCTGGGAGGGGGTCAAGCGGATAACCCTCCAGCTTACTGAAACTTCTCACCATTTGGGCCCTGCCCTGTTCCTCCTTAATCATTGTGAGTCTTCTGTAAAGGTCTTTAAGCGCTCCCTACTTAGATTCCTGATCCTTGCTGCCCGGGCTTGTATCCCCCTTTTTTGGAAACGAGTGGATCCTCCTCCTCTCTCCCTCTGGATTTCGAAGGTCAACGAGATAATGCGCATGGAAAATCTCACGTCTTTCCTGCATGGCACGACTGAGGCGTACATCAAAACCTGGTTCTACTGGTTCAGGTTTCAACAGTCTGCAGAGTACTGGACGCTTCTGGGTTCTGACCCCTCCTCTGATTGATGCTCTTGTTGTTCGTCTCAGGTATTTGACCAGTGGTTCCTCCCGAGCCCTTCCCAACTGGCTGTGGTATGGATGACCTGATGAGCGCTCTCACTGGTTTCCTGACTGCTCACACTCACCCCTACCTACCCTTTCACCCCCCACATTTAGTCCTCTCCCCCACCCATCTGTCCCACTAACCCCCTCCCTCCTCCTCCCCCCCTTTTTCCTTTTTCTATGTTGTTTTCTTTGTCTTTATTTATTTTATTTTTTTTTTATTCTTCTATGATTGTATTTTGTGTTGCACTGTGTGCTTTTTCTGTTCGCAGGGCGGGTGTTCGCCCTGTAACTCGTAATTGTTTTTTCTTTTCTTATTGTATAAAAAAAAAAAAAAATTTTCAATAAAGTTTGAGTTACAAAAAAAATACATAGAAAGCAGCTCTGAAGGACCTGACATGTCCATGTAATAAATAGAAAGCAGCTCTGGAGGACCTGATATGTCCATGTAGTACACAGAAAGCAGCTCTGGAGGACCTGACATGTCCATGTAATACATAGAAAGCAGCTCTGGAGGACCTGATATGTCCATGTAATACACAGAAAGCAGCTCTGAAGGACCTGACATGTCCATGTAATAAATAGAAAGCAGCTCTGGAGGACCTGATATGTCCATGTAGTACATAGAAAGCAGTTCTGGAGGATCTAACATGTCCATGTAATACATAGAAAGCAGCTCTGAAGGACCTGACATATCCATGTAATACACAGAAAGCAGCTCTGAAGGACCTGACATGTCCATGTAATACACAGAAAGCAGCTCTGGAGGACCTAACATGTCCATGTAATACATAGAAAGCAGCTCTGGAGGACCTGACATGTCTGTGTAATACATAGAAAGCAGCTCTGGAGGACCTGACATGTCCATGTAATACACAGAAAGCAGCTCTGGAGGACCTGACATGTCCATGTAATACATAGAAAGCAGCTCTGGAGGACCTGACATGTCCGTGTAATACACAGAAAGCAGCTCTGGAGGATCTGACATGTCCATGTAATACACAGAAAGCAGCTCTGAAGGACCTGACATGTCCATGTAATACACAGAAAGCAGCTCTGGAGGACCTGACATGTCCATGTAATACACAGAAAGCAAACTAAGTTCAATGATCACTACATAATGATTTATTTCCCATAATACACCAGGTTCCTCGGGGTTGTAACAGAGGGACAGCATGTGATAAACATTGTCTAGGTCAGGGGTTGACAACCTGCGGCATGCTTGCCAAGAGTAGCTCCATTGATAGGGCTTTAGGGGGTCACGTCAGTGTCATTACACAATGACGCCAACGTGACCCCTGAGATCCAGTCAGTGGTCACTGACGTCAGGCAGAAGCGCAAAAGAAAACAGAGAGCCGCTCCGGAGCGCAGGACAGGTAAGTACAAGTTCTATGTTTGATCGCTTCTCTTGGCCGTCCACTTATTATACTTTGGAGCCCGAGGAGACCCCACAGTATAATAATAACTAGTGAGTGGTGACAATGTGTTGGAATGTTATACCGAGCACAGGGATCACGATGGGACATAATACCATGTGCAGGGGCAGCTATGGGGACTCAGCCTTAAAAGTAGTCAGGTGAAAGATTTCAAAAGAATAAAAGACGTAGATTGGAGTAAAATAGAACAAAAGAATATTCCACCATTCACCAGGTTCTACTTTCTGTTCCTTCCTGACACACAGTCAGGGTTAAGGGGATATCGTCACTCCTTAGGGAGAGACCACCATATAGGTGTGTGGAGACTTATTAAAGAGGACCTTTCATCAGATCGGGCACAGGCAGTGTTATATACTGCTGGAAACTGACAGTGTGCTGAATTCAGCGCACTGTCGGCTTTCCCGATCTGTGCCCAGTGTAAAGCGCTATCGGTCCCGGTACCGTAGCGCTTTACAGTCAGATGGGCGTTTCTGACAGTCAGCCAGGGACGCCCTTCTGCCCAGCAGCGCCTATCGCCCTGTACTGTGTGAGCGGGAAGGAACGCCCCCTCCCTCTGCTCACACAGCTCGTCCATAGATGAGTATTATCAGGAGCGGGAGGGGGGCGTTCCTCCCTGCTCCACAGTACAGCGCGATATTCAGCACACTGTCAGCTTTCCAGCTGTATATAAAACTGCATGTGCCCGATCTGATGAAAGGTCCTCTTTAAGCTTTTAGCACTCCACTTTGCAAGGGACCATGGGAAGAATATGCAAATCTGTCTTCCATGATGTAATTAGGAAGTCAGGTGCCTCAATGTTGCAAACCAATAGAGGGCGCTCACTGGAATGTGCAAGCTTGTCTTCCCTGATGTAATTAGGAAGACAGAATCTCAGTGATATGGCCCAATAAAGGTTTGCTCCCTTTAACATCATGCTCGACCTTCCAAGAGGCCTTTGTTTTGCAATGATGCTGGGATTATTACCAGGTATAGTCTCTCAACCAAGGACGGCCGTTTCGATGTTATTGCATCTCGTCAGCCCGGTGTAGAGAAGACTAACCTGGTAGAGGTGAGAGGCTTAGACAGGATTAAGGGGATATTGTCACTCCTTAGGGAGAGACCACCATACGATTGAGAGACTGACCCCACCCTCCTGACTCTACAGATTCTAAACAGCATATCAGGCACCAGAACTAACAGCACTGATTGCTCAGGGATATATAAAGCTGTTCATTCCTGATCTATAACAAGTTGCCTGCAAACTGGACTGCATTTTCATCTGGCAGATTCCCTTTACCAAGCAGCCACATGTGGGCAAAGGGGCGGATTTTACTTCAAAATCCGCCCCTTTACAATGGTGGTCTATGCAGACCGCCGCTAGCAGAGAAAAGAAGCGACATGTCCTATCTTCAGGCGGAAGCCGCGGCGCGCTGGGCCATGGCTTCCGCCTAGCGGCAGCACCCTCCTGTGTCGGCTCGTTCATTTGAGCCGATATAGGAGGGGAAAGCCGCGACCGCGATGGTCGCGGCAGGCGGGTTTTGACCAGAGAGAGACGCGGCTCGCCGCAGCTCTCTCTGTGTCAAAACCCGCGCAGACGGTTCACATGTGAACTGACCCTAAAGGTATGAAGGTGCTCAGCATAATGTTATGTATAATGTACTTGGGACGGCTTTTTTGACCAACATTTTCAGGGTGACAGACTAACACTTTCCTTGACAGGGATTTCCTTCCAGAACAGCGTTCAGTAGCCAAGGACACTTGAGCATTAAAGACCAGAGATATGGCCAGTTGAGAACACAGTTTGGAGTGCAAGCTGTATATACAGACTGGATGCCCTTCAGCTTCAATACGATACCAGAATCACCATTGTAGGTGGTAGACAGCCAAGGTGGAGCTATCTGAAGTGTCTCACGTCCCCTCCAGCCTCAGTCTCTAAACTCAGCTGACATGGAAGGGGGGAGGGTAATGGGAGCGGAGAGGCTACAGGACATTGACCTGTCTTTGCTGCCCATAACAACCAATCACAGCACCGCTTTCATTTTGAAAACGAAAGAAGAGATCTATTTGTTGTTATGGGCATGACATCGTCACCTGGAGATAACAATGTGAAACAAGTACATACACCCAGGGAGTGAGCGGCTGCAACAATAATAATTCTACCATTAGGGCCCCGTCACACGGCGTAAGCGCTTCAAAACAGAGCCCATTAATTTCAATGGAAAGCGTGCGTATATGCCGATATATGCGCACTTCCCATTGAAATCAATTGGCTACATGTATAAAAGAGTGGCGCGCCTGCGCCGTGTGACGGGGCCTTATTCCTAGTCAGTTACACATGGAAGCCAAAGGTCACAAGGTGTGTGGGGAGGGGCAGGGGACTGTCGACAAAAATATTACTGCACTCCTACAAACAATGCCATGGTCAAAAAGGCAGAAGAAAGAGGAGAAAGCTGAAGCAAAAGAACAAATAGCCAAGTAAGACCGAAGATGGCGGCAACAAGGCAATGCAGACTTTATAGAGGAGGAGGTGTAATGCAAGCCGCTGGGAGAGGTCACTACAAAAACACCCTCTTCACCCTACTCCTGTACTCCAGGAAGAGGCGTATGGAGTATGAACCCCCTCAGCATGGCTGCCTAGTGTCTCTTTCTTAGGACTAGTTCATACGGAGTTCCGCGTGTACATATTCCATCGCAGCTGCCATGACGGGATGCTGGTGCAGTGCATGGCATCCCGTTGCGGCATTCCCGAATGAATGGGCCAGAGCCTTGCGCCGCGGACACCGCCACTGATTTAGCTGAGGAATCCGCGGCAAGATAGGGAAGCTTGCTTCTTTTTTCTGCTACTAGCTAGCGGAAAAAAAAAAAAAAAAAAAAAAAAAAAAAAGAAGCGAGCAGCTCCCATTGAAGTTAATTTGGAGCCATTTTTGGCAGCGGATTTCGCGTCAAAATCCGCTGCCAACTTCCCCCGTGTGAACTAGCCCTTATAGTTGGGGAGGGGGCCATCACTATCTAGAGATCAGTCTGCGGATACAGTCAGTATAACATGAAAAATAAACAAAAAATGCATATTTCAGTGATGAGAAATGTATGCAATTTTTTTTGTAATTATCTGGTTTTACAAGCAGCACCCTCAATGGTTTTACAATGCAAACATAAATGTGTAACAGAAGCACCTGACATTTTCGACTGGTATATTGCCTCACCTCGTGCTGCGGGGACATGTCTCTGCAAGACACAGACGTATAGCTGAAGGGTGAGCTGTGGCGTGGAACCAAGGAAGGCCTGAATTACAGCCGTGCGCTTAAAGGCATTGCGGTGAATAGCCAGTCTTCTCAAGGAATGGCCCACTTCTCTTTCTTCTTCTTCGGGTTGCCCCCAACCACGTAAATGTTTTTTGCGAGAGATGCTGACATAGGGCTCTTCCTCACGACCCATCTTGAAGTATACTATAAGGGCTTCCACGCATCTACGGGACAGGGCAGGGTGACATCTTTAGGAGCTTGCATGGTTTGTTTCATACTAAAAGATATACATATGGCTATAGGTTTATACTGAACACAAAACATTGGAAAGGATCAGTAAATTTATATGCATGCAGTTTTTACACCGTGAACATGCACCTTACACACTCGTGTGGATTTCAGTTGTGTAACTGGAATAACATTGGATTCCTCTCACCAATCAGGTTACTTCACATAGCTGGCAATACACTGTACACATGGCCCGCGTCCTGCTATGACAAGTCTCTGCAAGGCACAGAAGTAGTACAGCTGAAGGGCGAGTTGTGGCATTGAACCAAGGAAGGCCTTTATTCCAGCTAGGCGCTTAAAGGGAGTACGGCGAGGAGAAACCGAACCACAAACCACATCCAAACATGTGCAGTCATAACAAATATATAAGCCCTTTCAGTGCTGATCCCCCTTAGTAGTATCTAGTGCACACATGAAAATCAACAAGTCTTATATGGCGGCAGTTCACAACAAACTTATGTACATCTCTGCAACCAAGTCTTCTGTCCTAATCTGAAATATAACATTAAAGGGATCTCTCTTCTCAGGATTTTACTTGCCCTCCTGTCTCCTCTCCCCTCCAGTTCCTAGTTTTCAGTTCATTCTTGCATGGAGCTCCTGCCTGCTGTAAACGAAAGTGAAACTGCTCAAGAAACCCATCTAGTCCTTGTCAGGGCTCAAGACTGACAAGACTTGCCCTGAGCAACACCAAGTCATCATTCCATCTAGGCGGCCAGCTGTAACAGAGGAGGAATTTTCAGCCATATCTGACAAACAGATAAAGCAATGTATTGGGTAAAAAAAACTTCAGGTGGCTTAACCCATTAACTGCCTTTTTTTTGTGGGTATCTTTTTTCTTTATCTAGTATTGAGATTGCTTTGGGTTTGATTTTTAGATGGGAACTGCATCGTGAAAATGACCTCGTGTGCACAAGGCAATGCATGCATGGGATCAGTTTAGGTTTCCTATCAAGGGGCGACATCCTGCTGGAGCACGTGAATGTCCTGCTTCTATTCCTCACTGACAGAAGGTGTTCGTAGGCGGGTTAAAGTACCTGATCCCGAAATGGGGATCATGGCAGTTAATGGGTTAAAGAGGACTTTTCACCTGCCTCTGTGCCGTCTTCACTTCCAGGTTTTCGTGGCACATTGGTGGGCGGGGTTTCACTTGATCTGCTATGTTTGCAGTCAGTAATGAGGGATTGGTTGTAAATGCATTACCACAGTATGAAGCTGATGTAGCAGAGCTGGATTTGAGTCAGTTTGGATTGTTATGGGACAACCCCTTTAACCTACAAGTCTGTATAAGATCTGTGAATGGGAATACCACTTTAACTTTAGAATGCTATCATGGGTGAGGATAAATAAAGGATTTGCCTGGGGTCATTGTATTTTGACATCTCACTGTTATTTTACTTTTGCTGACAAAGTTATGTTTGGGCTTTTTTTTTTTTTTTTTTTGGAGGACAAGTAATTTTTATTGGTACTAATTTTTGGTATGTCCGAATTTTTGATCATTTTTTATGGGGAAGTCAAGGTGACGAAAACACATTTACATATTGTACAGTACCATTACGGCACTGAGTGTTAACTATATCCTCAATGCGGCGTAATAGTACAGCGCAACACATGATAAAAATAATATAAATAGGGTATCACTGTAATTGTAATAACTCGCTGGACAAAGTGGTCATGTCAGTTTTAATGCAGAATGAACACAGTTAAAGGGATCCTATCATTTCAACTCAATTTTTTTTTAACCTATCACAATATTGTAAGCGGTCATTTTCTTGTAGCCGGTGGGCTTTGACCTAGGCCCGAGGCCTAGAAGTTTGAAGCCAACCTACGGAAGAAGACGCGATGAAGACCCCGTTCCTGAAGAAGATGGAGGCAGTGCTGTTTGAGCGCTGGTGCTGTGAAGGAACTCATTTGCATACCGGCGAAAGACAGGATTTTAACTGAACGGCGACACGGAGAAGACATCTAAAGGTAGGAGAAGAATAGCCTTTCTTAAGGCTATTCCTACGTGTTAGGGAGAAAAAAATTTGAGTTTAAATGATAGGATCCCTTTAAATAAATAGGCAAAAAATAAAAAAAAAGGCATTAAACACCCAAACTAAAAGGTGTCATAAAAGAGTTAAGGAGTTAGCCCTTCCCCACCTGGTATTTTTATATGTAGTAGGTAAGGAGATATGCGTCGCTGGTATCTGACAAGTAATTTGACTGTGGAACCTGCGGCAGAAAGCGGAGTCTCGGCTACGTCACGCTCAGCAGTATATACAGATAAAGTCCTTTCTGGGCTGTTGACATTTGCCGTATTCACAGAAAGCACAACTTGCATCAGAGATCTATGCGCGGAATATAATCTGCTACAACACTCCAGGCCATATAACAAGTGGTGAAGCAGGTTTTTCCACTTACATATGAATATGCTCTTAATAGATCACTATCAGTCCACAGAATATAAAGGGGATGTACCGCCATAGACCTTTATGATGTCACCTACAGTATCTCTAGAGCCAACACCCCAACCTAGGACACCCCGGCCCTGCTGACAGACCATGCAAACACATACACTAGCATTCTGTATGATGAAGACAATGGATTAGAAACAGTGTCATGTGACAATATTATTCAGATTTAGGATATTCTGGGAAATCTAAGTGGGATAAGGACAAGTGTACTAGAATTATTCTTCATTTGGGAGTCGTTCAGGATGACTGATGGATATTCTTATGTCTGCACTTACTTGGCAGGGCCCAAATCGGTTTGGCGTGCTGCCTGGCAACAGCAGGAAACAGAAGACAACAATGCAGCGCCTGATTCCTGTTTGACCAGTTTTGTCGCCTGCATCGATCAGGATTTCTCAGGAAAAGATGGAAAAGTTGGGAATAACAAAAGCATGTTTTTATGTAGATGGGTCACCATTAACCTTACTGAATGCAAGGTATATTCTGTACTTCTGTAGTTTCGGACCTGAGGCATTTTCCTGCAGGACATGGTGATACGTGGTATTTTTTACAGCGTTTACAGTGGCATTAAAGGGGTATTCCCATGTCCCTTGCTCACCAGTCTTCGCTGCTGCAAAGACTTCTTTCTTCCTGTTTTTTTACGTCAATTGGTGGGCGGGGTTTCATATGCAAAGCCACACTGTCTGACTAACTCCAGTTTAGCTCCGCCTCAAATTAGCATGTAGCTCCACCCACCACATAGCATGATCCTATGGGATGACTGAAGGGCGTGTGATGTCATCAAAGGTCCTATAACACTTGGATTTAGCTTGTTCTATATAGAGTCGGCTAACTCCTAGTGGGCTAAGGGACCAGGTCCACTAGGATTTAGACTGTTTAATATAAGAAAGCAGCACTCATTTCCCCCTGCCTTTAACTGAGAGCAGGAAGCTAGGTCACATGTGTGGTGCAGACACAGGAACAGCTACAGACACAGGCTCGCTCCCGTGCACTTAGCCCCTCCTCCCTGAGAGCAGGCAGCTACATCACTTGGGAAATGAGCAGATAATCCCAAGGGCCATAGAAACGCAGTGTCAACAATGAAGTGAATAAATTAAGATAGTGGACAAAAAGCAGTTTTGCTGAAGCAATGTATTTAGGAAAAGTCTTAAATCCACATTAACAAGCAGTATAGATAGGATCCTTGTGAAGGGACAACCCCTTTAAATCCCATCACCTCAGCCATTCTCACCGGTCGGACAACCTACTTTTTTACTCAACACTCCTGCATGGACAGGTTTTTCACAAAGTTTGGATTAGATTTTTAGAAATCCATTTCCTGCTGCTTTAATAGATGGGAATACATTTTTCACCTGTAAATCCGGACAGAAATTCACAAGGATATGAGCTAGATGTGAACATACCGAAAGGTTCTGTTCAATGTTATGTATACTGTTTATTGAAAGTGAAGGACAGGGGCGACGCGCACCAAGAATACAGCTGACTAGTAACAGACACTCATTACAGTTATTCCCAACATATATCCCATGTGCAGCATATGGGAGTGTTCACACTGGTCCCTATTCTGGTTACCACTGTGGCCACTCGCTACAGCATTATCGATATTTCCAGAGCAAGATAGGGCAGGGTGAGCGTTTCTTTCCTTCGTTTCCACATCAGAATCAGTCTCTGACTCTGTGTGAACATACCCTAAACCAGGATAATTAACCTATTAATGCCTAGAGCCATTCCCAGCACTAAGCCTAGGGCAGGACAACGCATTGAAAGATAACCGAAATCAAAGTCAGCTCAATTACTCCATGGAATTTGCCCACATCGATTGCCTCAGTTATATTGCATCCATATCATCCTGTCTCACATTGTTATTGGCAACGGAGAGGTCACTAACAACAGTATCTGTACAGTATCTGTCAGGACTGGTGATATGGGAATAACCAAAACCAGAATTCAGTCTATGGCAAATGGGGTCCACCATGTAAAAAGGGGGAGTGTCCTAAAAAATCATTATCTATTTAAAATGTTCAACCAATAGCCAGTGTTTTTGGATCATAACCCCCACGCCCTCACTGAGCTGGCACCAAGGTAAGCCGATGTCTGCTGTAATTTACAGCCAAGACCTGAAGGCAGCGCTCACAATAACAAGGAGTTCTGATCCCGGGCGTTTAACCCATTAGACACTGTAGTCAGTGGCAACCACAGTATCTAAAGGGGGTGTTTACTGTTGTGGCCCAGCCCATATGCCCTCCATACCACGATCAGTGTGTCCAATGTGCTGCTATGGCAACCTCGGCTCTGATCAAGGCTCCCGGCCGCCATCTTTACTTGTCTATCAGAGGCCACATTCTGACAACTGGAATACAATGCAGTGTACCATATATAATCGAGTATAAGCTGAACCCCCTAATTTTACCACAAAAAAACTGGGAAAACTTATTGACTCGAATATAAGCCTAGGAGGGAAATGCAGCAGCTACTGGAAAATTTCAAAAATTAAAATGGTTTTTGGGTGCAGGAGATGCTGGAGAAGGGGAGGGGGTGTTTTGGTTGTCTGTCTGCCCCTTCCCTGAGCTCTGAGTTTTCTTCCCCCACTTGGAATTCAGTCTGGCTGAATATAGGATATCTGCAGTGCTCCTATTAACCCCTTCCCGATGGAACAGGAGCACTGCAGATCCCCTATATTCAGTAGACCGGGCACTGTCAGGCACAGGGATACCTAATGTGTATGTGTCTCACAGTCATTTTCTACTTTTATATGTATTCTAGGGAAAGGTGGGATTTACAACTTTCATTTATTTTATTTTTTTTTTTTATTATATTTTTTAAAGCTTTTTTTCACTATCTTATGGGAGATTCTATACGTTAAAAAAAATGTTTTGGGGTTTTTTTTGTTTGACTCGAGTATAAGCCGAGGGGGGCTTTTTCAGCACAAAAACTGCTTAAAAATTCGGCTTATACTCGAGTGTATACGGTAGTCTATAAGGGATTAGAAAATGTGAAATAAACACAAAATACAGTTAAAAATAATATTGACATCCTTCATTATTTAATAATACTAAATAAAAAAACAATACATGCTTAAAAAACCTCATTTGTCCAACACAGTGAACAATGTGAGCAAAAAAAAAAAAAAAAAAAGATTTTATGTTGTACAGGTCATCTTAGAAAAAAAAAAAAAAAAAAAAAAGATTTTATGTTGTACAGGTCATCTTAGAAAAAAAAAAAAAAAAAAAAAAAAAAAAAGTGATCAAAAAATAGTATGTATGCCAGAACAGTAACACTGAAAAGCTCAGCTCGCTCACAAAAACAAGCCTTCTATTATTTCTACTGATGGAAAAATAGAAGAAAAAAAAAAAAAAAAAAAAGTTATGGTTCTCACTCAACAGGACGACAAGTTTTTTTGTTTTCCTAAAAAGTTTTCATATTGCAAAATAAGAAGTAAAAGTATAAGTAAATATGTATTTCTGTAAAGTTCTGTTTTGCCATGAACACAGCAATAATATATAGGTATGTACGTGATATACACACACACACACACTTATTTTTTACTGTTATGGTCTTCTCTGCATGGGTTACATATTTTCATAGTTAGGAGCGCCTAATGTGTTTATGTATATCTGTGATCAAAGGAAAAGAAGGATTTGAATATATATTTATTTTAGTTTTATTTATTTATAATTATTTTTAAACATTATAAAAACCATCCCTCACTTTCCCCCAGGGGACTTCAGCTCACCATCATCAAATTACGGTACTTTTTTCTCCATAGAGTACAATGCAACAAGGTATTGCAGTGTATTGGAAAATCACCATGCAACTATTGAGGCTTACCTCTGGTAGGCCTCAACAGTTCCCTTTACTAGGACAGGCCTGCAATTGGTTCCTGCGATCTTACTGCTAAGAAACCGTACTGACAGTGGAAAGAATCTGGTGTGTGTGTGTGTGTGTGTGTGTGTGTGTGTGTGTGGGGGGGGGGGGGGGGGGGGGTAACGACAGCAAAATAAAAGTGAATGCCCATGATCAGAAACATGGGAAGAATTTGCAAATCTGACTTCCATGATGTAATTAGGATGTCAGTGCCTCAAGTATACACACCAATAGAGGGCGCCGACTGAGAATGTGCAAGTCTATCTTCCATGATGTAATTAGGAAGACAGAGTCTCAGTCAAGCAAACCAATAGAGGGCGCTCCCTTTAACATCATGCCCACCTTCTCAGAGGCCTTTGTTTGCAATGATGTTGGGATTTTACCAGGTACAGTCTCTCAGCCAAGGACCCTGTCTAAGCCTCTCACCTCTGGCAGGTCAGTCCTCTCTGCGCCAAGCTGATGAGATGCAAGAACATCGAAACAGCTTTCACAACTATAACCACCAGGTCTCTGCTGTATAACACTGTGGAGATGCGGCAGTTACAGCGCTGATTCTACTTCTGAGCATGTGTCATATTTAAAGAGGACCTTTCATCAGATCGGGCACATGCAGTTTTATATACTATAAGAAGAAAACTCCAGCAATCTCCGGATGTAGTAAAAAACTCCAACTTTATTGTGTCATATTAAAATCTTCAGTCTGTATACATGAAGTGGCCGCAACAGATGACTTGGCGTATCATAGATGGAAAAAAGCCTACGCGTTTCGGATATAATCCTTCATCATGGTGATGCCATGATGAAGGATTATATCCGAAACGCGTAGGCTTTTTTCCATCTATGATACGCCAAGTCATCTGTTGCGGCCACTTCATGTATACAGACTGAAGATTTTAATATGACACAATAAAGTTGGAGGTTTTTTTACTACATCCGGAGATTGCTGGAGTTTTCTTCTTATATTTGATTCAAGCTGCCGAGTGGAGTCCATCGGTGTCCGAGCAGTCCGGACTGTGATATTCATATGACAAGTGGGTGAGCCGGTCTTCTTTTTATAGTTTTATATACTGCTGGAAAGCTGACAGTGCGCTGAATTCAGCGCACTGTCAGCTTTCCCGACCTGTGCCCGGTGTAAAGCGCTATCGGTCCCGGGACCGTAGCGCTTTACAGTCAGAAGGGCGTTTCTGACACTTAGCCAGGGACGCCCTTCTGCCTAGCAGTGCCTATCGCGCTGTAGAGTGTGAGTGGGGAGGAATGCCCCCTCCCTCTGCTCACAGTGCTCACCCATAGACGAGTATTATCAGGAGGGGAGGGGGCGTTCCTCCCCGCTCACACTCTACAGCGCGATAGGCACTGCTGGGCAGAAGGGCGTCCCTGGCTAAGTGTCAGAAACGCCCTTCTGACTGTAAAGCGCTACAATACCGGGACCGATAGCGCTTTACACCGGGCACAGATCGGGAAAGCCGATCAGCTTTCCAGCAGTATACGGACCTGCATGTGCCTGATCTGATGAAAGGTCCTCTTTAAGACCCGACATCTGCCGTACTATTACGGTAATGGTTTGTGAAGGGGCTACTGTTTGTCCTCCATGAGTCATTATATATTTTTAAAGGCAGCCTTTCAGGTCGATTTATGACACTCTAAACCCCAGGTCTATATGGACCTGTTGTGTCCCAAATTGACCTACTGTAATACAATCCATGGTCACATTAAAAATAAAAAACCTTTATACTTACCTAGAGAAGAGTCCGATGAGTCTCATCTCTGGTGCTCCTGGGGCCTGCGCTGTTCTTCGGTGAAGTCAGAGATGTACACCCCGGCTTTACTGTACAAGTCCTGCAGGTTACGGAGCAGGTGAACACATTTGGCTTCATTGAAGAACTGCGCAGGTGTGAGGAGTACAGAAGCGGGGCAAATACAAAGTTGTTGTTTTTTATTTCCATTTTTAACGTGGCCATGGATTACATTATAACAAAGCGATTGTGTTGTATGACATAATGGTTGCACATGCGCTCTGCCACCTCATTCAACACTACAGGACTGCTAAACATATACTTGTTCTCTCCTCTGCTTGGGTCCTGTCACTGAAGGACACGCAACTCATGTTCTTAACAATTGGCTGGGGTCCCAAAGGTCAAACCCCCACATATATAGCAGCTAGCACATAGTTAATAGGGGATAACCTGGTGTTGCTACACCTTGTAAGGTCACAACAGGTTAGGTGCTCTACAGCCAGAGAGGAAACAGATTTGGTAAAACTAGGACTACTGTAGGGAGTCAGATGCAAAGTTAGTGGACTATTTCTCTACCTTCATAGTATTAATGATTAGCATGGAAAAACACATCACTTGTGAGCAGATTCCAGCTGTACAAACACTACTAGACACATTGTGTATCACACGGAGGACATATCATTTGGTCTTCGCTGCAAAAAAAAATAAAAATATTATATATATATATATATATATATATATATATATATATAGAAAAAAAAAACTATATACTGTATTTAATTTAGTCTTCACTATGGGTAGTTGTGATCAGTCCTTTGTGTTTTGTCTTTATAACCCTGAAAAATCCAAAGACTGTTCACACTGCTGTTCAGAATCTCTAGCAAGCCTGTGAGTGATCTCATCCGGAGGTCAGAGCCAGAGCCCTACTGCAGTCACATTTTAGGATCCATGTCACATTCACAAAACCAGCCAAACTAAGGTAACCAGTAAATGGTCACTTGCCGATTAGTGGGGTCCGATCGCTCAGACTCCTCTCATCAGGATAACGCATGACTTGTCCCCATTCTGAATGAAGCAGTGGTCGGGCAGCAGACACCCCATCCAATTCAATGGGAGCGCCGGAGATAGTATGTGAGAGAGCCGGGCTATAGGGGACAGATCCATGCTAGGGACAGAAAAAAAAAATAGTGATCTGGGCAGTCTGAATAAAGGCTTTGACTAGTACAGGGGACATGTGACTTCTGAAGAGGCTCCAATCTATGTATAAACCAGCCAAACATCGCAACGTGAGAAGGAAACTGGTGCGAGTTATAATGAATATGTCCAGCTCGCTCTGCTCTGTCCACGTTTGCGGCACATAACAGGGGTGGTAGTGCACGTAGGGGGGCCTTACACCAAATGTACATCACATTAGCTTCCCTCTACACCAGGAAACTAGCGTAAAGAGGGACTGGTAAACACCTCCCCCCCCTCCATGAAGATGACTATTACTATATATAATATGCCATAGGGTCCCTATAAACCCTAAAGCTCTTCATATACTTTAGAAGAAGCACAACTTGAAGGTGTGCAGATTGTGTGGTCTCAACTAGGTCCAGGAGCCTTATAGGGCCCTTAAGGAGTTTCTTCTTAAGATGAGAAAACCAATACTAGAAATGATCCTTGATCGTTGAAGTGTCTGCTACAGATTTTGCATCGGGGCCCTGGAGCTTAAGGTGATGTGTTTTTTTCTGCATTTTAGATATTTGGTGGCTAAACCTACCTGAAATGGGCAACTGCCCAATCTGTTATACAGGTCTGTCCTCTCCTTTACAATGCTATAGGAGATAAGACTCTGCCAGAGAAGTCTGACAGCAGTTTTTTCCTGCTCCCTTGTTTTTCTGAGAAGGTTATAAGTTTGTGGTCAGGCGCTTTATTTATTTATTTTTTTTTCAACCTTTTGAACATCTGCCAAAAACAGATAAGGACACACCCAAGCGATCAAGTGGAACTAGCAGCACAGTACAGTCAGTGTTGTTGCCTAGAATTGCTTTTTAGTCATTCAAAGGGATTTACCACAAATGCAGATTATTCGCTATAAGATGAAGATAGATACAAATCGGTGGGGGGGTTCAACCGCTGTGACCCCCACAGATCATGACACATAGTCCTGCAGTGACTGCGTCTGTAAATGTACGATCAAGTACATGGACAAGCCCTTTGACTAGTGAGAGGAACCATTTTGAGAACTGGGGTGAACCGGGTGGTATGTTTGAAAAACAAATGTTCTGTAAGACAGAGGCCCATGTTGCGGAAATGCAGCTTTTTTTTGTTGCAGATTTTGTTGCGGTTTTTTGAACCAAAGCCAGAAGTGGATTGAGCAGAAGGGAGAAATATAAGAGCCTCATATATATATATATATATATATATATATATATATATATATCCCATTCCTTCTGTAGCCATTCTTGGCTATGGCTCAGGAAACCGCAACAAAATCTGCAACAAAAAAAAAAGCTGCGTTTCCTCAACATGGGGCCTTAAGGCCGGGGCCCCACGGGCCGGAAACACCGCGATTTGCCCGCAGCGGAGACAATGCAAGAAAAATCGCAGCATTGTACAGTGCAGGCAAAGTAGATGAGATTCATGGGAATCCCATCCCCACTTTGCGGAAAAGATCGCAGCGAGGACACGCTGCGATTTGCAAAGCTGTTGCAGCTTTGTAAATTGCAGCATGTCAATTATATCTACGGAAACGCCGGCGGATAAAAAAGTCCTCTCTACAAGATTTTTCTGTCTGCTGATTTCTGTAGCAGAGTCCAGTGCAGATGTGAACTTAGCCTAAGCTATCTTTCTGTGAGGTTGGTTTCTGGTGACAGATTCTTTACATGATAATGAGCTACAAGATAACAAAAAGGTGTATGTGATGCAAAACAGAACAGTAACGAGCAGCACACAGCGCCGATAACAGGTCAGACAAAGCAGGGAAACCAGCTCCCAAACAAAACTTCTAGGAATGGCTTCCGTGCTCTGTTCTGACAAGATCTAGTCATGTTCTTGGCATCAGCAAAAAGCCAAATTACTGCAATCCAAATGCAGAGACATCCCTGATCTCATACCAAGGTTCCCGGGACCCCGATAACCAACTATCCTGAAGAAGAACAGTCAGTGCCAAAGTGACTATAAAGGTCGGCACAGTTACATACGGCCCTACAAACTATAGGTTATAGATAGCGGCACAAGACACTTCGCCATCCTTGGTTAGAAAAGCTGAACAGGTAGCACGACCGTGACACGGTGGTTGCAAAAGAAAAAAAAAACAAATCTTGACACATTTTTTTGTATCATCTTGAGTGGCAAAGCAATCGCATTGACTTTCACTACTTGCAAGGAATGCAAGATGTGAGTCATGGCCAAAGCCACTGTCTAACCCGAACCTAAGGCCAAGTAATGTGTGGACAGGCAGCACCCACCAGGAAGGGGCATAGGTTCCCTCTATAATTCACACCCAAAAACTGGTATGAATTATAATAGTTATGCTGTGCCGAGGTGTCTCTGGTCAGCTATGGCAAGTGAGTGGCCCTGCACCAAGGCTGCGCCATGTTAGCACCCATCCATGCCAGAAAACTGGTGTACATGGGATAATAACTTCAAGTCTGAGATGCTGAAGGTGAATCTTGTAGACTTCCTTATCTATAGCTTTCCGGTGTAGATGGGTTTTAAAGTGACATACTGTCTAATCTTGTGCCAAAGATGTGCCACAGGCATTGTGTCATGTTTTGGGAAAAAGAGAGGCATAGATTGGGGGGGGAGGGGGGGGGGGCAAAGATGTCTCCGCCTGTCAAATTGATTATAAAACTCAAACCAGAAAGCTGGCAAGAGTTGCACAGGAATTCTACGTCAAGTCATGACTGCTGCAGATTTCATTCTGGTGCAGGGAACTTCATCTGATTTATTAAACTTACAGACCCTCTTAATATTCAGGCACCCCTCCCACCAGTCAGGGACTTTTCACCAGTTACAGTTCTTAGCATCTGTTAATAGACGCTGCTCCACCGATTCCAGCGCAATTGGAATTTACTCTCTAGTCCTCTACGTTTTCAAGGAATCGGTGCAGGTAGTTTTGGTGCCTGATGCGCTATTTAAACTCTGTACTGTCAGGTGGGCGGTGTCAGACAGGGGGCGTGATTCAGACATCCAGTCAGAGGCAGAAAACTAACTTTTAGACAGTGCAAAGTGACACTAGACATTCTCTGGGTCAAGTCCTGTCTGTGGAAAATGGTCCTTGTGTAGGCCGAAGTACCCAGTCTGAACTTGGCCGTGTGCTTTGGGGTCACTACACTATAGTCAGTGATCACACAGTGAGCGCCAGAACGGCTCAGTCACTACAGTACTGAACCGATAGAGTTAGGTCACTTCATGGGACTGCTCGGGCTCAGTGCATGATAACTAACTATGATGCGGTAACTTCTGTACACATGGCCATGGTCCATCCGGGACATACGCAGACATTTTTCACGGACCTTTAAAGGGATCCTATGATACAAACACCTTTTTTTTAATGAGTAACACGTAGAAATAGCCTTAAGAAAGGCTATTCTTCTCCTACCTTTTGTTGTCTTCTCCGCGCCGCCGTTCCGTAGGAATCCCGGCTCTTGTTGGTATGCAAATGAGTTCTCTCGCAGCACTGGAGGCGTCCCCAATGCTGCGAGAGAACTCTCTCCAGAGCCGCCTACATCTTAATCAGCAGCGTCCTCCTCATTCTCTTCCTCCGGCGCAGGATTCCGACTTCTAGGCTTCAGGCAGAGCAGACTGCGCATGCCCACAGGCCATGAGAAAATGGCCAATACTGTGCAAGCGGCCATTTTCTCGTGGCCTGTGGGTATGCGCAGTCTGCTCTGCCCGAGGCCTAGAAGTTACAAGCCACCACCAGAAGAAGAGGATGAAGAGGACGCTCCTGACGAAGATGGAGGCGGCTCTGGAGAGAGTTCTCTCGCAGCATTGGGGATGCCTCCAGTGCTGCGAGAGAATGCATTTGCATACTGAAAAGAACTGGGATTCCTATGGAACACTGGCGCGGAGAAGACAAGGAAAGGTAGGAGAAGAATAAGGCTATTCCTATGTGTTACTCAGAAAAAAAAAAAGGGTTTGTATGATAGGATCCCTTTAAACCTCAGGAGATTTTCTAACGTACCTAATGCTATCTGAGAGTTTGGTGCAGTTTTAGGCTGAGGCCGCAAATAGAGGGCTGCAGCCAAAACACGCTGCAGGAAAAATCATGGCAGCAATGTATCGCAGTTTTTCCGGCGGCGCTTTTCACAGTCTGCTTCCATTACACCAAAGACATACTGATAGGGAATGTAGAATGTGAGCCCTGTATGGGACAGTTCCCGGTGCTCATATTTTTTTGCAACATGTGGATGACATTTGCAGTGACTGTAAAAAGCCAAACCGCGGCGTTTACGCCATATGGGGCCCTGACAGTCTGATCTAACTTTACACCGCCTGTTCATTGGCTTCAGTTTATGGCCCTAGATCTGTCCCACAGTTTATGATATTAGACCACAAGCCCCGCCCACATGATACACAACGCGTTAGAAAGTGTCTAGAACACCTAGAACTTCAGGTATAATGTATGCACAACAGGTTTTTGCACCCATTCACACCGAAATTCTAGTGTACCTGGCCCAGTGTGATGTGAGCGCCATGTAAGCAGCTGTCTCTCTCTTTAGGGCAGGGGTAGGCGGCCGTCACCGATCTACAAGTCCCAGCATGCCTACTTGCTTTATTTTTCTGGCAGCTACCCCCTATGAATGAATAGAGCATGCTGGGAGTTGTAGTTCCACAGTTGGACGGCCAAAATTTGCTGATCTGTGATGGTAATTTAAAGACTATAGCAATATCAGATACTACAGCTGTTGTGGAACTACAACTCCCAGCATGCCTGCCTGCTCTTTTTACCCCTATGAATAGAGCATGCTGGGAGTTGTAGTTCCCCCGCAGCCAGTGTCCTCCTCACTAGTAGGCTCAGTTACACCTCCTGGCACTGCCAGGTCACCAGGGCTGACGTGTGCGCCCTCCTCCTGCCGGTCCTGTGACAGCTCACACAGCTGCAGTGTTCCCGGGTGGCTGGCAGCTGCTCCTCCCCTTACAGTCCCTGGTTGTATGACATTACACACACGATACGACCTACCTGATGATCGGCCCCAGCTGTAGCAGGTGCATGAGCAGGATGAGGGGTCGGTCTCTGCCCAGGTCCCGGTGGATGAAGGTCAGGGTGAGCTGGACCATGATGGACGGGACCAGCATGAAGACGATGGTCAGGGACATCCACACCGCGTCCTCCGTGCGCTTATACTCGGCGATCATGACACAGGCGGCGGCGGCCTCGGCGCAGAAGAGCAGGGTGGAGGTGACGATGCTGAGCGGCGGGTGAGTGCGGGACCGCACCGACACGTAGCCTCCATTCTCCTGGGCGGAGTGCGGCGCCTCTGACAGGCTCTCCATACCGGCCGGAGCTCGGGAAGTGATGGAGAAGTGTCCGGTCCTCCTCCTCGGTCACACGGTCTAGTCACAGTCCATGGGGGAGCTGCGGAGACATCACAGCTGGCGGACACCGGGCTCCTCAGGTAACACTCGGGCTGTGTAGAAGCAATGAGGACGGTGAGAGAAGCCCGGAGCCGCCCGCTGCCGCCGCCTCTTACCTGACACGTAGTCCGCGGTGTCTCCCGGTACCGGGCCGCCCCCTGTGTCTGTCCCGGCCACTTGCCTACTTTGTGTCCTGAGCCTGATCTGTAGCAGCAGGTGTGTCTGCCCTCCGCTGGGTCCTAGCGCCCTCCGGCTCACTCTGCCTGTCTGACTGCGTGTTTACATGCGGAGGCGTTACAGTCGCGTTATAAGGCCGTGTGTACACTCTGCTTTTCGGTTGCCTTTGTTTATTAGGAAACGCCTGGCATCAAATGAGCAGCACGTTTGAGCTGTGTCTACACAATGCTTTTTGTTTTGCATGCGGTATATCATTGCAGTTATGTGTAGCACATTAGTACTGTGCCAGTAAAGCAGGGCTACCATACTGCTCTATATACCGCTCTATATACTGCTCTATACACAGCTCTATATACTGCTCCTATATACTGCTCTATACACAGCTCTATATACAGCTCTATATACTGCTCCTATATACTGCTCCTATATACTGCTCTATATACTGCTCCTATATACTGCTCTATATACTGCTCTATATACTGCTCCTATATACTGCTCTATATACTGCTCTATATACCGCTCTATATACCGCTCTATACACAGCTCTATATACTGCTCCTATATACTGCTCCTATATACTGCTCCTATATACTGCTCTATATACTGCTCCTATATACTGCTCTATATACTGCTCCTATATACTGCTCCTATATACTGCTCTATATACTGCTCCTATATACTGCTCTATATACTGCTCTATATACGGCTCTATATACTGCTCTATATACCGCTCTATATACTGCTCCTATATACAGCTCTATATACTGTATATACTGCTCTATATACTGCTCTATATACTGCCCTATATACTGCTCTATATACTGCTCTACTGTATATACTGCTCTATATACCGTTCTATATACCGCTCTATATACAGCTCTATGTACCGCTCTATGTACCGCTCTATGTACCGCTCTATATACAGCTCTATATACTGCTCTATGTACTGCTCTATGTACTGCTCTATGTACAGCTCTATGTACTGCTCTATGTACTGCTCTATATACCGCTCTATATACTGCTCTATAATACAGCTCTATATACAGCTCTATATACAGCTCTATATACTGCTCTATATACAACTCTATATACTGCTCTATATACTGCTCTATGTACCGCTCTATATACCGCCCTATATACCGCCCTATATACCGCCCTATATACCGCCCTATATACCGCCCTATATACCGCCCTATATACAGCTCCTATATACTGCTCTATATACAGCTCTATATACTGTACATAGTGACCTGTGCTAGGCATTGCTGCAATTACAATCTGCATGCAGTTCTTCAGCAAACAGCATGGTGTGAACTTAGTCTAACACATGCCGCTGTCATTTGCATTGATCACACGGCTTTTGGAAGGACTTGGGGATTTTGCATTACCTGAGGCTCAGGATTGTCGGACATGTCACTGATGAGGCCAAACATCTGGCTAAGGAAAAGGACCTGGGGGGTCAGTTAAGGACTCCTGGCAAACTAAGACAGCAGAGCAACAGAACCGAACTACGCTGGGAGGTGAGGATGTTTGGGGTTTTTTTTTAAAACATTTTTTTAAATCCTGGACACCCTCTTTAAAGTGGTTTTCCAGGCAAAACTTTTAGGGAGCCTTCACATGGAGTAAACGCGTGTGTATTTTTGGCAAAATACACGTGTAAAAATAAGACTCCCATTGACTTCAATGACTTTTTACAGGCGTATTTTTACACGTGTAAAAAATATAATTGAAATCAATGGGAGTCTTATTTTTACACGTGTATTTTGCAAAAATACACACGCGTTTACTCCGTGTGAAGGCTCCCTTTAAGTTTAAGGGGGACCCGTGATGTCACAGGTAGCGTCATTCAGGCCCTTTGCTGATTGGCCTCAGCGGTCATGTGAATTCCAGAAGGCGCCATCAGAGCCAAAGTACTGGGACGTGCGGAGGACACTGGAGCATTGGGGACAGGTGAATATGCATTTTTTTATTTTTTCACTGTCCCGGGCCGATTTAAACGTTAAAAGGGTTGTCCACTTTTGGCTGGACAACCCCTTTAATGTCCCAAATATGCTAATTCTGTCCATGGTTGAATTAAAAAAAAAAAAAAAAAACAACTTGACTGTCTCCTGTTCTCCTGATACCTGCTGAGGTTTACCCTAAAGCTGGCATCCGTGCATGTGGACAAATCTGCCATGAAGCCTAAGCCTGAATTCACACTGGGTATTTTGGTCAGGATTTTGAGGCTGAATCCGCCTCGAAATCCTGACCAAAAAGATGGCTCCCATTGAAATCAATGCGAGCCGGTCAGTTCTTTTTTCCAGGAGCCGTTTCTTCCTGTTCCCGGAAAAAATAAGTGACGCCCATTCTTCAGGCCGATTCGCCTCCACCTGAATACACTCCCTTCTCCTGACTAGGCCTATTCATTTGGGCCTAATCCGGAGCGGAGTGTCGTGACTGGACGCATCGGCATCCAGTCGCAGCTACCCGTTTTTTGGACCAGAATCTGAGGCGGCCTCTGCGTCAAATTCCGGTCCAAAATACCCAGTGTGAATCCGGCCTAAGTGTATATCTTAGGGCTCATTCACATCTGCCCCCAGGACTTCATTCTGTAGGTTTGAATAGTGTTCGGCCGTGAGCACCGGTGAGCATTTTATGTTCTCCGCAGCAAAACCAGACACAGAGCTGGACATGCAGTACTCTGTGTCCGATTTAAAAAAAAAACAGTTTAGCCGCAGAGAGCTCAAAACGCTCACCGCCGCTCATGGCCGGACTCGGCATGACAGGTTTCCGTCTTCTGCCGGCAGAAGACGGAAACCTAATACGGAGCGCCGAACGCTGGTGTGAACCCAGCATCAGTGAGTATAAAGGTTTGTTTTGTAAATGCGATCACGGACAGGTACTCTATGTTCAGGTATCCATTCTCTGGACCCACTTGGGAACCTGAATAACGGAATCCCTATCTGCTTAAAAAGCGGTTACTTGCAAAAACACGTGGACCCCATAGACTACGATAGGGCCCATTGGTTTTCCTCCAATTTCGAAAAGCCCTGTTTGCCTATTTCAAGTGAAATGGGGGGACAGAGTCCCCCTAACACTAGTGTGTTACATGATAGACATAGGGAACCAGCCATAGAGATTTCAATGGCTGCTGCGAGGTCTGATATGCTGAGCTATACTAGGGCTGTCTCATGTGATACATCTCATGTGATATTAGTTTTCCACTTATGTGCAATGTGACTTCTAGGGGAAAGTTTATGTTTTGTCACCTTAACCCTTTAGTGACTGGCCGGCTTTATTCCTTAATGACCACTACCTACCTAGAGTCTATACTGTGTGACTCTATTGTTGTGTGGTTAGGACATAGTCGTGTTGTATACATTGATGACAATCTTCCATGCCCATTGCCACTGTTTACCTCTGGCCTTTACCCAGCTGACTGTTGCTGCTTACTGTCTCCGCTCTTATTTTCCAGGCGCTCCACGTCCAGTAGATAGCTCCATTTCCTAATATAGCCACAGGCCGGCTGTAGACACAGCTTGTCATACATAACTCTTTACAGCCCGGCGTGAGATCCTTTCCTACAAAGCTACACTCAGTCTGTATTAATAACCACATTTGGTTCTTGGCTCTATTATGATGTATTAATAACCAGGTTTTGTGCCAACTTGCAGAGAATGTGACTTTTTAGTATTATCATGTTCTCTGTACAGAGGTGACTGATTTTTTTTTCTTTTTTATAATATTTCATTTTGTATTTGTAGTACATTGAAGATTAAAGAGGTTGTCCAGGGCTCGGCGACGGGCGCTACCGCTGCATTTTAAAAAAAAAAATTTAATAGGCCGTTACCGGCTGGAGCTACTCCATCCGGTAACAGGCCCTACTTACTTACCGATTGATAAGTGACACCGTGGGCCCCACAAGCACTATTATTATACTCAGGGGTCTTTTCAGACCCCTGAGCATAATGATCAGAGGCCTAATAGAGGTAATGGAACATAAAAAACAGTGTTGCTTACCTCTACGGGCAGGCTTCGGGCCTACTTGCCTACTTGCATGATGTCCCTGATGTCACATGACCGGAACCTGCATCCATATGCGTCGCAGGCCCCCCGGTCACATGATGTCCCAGACATCATTGAAGATGGCCGCCATCAGCGGGGAGCGCAGGGATAGGTAAGTAACAGTGTTTTTATCCTCACTGGGTCTCCGATTATTTTACTGTGGGATCTGAAGTTTGCCACGGGGCCCCCGCCATTCCTAGTTACGCCACTGGCCGAGTGTACTGTTGGGTGAGTGTAATGCACCACCCCAGTACAGTCATGTGAATTGCAGAAACTAGTGGCACCTCTGAATTCAGCACATGAACCACTTCCCACCTTGTATTACCCTCTAACTGACCCATCTATCAAAGTTAATGGAACTACGCTTACCCCTGTTCCACGTGTTTGTTGCCTTGGGATAACCCTGGACTCTGACCTATCTTTCTAGTCGCACGTTCAAACCCTCAACACCTCCTGCCGCCTCCAACTCAAGAACATCCATCGAATACACTCCTTCCTCACCCCAGAAACTGCAAAGACTCTCGTCCATGCCCTCATAATCTCCCACTTAGATTACTGTAACACCCTTCTCCATGGACTCCCAGCGAATACTCTCGCCCCCATCCAGTCCACCTTAAACTTAGCTGCTCACTTAATACACCTCTCCCCCCATTCTTCATCAGCTGCTCCACTTTGCCAATCCCTTCACTGGCTACCCATTGCCCAGCGAATTGAGTTCAAGTTACTAACGCTAACATACAAAGCGAGCCACAACCTGTCCCCTCCATATATCTCTGACCTAATCTTCCGCTACCTGCCCACACGTAACCTCAGATCCTCCAATGGCCTCCTACTCCGCTCTGCTCTCATCCGCTCTTCAAAAAGATCTACAACAAAAAAAGACAGATATCTCCTACTCTATTGCAAACTAGAACCATTCTAATTTTTTTTAGGTTTACAAGGGCACACAGCCATCTCCAACATTTCTCCCGTGCATCCCCCATACTCTGGAATTCATTACAAAGACACATAAGACTGACCCCCACAATCACAGGATTCAAGAAGGCCCTGAAGACTCCCCTATTCAGGAAGGCCTACAACCTCCAAAAACACTATCACCACCATCTGAACAGTCTTTCCCCTCACCTACTGTCTATTTCCCTCTTCCCTCTTAGATTGTAAGCCCTCGCGGGCAGGGTTCTCTACCCCACTGTGCCAGTCGGTCATTGTTAGTATTATATCTACCTGTATATTCTGTGTATTGTATGTAACCCCCAAATGTAAAGCACCATGGAATTAATGGTGCTATATAAATAAACAATAATAATAATAATAATAATAATGGTATATAACATGCCCTGTGATGGTATGGCTGATCTTGTTCATGTAGTCTATCATCAGATGAAATTGCCCACCTTATCTGTCAAAATCTAGCCTGTAAGCTATTTTAAAGGGGACCTGACAGGTTGCATTTTTTGTTGTTGTTTTTTTCTTTTTTTTTGTACCCTAAGCCTCACTAAGATTTCCGTTGCTGAAAAGTTGAGTAATAAGCTTTTACAGCCTTAGATTGTCTTATACAAAATTACCTTAACTAGTCACAGGGAGCAGCTTCATCTAGTCATACAGTCACTGTGCTAGTCATACAGTCACTTCATCTAGTCATACAGTCACTGTGGTAAATCACACCCTGTGCGGTGTGACTGACGTATCTCTCACTGTCTGACGTCAATCTAATACCTTCCCTGTCAGGCTTACAGGGTGTGAATTAGTGCAACGACTGTATGACTAGATGAAGCTGCTCCCTGAAAGGACCGACCTGTCACCAAGTGGAAAATGCTACATACCATACATCATATGATGCCTCTCGCGTTGGCGTTTTTCTTTTTACAAACTTCTATTGTGTTTGGCTAAAAAAACAAACAAAAAAACAATGCAAAATCTACAAAAAAAAAGTAGATTGTCTATTGCAAACTGGAACCATCCTGAGTTATACAAACTCTTACAA
Source organism: Leptodactylus fuscus (assembly GCF_031893055.1). Lineage (NCBI taxonomy): Eukaryota > Metazoa > Chordata > Amphibia > Anura > Leptodactylidae > Leptodactylus > Leptodactylus fuscus. Next base: position 22,088,458 of record NC_134275.1, on the reverse strand, counting down.
GGGCATAATAGATATCCATTTACCATTATATGACTTTTTAAAGTGCTCTTTATGACTCTTAAGTTTGTGTTTATAATAAAAAAAAAATGCAAACAAGTATCTGAAAAAAATCCATTTATTTTTGAGTTAGGATTCAAATTTTTGTTGCATTTAGCCTGAATTATAGCCTTTTGTACCTAACAACATTGGACAGACACAACATGGATACAAATAATGCACATCTAAATACAGAAGGCAACATCCAGCTACAAAACCCACACACATAATGGCTATACATATAACCCAGGTAAGAAGTCTAGAATAGAAGTTGACATTTGTCATTGCAATCGCACAGGACTACAAATGTGATGTACTCTAGTATCCACAATACAACCTAGAATAGCTTGGTGCTAAATAACTTTAGGTTGACAGGGAGGGACTGATTCAGAAATAGCTAAACAGTGTTAAAACCTGGTGGGCACTGTCTGTGTGTAGTATTGTGGTGCAGACCAAGGTGGAGCTTGAACTAGAGGTCACTAGGCTGGACTCTCCTTATTCATGCTAAGGATCTTTGAGTCAAACATTTTTCTATATTGTGGGTGGTGACTGGAGGGTTGGATAGTGAACTAGTAGAGATGAGCGAACTGTGTTCGGAACAGCCGTTCCGAACAGCACGCTCACAGCACGCTCCCATAGAAATGAATGGAAGCGGCCGACACGCGGGGGGTTAAGCGACCGGCCGCCGGCAAAGCGTACGTACCAGGTGCTTCCATTCATTTCTTTGGAACGTGCTGTTTGGATCGGCTGATCCGAACAGTGTTCGCTCATCTCTAAGAGTGAGCAGTCATGTGACCATTGAGGCGAATAGAGGAAGAGACCCCGGAACGTCACAGGTAGTAATGTTCCATGCCACTCAGGGGTCACATATGGCGGGGACATTTTGTCGGAAGCTAACATGGACTGAACCACGTTGGGAGGCACCGAGGCCAAGTGAGTATGATTTTTTTTTTTTTTTTTATTTTCACCGCCCCCAGCTGTTTTAAAACCTCATTTCTTTGCCTGGAAAACCTCTTTAATTTTTTGGATTAAGCCAAGAACTAAGACTCAGAGACCATCCCTTAAACCCTAGTATAATCCTAGAACATTCTATGAGGAACCTGGGCTTATCTATGCAGAATATCCCTCCCTCTCTCATTGCTCTTGGTCATTTAGGCAATTTGAGTTGGAGATACTGAGGCCTCATAGCTTTGTCTAGATCTCACTGAGCTACTAGCCAGGACTAATGTCCTTTATTACAGGAATAAGGACCAAACCACACACGTTATTCTGACCTATTGGACACTTGAGAAAAGATCCGGCATGGACCCCAAATGCGTTGTATGTTAAAGACTCTAAATAAAGGAATTTTTACAAGATCTGGAGGCTAAGCGTGGATCTATACTTTTTCATCTATACCTTTTTGAAGTGTATGGTTTGGTCCTTATTCCCGTGGTCTATACGTATTTATACGGTAGTGATCTGCTGCTCGTGATCTCCTTATTCAATTGCTTACTCAGGTGCTGTGACCTTATTTCAGCATTATAAGGTGATTATTCACTTATTTCTATGTTTGTTTCTTTCCTATTATAAAGGGTAATGCGCCAGGTTCCGCGCGGTGCTGTCTTTGTGTTTTAATTTCCTTTATTACACCTACACCCTGCAGTGTGCGTATTATAGGTAGATTTGGGAGAAAAACAGAATTGGAGAGAAACTAAAAGAATACGGAGCAAAGTCCTGCCGTCACTAAAGAGGAACATCTCTGATTCCTTGCTCCAGCTCACACATCACCTCCATTACTGGAAGACTTCTTTCCGCCTTCTGATAGTGCTACTTATTCCTGAACCACCATCAGCCAGCTGACTTCATGTCAGAGTGTGCCCCAGGGGAAAATACTAAACCCATTATCAACATTGCAGTCCCCCTCATAGCTACACAAACCCGAGGAGAGTGGGAGGTTTGGTGGTGGTGGCCACAGCCATAATGACCACACATGACTATAGGACCACTACCACTCTCCTCACTCCTTCCTGGGCTGCTGCCTGAGGAGCATACCTGTGAACAAAAGGATCAGGAAGGTGAAATAAAACTATTCGATGTTCATCTCCTCCAAAATCTGCCAGGAGGACCCATATACATTAGATTTTCAGCTGAACACTGCAAAGTTGGGCAGCTTCCATCTATGTATAACTGATGTGTATGGCGTACGTTACAATTGTAGCCTTTAATTGTAGCTGTTTGCTGCCTTGTTATCTACATCTGCAATCGAGAGCTTCCTCCAGTTTAATAGCTTGCCATAACATGCTTTCATCTTCCCTCTGTGATGTCTGACCACATAAAAAACTGCCTTCTCTGGCACGACATAGACACTTTTTTTTTGATCCGCTGTTTGTTATACTCAGCTTGTCCATGAAATTTGTATAATTTTGCACCAAAGATGCATTATTACAATATTATGCTAGGTTCAACACCTGTGTTTGGGTTTTCATTCTTTGGGTCTGTTTGGGAAAAAGCTTAAAAAGCCGTTTACCTGTGGAAACCCATGGACACCATAGACTATAATGGAGTCCGCCAGGATTCCGCTTCAATTCCATTAACAAGTACATAGAACTGCAAAATGTGCACACATACTAACCAGCACAGACAAGAACGAGTAAAGCAAGACAGGTAAAATCCAAGAAACATGCAGGAATCAGGGTATAAATTTTAGAAAGCCTGAGGCTACAGGATATATACTGAAGAAAGCCTGAGGCTACAGGATATATACTGAAGAAAGCCCGGAGGCTACAAGATATAGACGAGTATTATGAGGAGGGGAGGGGGCGTTCCTCCCCGCTCACACTGTACAGCGCTATAGGCGCTGCTGTGGAGAAGGACGTACCTGACAGACTGTCAGGAACACCCTTCTGACTGTAAAGAGCTACAGTACCGGGACCGATAGCGCTTTACCCGGGGCACAGTTCGGGAAAGCCGACAGTGTGTTGAATTCAGCGCACTGTCAGCTTTCCAGCAGTATATAGAACTGCCTGTGCCCAAATCGGTGAAAGGTCCTCTTTAAAAGCTTTGCCTGGACACCCCCCTTTAAGCTATGTTGTTGTTGGCAGCTGTAATAGTCAGCAGCATGCTATTTATACTGCTTTGGTTGTGACATCACAAAAATGTTGTGCACTGCGCCATCCTATACCCAGACATAAAATGATGTCACAGGCAACATGGTGTCTCGGTGGTTAGCACTGCAGCTTTGCAGCACTGGAGTCCTGAGATCAAATCCTGCGAAGGACAAACATCTGCAAGAGTTTGTATGTGCTCCCCGTGTATGTGTGGATTTCCTCCCATACTCTTAAGACATAAAGATAGGTGAAAAAATGTACATTGTGCGCCCTATATGGGGCTCATAATCTACCTAAAATAAAATGATGTCACAATGCCCCTATTATCTAATCTTTCTATACGGTGATGATAAGCAATATAAGCTATTGCCAGATGCATATATTGATAATGCCAAACAGTCCAGCACTTTTGTAGGTGATGACATGGTGTGTGCCCAGTGACATATAGACACTTCTGGTTATTAGCAGTATCCCACATTGTCTCAACTATCAGCAGTGTTCTAGATAAAGAGTGTAAAAGTTTATTGCTTTTGTTGACAGAGTGATAACTCCTATAGCTCTGGGACCATAAATCTACTTTTAAGGCTAAGTTCACACCTGTGCCTGCTCTGCCCATTCTGCTTGAAAAATTTGAAGAGAAAAGCACTGCAAGCTGTGCTTTTCTATCTGCATTTTTCACCTTTTTCAGGCAGAAACTGGGCGGAAACCTGGCAGACCCATTATAGTCTATGGGAGTGATGGCGAACCTTTTAGAGACCGAGTACCCAATCTGCAACCCACAAATTACCTTCGTGTGAATGGGGCTTTACTGAGTTTTCAATAATACAAACTTTTTGTAGTAAAAGTTAAAGCTCTCTACATTTGGTACTTTTGAACAATTAATATTCACTATTTACCTCGCACAGGATCTGTTTTTATAGTGACCGTGCAATGTTATTACAGCCTGTACTAATATGACATGTCTGCTATAAAACAGATACTGTGTGATATAAATAGTTCAATCTGCCCTGCAGTGGCCCCTACACAGTATTAAATTCCCCACAGTGGCCCCCCACACAGTATTATATGCTCCACAGTAGGCCCCCCGCAGTATTATATGCTCCACAGTAGTCCCCACACACAATATTATATGCTCCACAGTAGCCCTCCACAGTATTATATGCTCCACAGTAGGTCCCACACACATTATTCTATGCTCCACAGTTGGCCCCTACACAATATTATATGCTCCACAGTAGGCCCCTCACAGTATTATATGCTCCACAGCAAACTCCCCCACACAGTATTAAATGCTCCACATTACCCCCCTCCTACACCCACACAGTATTAAATGGTCCACAGTAGCCCCCCCCTACACAGACACACACACACACACACACACACACACACACTATTATACTTACCTGAAGTCCCATCAAGAGCCGCTGGACGTTCTCCTTCTTCTGACTGCAGGTGCTGATGACTTACATCATCGCGGCCTGCACTGACAGCTTTCAGCTGTATTTGCATGTGCACATACAGTGAAAGAAGGGATCTCTGACTAACAGGGACTCCTGTACCAGATTCCTCATTAGTGAGCAATCCAGGAAAAAAAAAATGAAATACTTGCAGGGCCGTTTTAGGCAAAATGGGGCCCTGGGCAAATTTTTGAGTAGAGCCCTAAATTCTAAGATACCGTACCAACGTCACAATTCGGGAACTGAATACACATATAATCACTTTAAACTATATTTTAATTATATTAAAGAAATTCACTGTAATATAAACCAAACATTATTTAATAGGACTTTTAATTCTGCATCTTAATGACTGGATTCACATAGATGCTAGTCCCTGCTAGCAGGGACTATAAGTGACTGCACAGCCCAGCGGCCGCTGCACAGAGAGTGACCCGGCTGTCTGTCAGTGAGAACAGACAGACGGTCACTCCATAAACATAATGGTGAAATATTAGGTAACACAGGGGGCCCCTTAAGCTGCGGGGCCCCTGGGCAGTTGCCCAGTTTGCCCCCCTCCCCTAAGGCTGGTCTTACACGACCGTATTGAATGTATGGTCCGCAAGTTGCTGATCAGAAACACCAGTTGCTGATCGGCAACATAGACTCCGCAGACGTCCGATTCCTGTCGCACTCGCCCATAGAGTCCTATGGGCGAGTCCGTGCAGTGCCGCAATTCACGACCATTACGGACATGTTCTATAAATTGCGGACCACAGTTGCGGCCCGGCCACACCACGGATAACAGGGACAACAGGGATAACATCCCTAAGGATAGATGTTATCCCCATAATATAGAAAAGATATGCAAGTTAGCTTTCCTACAGAAGGAAGAAAACTGTGTCTTTAGGGCCCCCTATTGGTAGCTAGCAGTTACTATCTGACTTACGAAGGAACTATGAAACATGAGATGTCTGCAGAGTCCTAGAAAAGGAACAGACATCCATCTGTAGACAGCTGTTTCCGTGTATATACAGAAGGGCTTTCAGTTTGATCTGGGGGCTGGAGAATATCATGTAAAATCTGGAATCCCAGTGCATGAGTAAAAGCAGTGTTTGACAGGGGCTCTTTCTGTGTGACTGTCACACTATTCATGTTATAGAATTGGTATCGCTCGTTTTCTATCGGTGCTCTTGGTCAGGATACGCCACAGTTATTGTAAAGAAATACCGCAGCATTCAGGGGTAGTAAATGCTTCATAAGTGACATTTATTGTAGAACGACATGGTTTATTGGGTGTGAAAGAATAACAAAAGGCGACTTCTCAGATTGACATTTCAGCCAATAACAGTCGCAAGTAGGAAGAGAATAGAGAGGTGTGTGAAGTGGCGCCTAGCACTCGCTTTTCATACAATGCATATAAGGAAATGGTTTTATTTTTGCTTCCATGGCTATGTCATACCTTATTACTAACGGGTGGAAGAGGGAAGACAACATTCCTGACTACTGTGTGAAGACACAAAGATGGACATTTTTATTTTATGGGTACACAAAAAAGGCACAAGTATTTAAAACTATTTCCTGCAATGCCTCTAAAGAAGATCTTTCATGTCCTCAGGCACATGCGGTTTTATATACCTCTATGTGCCCCGGAGCTGGAAATATCAGTGCCGTTAGTTTCAGCACCAATCTCTGCCCACTATCAGAAGGGCATCTCCAGGGCCGGCGTTGGTGGGCAAATTGGACAATTGCCCAGGGCCCCCACACCCATAGGGGCCCCATACTTTGCCTAATAATAGGACTAATACTCCGGAGTAGATAAATGCATTGGCAGATGTATGGTCTGGTGATCGCTACTTTTACAGTTTGCCACCACTTAGAAACAGCCACTGCCCTAACTTCCCTCCTCCTCCTAACAAGCAGTGACTCATCCAGCACATCGTAGTGTGAAGGAGGAAGTCTGCCCGATGTAAGAGCCTCAGTACTGCTAGATAGAGCTGCAAATGAGTTTCCTCCCTGTCCAGTGCAGCCAGCCAAATGCGCATTTGTGGGGTAAAATATGTATATTTAATATGTATAGGTGTATATTTGTTTACATTGTCTTATATACTGTGTGAGTCCTGTTTGTAGACAGGTGTCTATACAGTGTTGTCAAAAGTATTGGCACCCCTGCAATTCTGTCAGATAATACTCATTTACTTCCAGAAAATGATTGCAATCACAAATTCTTTGGTATTATTATCTTCATTTAATTTGTCTTCAATGGAAAACCACAAAAAGAATTCCAAAAAGCAAAATTGGATATAATTCCACAGCAAACATAAAAAGGGGTGGACAAAAGTATTGGCTCTGTTTGAAAAATTATGTGATGCTTCTCTAATTTGTGTAATTAACAGCACCTGTTACTTACCTGAGGCACCTAACAGGTGGTAACAATAACTAAATCACACTTGCAGCCAGTTGAAATGAATTAAAGTTGACTCAACCTCTGTCCTGTGTCCTTGTGTGACCACATTGAGCATGGAGAAAAGAAAGAAGACCAAAGAACTGTCTGAGGACTTGAGAAGCAAAATTGTGAGGAAGCATGAGCAATCTCAAGGCTACAAGTCCATCTCCAAAGACCTGAATGTTCCTGTGTCTACCATGCGCAGTGTCATCAAAAAGTTTAAAGCCCATGGCACTGTGGCTAACCTCCCTAGATGTGGACGGAAAAGAAAAATTGACGAGAGATTTCAACGCAAGATTGTGCGGATGGTGGATAAAGAACCTCGACTAACATCCAAACAAGTTCAAGCTGCCCTGCAGTCCGAGGGTACAACAGTGTCACCCCGTACTATCCAGCGTCAGCGTCTGAATGAGAAGGGACTGTATGGTAGGAGACCCAGGAAGACCCCTCTTCTCACCCAGAGACATAAAAAAGCCAGGCTGGAGTTTGCCAAAACTTACCTGAGAAAGCCAAAAATGTTTTGGAAGAATGTTCTCTGGTCAGATGAGACAAAAGTAGAGCTTTTTGGGAAAAGGCATCAACATATAGTTTACAGGGGGAAAAAAAAGAGGCCTTCAAAGAAAAGAACACGGTCCCTACAGTCAGACATGGCGGAGGTTCCCTGATGTTTTGGGGTTGCTTTGCTGCCTCTGGCACTGGACTGCTTGACCATGTGCATGGCATTATGAAGTCTGAAGACTACCAACACATTGTGCAGCATAATGTAGGGCCCAGTGTGAGAAAGTTGGGTCTCCCTCAGAGGTCAGGGGTCTTCCAGCAGGACAATGACCCAAAACACACTTCAAAAAGCACTAGAAAATGGTTTGAGAGAAAGCAATGGAGACTTGTAAAGTGGCAGCAATGAGTCCAGCCCTGAATCCCATAGAACACCTGTGGAGAGATCTCTTGATGGCAGTTTGGAGAAGGCCCCCTTCACATCTCAGGGGGGACCTGGAGCAGTTTGCCAAAGAAGAATGGTCTAAAATTCCAGCAGAGCCTTGTAAGAAACTCATTGCTGGTTACCGGAAGCGGTTGTGCGCAGTTATTGTGTCTAAAGGATGTGCTACCAAGTATTAGGCTGAGGGGGCCAATACTTTTGTCCGGCCCATTTTTGGAGTTTTGTGTAAAATGATCAATGACTTTTTTTTCATTCTCTTTTGTGTTTTTTCATTGCAAGCAAAATAAATGAAGATATTATCACCAAAGAGTTTGTACTTGTAATCATTTTCTGGAAGAACATGAGTATTATCTGACAGAATTGCAGGGGTGCCAATACTTTTGGCCAACACTGTATAATAAAAACAGTAAAAGGGTTAAAAGGTTAAATTGGGCCATTATTGATAATGAGAATGGTTTCTAGCCAATAGACTGTGTGTTACATTTGTTACTATTTGCTTAGTTGTTCTGATGATAGTGTGTCCCGCCCATTCCACGTTTACAACATATTGTAAAAACCTCGGCCTCTGTTTAACCAGGGTGTACAATTGTTTAGTGATAGTGAAGTGTTTAGCGAACATACAGATATTGTACCGGGATAAATATCAGGTAAATATATAGTAAGTACAGTATAGTAAATTTCTAGTGGTCCAGCGGGATCTAAAAATTGAGCCTTTGATGTATGTAACAAAACACAGCTTACATAAAGAGCAAACCAGCTCCTACTTATGAGCTACTGCAGGAATATACACCACACAAAACAGGGGGAGAAATTCACTAAACTTATTGCACCAGAATCTGGCTCAATTTAGAATATGAAAACACGCATAAGCCAACCAGTAGGATCTATAAAGATAGGCAAAATTGTGTAATACGCCTAGCAAGATGCAAATTTACCTTACACCATGAACCATTGTAATGATAAAACAGTAGACTGTCTACTATAGACATATGCTGTCTAAATTACCGTATATACTCGAGTATAAGCCGAGGTCCCTAATTTTACCACAAAAAACTGGGAAAACTTATTGACTCGAGTATAAGCCGAGGGGGTAAATGCAGCAGCTACTGGAAAATTTCAAAAATTAAAATGGTTGGAGTTTTTGGGTGCAATAGTTGCTGGGGAAAGGGAGGGTGTGTTTTGGTTGTCTGTCTGCCCCTTCCCTGAGCTTGAGGACTGCTTTTTTCCCCGCCTTTTGGAATTTAGCCTGGCTGAATATGGGGTATCTGCAGTGCTCCTATTAACCCTTCCCGACGGAACAGGAGCACTGCAGATCCCCTATATTCAGTAAACCGGGCACTTTCAGACACAGGGATACCTAATGTGTATGTGTGTCACAGTCATTTTCTACTTTTGTGTCTATTCTAGGGAAAGGAGCGATTTACAACTTTTTTTTTTTTTTTTTTAAAGCTTCTTTTTTACCACAATTTTATGGGAGATTCTATACATTGATATTGATATTGCCCCCCCCCAACAAATAAATAAATAAATAAATAAAAAATAAATAAAAAAATAAATAATTTCTTTTTCTTTGCTGACTCGAGTATAAGCTGAGGGGGGCTTTTTCAGCACAAAAACTGGGCTGAAAAATTCGGCTTCTACTCCAGTATATAGAAGTGAACATGTACCTATGTTTGTTTAAAGGAAAAGATCAGGTTAGATGCTGTTGCTTTAAGGTTACTGTGCCAACATGTGAAGCTTCTGCAGTGTTAGGACTCTCCTATGCTGATCCTATTAGCAGCTGAGGAGCGATAGTTAAACCCTGCTCCTGCTCATCCAGGTGCCTGCTATTTGGTTGTAGCTTAGTAAGGCTCTTATACCCTGATTGTTTTTGTTGGACTGTTCTAATAATGAACTTTGGCTTGTTATTGGAAATCTGCTTGTCTTCTGATTTGGCTCTGACGTTACCTCTCAGACTTTTGGAGCAGAACACGTTCAGTTTCCTGATTTATCCCCCTGGTTTTTATCTGCCTTGTAAGTTTATTGCGTGTTCTGGTTAGACTTCAGTTTGTGGATTGTTTATTTCTTATACTTGTTTCTGTGTTGATAACTTGGACCCCAAATTCAGCATAAAATACCTAACCCCCTTCCTGCCACAGACATTTTGACTTCCTGCCCTCCAAACCCCATCACTTTTTATATTTTTTTGTTCACAGAGCCATATGTGAGCATAAGGTTTGTGGGCATTACTTTGCAATGGTACCATTTAAGATTCTGTATAGTACTGGGGAGCTGGAAAAAAATCAGAATGGTGTGGAATTGGAGAAAAACTTCTTTTGTGCAACCTTCTTACAGGCTTCATTATCACGTCATTCACTGTGCAGCCAAAATGACATGTATGCTATGGGTCAGTACAATCCAGTTGTAAGGATAAGCTATCAATGCTAGAAACCGGATAAACCCTTCAGACACGGTGTGTACAGAGAGTTGGAGATGGTGATCTTGTGTAATTTATGTTACAAAGAAAAAGTTTTTGGTGGAAGGAACAAGTAGCTGTGTGTGGCTGCTTTTATACATAGCATTTAGCTATTCCACTTAAAGTTCTATAAAGAGGACCTGTCGCTTTCTGAATCCTCGCGCATGCGCATGAAACGCTTATTTGGCATTTGTGCCATTTCTATTGAGAAATATGTTGAATTTTATTTTTACAATCAGGTTTTATCATATCTTGCAATACTGCTATACCAGGGATAGGGAACCTTCAGCTCTCCAGCTGCTGTGAAACTACAACTCCCAGCATGCTCCATTCACTTCCATGGGAGTTCCCAGAACAGCAGAGCAAGTATGCATGCTGGGAGTTGTAGTTTTGCAACAGCTGGAGAGCAGTACGTTCCCTACCCCTGTGCTATACTCATGCATATGCACATAAGCCTATGGGCTAGTGTTTGTTTGTGCATCCACAAAGAGCTATACCGGAACTTACATGTGTTGCACAACTGGTAATTGTTATACCTTTATATCGTAGCATTCTTTAGATTGTTACGCGATTGTAGAGGACAATACGCATGGTGACCTTTCTCCATACCAACCTGCTTGGGATCTGTGCTTCATCGCTAATATTACTCATCTTTCGAATGGTGCATGTCCTATGTCTACATTTACTATTATCATCTTTAATTATTATATTTTTATGGTACTTTATGTCAGTTTATCCTATCTTTTGATTTCTTATTGTACTTTCATTGTGGTTTTTTCTCTTTAGATTCCTTGCATCTAGATTGTTCACTTTAGCACAGGAACATACTGTATTTAGGGTTCCTTTCACTCAAGGGAATTATGTTTGATATATGGCAAAGGGATTCTATCATTAAAACCTCTTTTTTTTGTGGATAAGACGTTGGAATAGCCTTTAGAAAGGCTATTCGTCTCTTACCTTTAGATGTGATCTCTGCCGCGCCGTTCCTTAGAAATACCATTTTTTACCGGTATGCAAATTAGTTCTCTGGCAGCGATGGGGGCGGGCCCCAGCGCTGAAAATGCGATGGGGGCGTCCCCACTGCTGCTCAATAACACGATCCTGCGACGCCTCTATCTTCGGCTGGATCCTCCCCTTCTCTGTCGTCTTCCTCCTGTGTGACCTCCGACGCCTGCGCAGTTGGCTCTGCCAGTGAGACACTAGTAGAGCCGACTGCGAATGCTGGCCGGCGGCCATTTTTGGGAGGCCGCTCTTGCTCTTGTAGTTCAATGCAGGAGCGGTATTTCTAAGGAACGGCGCGGCAGAGATCACATCTAAAGGCAAGAGACGAATAGCCTTTCTATCTATAGTCTATACACTGTACCAATCTATTGAGTGTTGTTACTACAGTACTGTAACTAACAGAATGGAACACAACGTTGCATGTTCACCAACTAATAGTCAATCACACCCCATTAGATTATACCCATTCCCTAGTAGCCAAAACCAGACTATAGACATTCCCTAGCAGCCAATAGACTATAGACATCATTATTGCTTAAAGCACTAAAATGCAGTATTATTTACTTTCCTACCTTTGGCATTCCCCATTATTCAGTGGTTTTAAAAAAGTCCCTATGACACATTTCACTACCCACACTGAACTCCTCCTGCCTCAATCCATGACCTGTCTATTCAGTTGGTACCGTATCTTGCTGGCTATAGTCCATCCATACCTCTCCCTGCAGAATGACCTCTGTATAGGTCGCTGAGCATGTTTAGTAAATTCAATTGAAAGTCTGTAGCCCATGTGGCTATTGTAAAGCATATCTTTAAAGGGATTGAAAAAGCAAAGCAAGTTATCAGCTATCTCTCCCACTTGAATGGAAGCACAACTGCAGGACTGCTATACAGTGGTCAGAGCCTTCTGGCTCTGTTCCCTACATAGGTTTCTGTGCCAGAGGTTGCCTGGAGAAGCTGATCTGTGCAGGGTTTGGGTGTCAGACCCCAATGGTCTGATACTAATGACTTATCCTGAGTGTAGTTCATCAGTGGCAAAAATTGGCCCCAACCCAAAAAGTCCTTTTAACAGCAACGCAGACTAGATAGTTTCCCCATGATCATGTATAGAAAATAGAATAAAAAATATACAATCAAAGAATTAGAACAGATCACAGATTAGAAACAGGTTTCAGTATCTGGTTTGATTTAATTATGGGGATAATGTCCATCCTTATGTAGAGACCACCTATTAGGTGTGTGGAGACTTATACAGCCATAGTTGCTCCACTGCAAGGGAACATGGGAAGAATATGCAAATCTGTCTCCCAAGATGTAAATAGAGAGACAGTGCCTCTGTTATGCTGCCCTCTATAGGAAGTACCCTGGACATCATGCCCGACTTTCCCAGAAGCCTTTACTGCATAATGTAGGTTTTATACCAAGACAGTTTCTCAGCTACGGATGGCTGTTTCGGTCTGGTTGGACCTCGTCAGCACAGTGTAGAGAGAACTGACTTGGTTGAAGTGAGAGGATGAGAGACCAGATTATGGGGATAACGTCCATCCTTATGGAGAGACCACCTATTAGGTACAGTCCTATGAAAAAGTTTGGGCACCCCTATTAATCTTAATCATTTTTAGTTCTAAATATTTTGGTATTTGCAACAGCCATTTCAGTTTGATATATCTAATAACTGATGGACACAGTAATATTTCAGGATTGAAATGAGGTTTATTGTACTAACAGAAAATGCGCAATATGCATTAAACCAAAATTTGACCGGTGCAAAAGTATGGGCACCTCAACAGAAAAGTGACATTAATATTTAGTAGATCCTCCTTTTGCAAAGATAACAGCCTCTAGTCGCTTCCTGTAGCTTTTAATCAGTTCCTGGATCCTGGATGAAGGTATTTTGGACAAACAATTCAAGTTCAGTTAAGTTAGATGGTCGCCGAGCATGGACAGCCCGCTTCAAATCATCCCACAGATGTTCAGTGATATTCAGGTCTGGGGACTGGGATGGCCATTCCAGAACATTGTAATTGTTCCTCTGCATGAATGCCTGAGGATTTGGAGCGGTGTTTTGGATCATTGTCTTGCTGAAATATCCATCCCCGGCGTAACTTCAACTTCGTCACTGATTCTTGAACATTATTCTCAAGAATCTGCTGATACTGAGTGGAATCCATGCGACCCTCAACTTTAACAAGATTCCCGATGCCGGCATTGGCCACACAGCCCCAAAGCATGATGGAACCTCCACCAAATTTTACAGTGGGTAGCATGTGTTTTTCTTGGAATGCTCTTTCTTTTTGGACGCCATGCATAACGCCTTTTTTTATAACCAAACAACTCAATCTTTGTTTCCAAAATGAAGCTGCCTTGTCCAAATGTGCTTTTTCATACCTCAGGCAACTCTATTTGTGGCGTACGTGCAGAAACGGCTTCTTTCTCATCACTCTCCCATACAGCTTCTATGTGTGCAAAGTGCGCTGTATAGTTGACCGATGCACAGTGACACCATCTGCAGCAAGATGATGCTGCAGCTCTTTGGAGGTGGTCTGTGGATTGTCCTTGACTGTTCTCACCATTCTTCTTCTCTGCCTTTCTGATATTTTTCTTGGCCTGCCACTTCTGGGCTTAACAAGAACTGTCCCTGTGGTCTTCCATTTCCTTACTATGTTCCTCACAGTGGAAACTGACAGGTTAAATCTCTGAGACAACTTTTTGTATCCTTCCCCTGAACAACTATGTTGAACAATCTTTGTTTTCAGATCATTTGAGAGTTGTTTTGAGTAGCCCATGATGCCACTCTTCAGAGGAGATTCAAATAGGAGATCAACTTGCAATTGGCCACCTTAAATACCTTTTCTTATGATTGGATACATCTGGCTATGAAGTTAAAAGCTCACTGAGGTTACAAAACCAATTTTGTGCTTCAGTAAGTCAGTAAAAAGTAGTTAGGGGAATTCAAATCAATAAAATGATACGGGTGCCCATACTTTTGCACTGGTCAAATTTTGGTTTAATGCATATTGCGCATTTTCTGTTAGTACAATAAACCTCATTTCAATCCTGAAATATTACTGTGTCCATCAGTTATTAGATATATCAAACTGAAATGGCTGTTGCAAACACCAAAATATTTAGAACTAAAAATGATTAAGATTAATAGGGGTGCCCAAACTTTTTCATAGGACTGTATGTGGAGACTTATACAGCTACCAAGTCAGGGAAAACATTCAACGCTTTTTTCATGCAATAATTTTTTTGCTGCGGGACGCTATGTGGGACCTTAGTTTTAAAAGGGAAATAGATTTTACAACTGCACAAACAAATTGCAAAAAAAAAATTAAAAAAAATCCAGTGGTTTCGGTTTGCAAATCTCATATGCTAATATCTGATAACAGAGGTCTGATGTACTTTCCTACTGACATGTTGTAATCTTCACATATCAGGAGACTAACGCTTCTGTAAATGTTCTGTTACACAAAGTCAAATTATTTAACCCCTTCCACTGTAATAGTAAAGTGGATATCGGGATAGTAGAGAACTGGCTCAATGGTATATTAGATACCTCGGTCAATTGCTACAGATGAATCTATAGTGTGGCAGTGCTTGAGAGCCGCCATATTGAATGAGATTGCTGCCCCTCCAAAGCATGATCCAGGGTCAGGGATCTCATTACTATGACAGCAGGGAGCCCAGGACTATTACAGAGGCTTCCAGAGGCATCCAATTGAATGGAACTGAACTATTTCTAATCCTGAATGACCCTATTGCATAGGGTGGTAAGTATGTGCAGGGCGAGGGTATGTGTGGGAAGGATGTGGTAAGAGTGAGAAGACAAAGAAGTCTGCACATTCATTTCTGTATTTGTAGCTGGATGAAGTCTTCATAATGGTATTAGATGGAGAAGGAAAGAGACAATTACTGCATTTACTGTGATCACTAATATGGTCTGCAAAGTGCTTGTGTAGAGCTACCTACACAACCTAGAGATCGAAACAGGCCGACACAGGCAGACGTACACGCCACAGGAGAACAGACTGTGACAGCACTGCGGCCAGGGGGCCCTAGAAGACGAGACCCATTTCCTGCTACACTGCACCAAATACTCATCTGTGAGGGCCGTCTACTACCAAAGACTCTCTGCCCACATCCCAGACTTCATATCTGCAGATTAGAAGCGGAAACTCTACTTCTTCCGAATACATGTCCAGCTGTCACCAAACAAGAGGAAGACGAGACGCATGGACTATCAAACCCCCCATCCCCCCATAGACTATTAAACCCCCCAACCCTTGAACACCACTAAACGCCCCCCCTCATCACCTGTTTACATCATACCCACCGATACCCACACGCCCCAAACAAGAACAGCGCGACCCTAAGGGCACCCCCTCTCCACCACCCCCAACCTCCTTTTTTTTTTCTTTGGCAAAACCAAATGTTTTATTCTTTGGTAATGGTAATAAAGCTCATTTGTATCTTGTATATCTACCGCCATATGGTCACTGTATGATGGCACTATTGATCTTAGTAGAGTGGATTGACTTCAGCCGCTATGTGATGTCAATGTGTGGAGGGTTTAGCTGGTAACTGTGTGGTGGTATTATTTGGTTATAATTAGAGATGAGTGAGTAGTACTCGATTGAGTAGGTATTCGATTGAATACTACGGTATTCAAAATACTCGTACTCGATCGAGTACCACTCGCTGTTTGAATGTAAAAGTTCGATGCAGAACCAGCATTGATTGGCTGAATGCTATACAGTCGGCCAATCAACGCTGGTTCTTCTCCTACCTTTAGAAGTCTTCTCCGTGCAGCTTCCCGCGGTGTCTTCCGGCTCTTCATTCACTCTGCCAGGCATCGGGCCTGGGCAGAGCCGACTGCGCATGTCCGCTTGTAGTGCGGGCATGCACAGTCAGCTCTGCCCAGGCCCAATGCCTGGCAGAGTGAATGAAGAGCCGGAAGACGCCGCGGGGACGCTGCAAGGAGAAGACTTCTCGGAGGATCCAGCCCGACCCTCACTCGTGGACTTGGTAAGTATAATTTGATCGAATGTTGCCTACCCCTGTAGCGAAGCATTTTCCCCCATAGACTATAATAGGGTTCGATATTCGATTCGAGTAGTCGAATATTGAGGGGCTACTCGAAACGAATATCAAATCTCGAACATTTTACTGTTCGCTCATCTCTAGTTATAATGTGTGGTCATGATGTGGTGATATGACTACGATATATAGAGGTTATGTATAGGACAGCAGATTTGACTCAGCAGAGGATGTGATTATTTTTCTGCTTAAAAGCAGCACTTGTTGACTTATACTGCTAGCTAGCGCTCTCTGCTGCCAAGCCAGGCTGAATAGTACTGCAGAGGATGTGGCAACCAGTGTTCAGGTAAAAAAGGTTACCAATTCCCCAATGTCCTAGCCCGCTGTAGTAGTAGTGATGGGTAATGAGGCGAAATGAAGTATGAACACCCTTGCATAAAGAAAATCCTGTCTACCCTCTCTATAGGTAGACTATTGAGACATATTTGGACTATGTTCAGTATCTACTACACTCAGGGCTTCTTTAACCATAGGGCAAACGGTGCACTTGCATCGGGCCCTATGGATGCAGGGGCCCTGAATCCAGGCAACAGACTTTCTACCAAGGACAGCTCCACTCACAGCTGTATCGGGGTGCCATGCACGCTGATATAATTGATGCTTATGACAGGGCAGAGAGCTGTGTGCTCCAGGAGCTGTAGGCGCGATGTGATGACATCACTAATATCAATAATATCGTGCCTGCAGCTCCCTGAACAGTACGTGACAAGAGACTGCACAGAGCGACAGGGGAGTGAGGAGAGGTGAGTATCTGTGTTTTATTATGTTAAACTGGTGGAAGATGAAGGGGGGACATTAAACTGGAGACAGATGAAGGGGGATATTAAATAGGAAGCAGATGAAGGGGGGCATTAAACTGGAGTTTTTCCCAATAGATGATTCAGCGATTATTGTCTTACTTAGATTTCTAGATTGATAGCAGTGAATAGAGAAATAGAAATGTAAAAATGAAGATGATGTCTGGTTGGAGCACACAGGATTCTGTGCAGGGGAAGATTCTGTGAACCCCATCCACACATTGTGGGAAAATACGCGCAGTGGACATGCTGTGATTCCTAAGACAGCAAGTCAATTATACCAATGTAAACACTACTGGTTTCCCTATAGGTATAACTGAAGCAGAAAGTCCACAGAGGAAACTTCTACTGAATATAGGGGATCTACAGTGCTCCTGTTCTGTTGGGAAGGAGTTAATAGGAGCATTGCAGATACCCTATATTCAGCCAGGCAGAATTTCAAGTGGGGGAAAAAAAACAGTCCTCAAGCTCAGGGAAGGGGCAGACAGACAACCAAAACACCCCCTCCCCTTCCCCAGCAACTACTGCACCCAAAAACTCCGACCATTTTAATTTTTGAAATTTTCCAGTAGCTGCTGTATTTCCCCCCTCTCGGCTTATACTCGAGCCAATAAGTTTTCTCAGTTTTTTGTGGTAAAATTAGGGGTCTCGGCTTATATTTGGGTTGGCTTATACTCGAGTATATACCGTACGTTTAGAGCTTACTTCCTTTAAGGAATAAAGAAAAGATTAGCTTGCGAACTGTAATGTCTACCTTTATATAAACATTCATAGCATTTCCAAGCAACATTACGAAACTGCAAGTGTTAAACATTAACTCGACACGGACGTTCTTGATACAAGAAGTCAAACGTAGTCTAATAAAAACTATACTCAGATAATAATAAAGCCCCAATACAATAAAGCCCTTATAATACTGAGTGACCTTGTGTTGTCCAACCAGATAAAATGGTCCTTTTGAACGTTAACCCTTTCCATGCCACCCACATATTTCATAGGTCTAGACAGGGTGGCACTTCAGTAGCCGAGGACATATGTAGAACGTCCTTGCTACTGATGACTAATTTCTCAGGATCTGTTAGGGCTATGAAGAAGTTCTTGGATTTGTTTATACCAAAATCATCATGCTGAGACCTAACGGTCCAGAAAAGCTGATTTTTTTTGTTGCAGATTTTGCTATAAAAATTTTTTAACTAAAAACCAGGACAAAAATATATCTGAAAATGCATACAGTGGCAGTCATTTCCACATACATATGAACACACACCATTATACATCAGGTGATAAACATAGTAGCATGGTTTTTACATATGCATACAGTTGCAGTCATTTGCACATACATGTTTTTACATAGATATGTTTTCACACATACAGTCACTTTTACACATACATTATCACACATAGTTGCACACTATATACTTATATACTTATGCACATACACTAAACATAAATATAGGTTTTTTTTTTACGGACACCCATTGACTAATCTGTCTAAAAAGACAGACCAGACACAAGTGTGAACCTACTGCTCAGCGCCATGCCGAACCCTTTCAGTGGAGACCTCAGCTGCTCCCAGCTAATCCTTCTTAAAGAAACAGTGCACCTCTTACCAGCCAACACCAATTATCTCACATGGACACTTAGCTACATATCAGTGCAGCTTGCATACTGGCTGGACAGATGGCTTTTGTGTCATGCTGATCTTCCAAAAAAGAGAGAGAAGAAAGGCCGATGCGGGCACTGGGCCAATCTACCAGATTACAGTGCAAGGCTGCATTTATATTGCGCTTTTTGCTGTAGAACTGCATGTGGTTTATAACTGCAGTATAACTTATCACATATTACTGTGCATTTTAGTGCGGGTTCACATCAGTGCCCGAACTCCATTTTGCAGGTTTCCGTTTCCTGCCCAAGAGACAGGAGACGGAAACTGGCAGTCAGTTTCCAAGCCCATGCATTTGAATGGGTTTGGAAAGTGTCTGGCTGTGAGCGCCTGTGAGCGTTTGTGCTCTCTGTGGCAAAACCGTTATTTTGCAGGACTTTGTGTCCGGTTAAAAAAAATGGTTTAGCTGCGGAGAGCAGAAGACGCTCACGGCCGGACACTGTCTGCCAGGTTTCCGTCCTTCTGTCAGCAGAAGACGGAAACCTGAAAGCGGAGGCCAGAACACAAATGTGATCCCAGCCTTATCTGTATAGTAATGACCATCACATAAAAAAACTCAGATTTACTGGCCAATACCATACAGGTGAAAAGCATAGCAAAGTCCTACTCATTACTGCAATTATAAAATGCATGCAATTTTGAAGTAAGGAAGCACTGTGTAAACGCAAGCCTAAGTTAAGCCCCCATGTTGCAGAAATGCAGAATTTTTTGTTGCAGATTTTATCGCAATTTTTATTTATTTATTTTGTTCAAAAGCTAGGAGTGGATTGAGCAGAGGGTTGAAGTATAAGGACTTCCTATATATTTTGCATTCCTTTTTATCCTATTTTTTCCTTTTTTGCCCTATTTACTTACCGATCCTTGTTCCTGCTCATGGCATGGCTGCCTCCACTTCCCTTCTGGCCTTCAAGGGTCCCCGTGCATCTCATATCACCTTGCTGGGGCCCCCTGGAGGGAAGAAGGGAAAGTGGAAGCAGCCGTAAGCAGTGGTGCTGCTATTATTATACCCTGGGGTCTTTTCAGTCCCTGGAGTATAATGATAGGGGGCCCATGGGAGTTGAGTGAACATAAAAACTAGTGTTACTCACCTCTGTGGCATAACTCCATGCTGTCTTCAGCCTCTGTAGTCACGGCACAGACAACACTTAGGTCATGCCGTTGTCGTAATATATAACGACGCTGTTGTAACCCACGTCTGTGATGTGATTGAAGAGGACCACGGCGGAGCGCAGGAGAGGTGAGTACCACTGATTTTTATATTTGTCTCCTGGGCCTCCAATCATTGTCTGATAAGTCCCCAGAGTATTATAATAATTTGTGGGTGGTGTACCAAAAAAATTTTGGGTTCTACTGAACCTGAAATGTTTGCAATATTTACAATGAACACCTTTGAGGTCATAAAAGGGACATAATGTCTGGAGGGACCACTATGGGACATAATACTATTTGGAAGGACCACTATGGGAAATAACACTGTGATGGGACATAATACTGTATGTAAGGGCCATTATACAGTGAAGGGGCCACTTTGTGACATTATAATGTATGTAGATGGGGGGTTATGCTATGTGGGGAACCAGGAAAGCGCGTGTTATGCCAAGTCAAAAGCTAATGCGGTGGCCATTTTAGTTTGTTCAAGACAAATCAACATTTTTGTAAAGAATGAACAATTTGAAGAATTTGGGTCAAACATGGCTTGGTACGAAGTGATTCGCCCACCTCTAATACTGTTGCACTGTGGCTAAAGTTACTCGTTCAGTTCGGTGACTTCTGCACTATAAAGTACTATTGTCTACACAACACACAACCGATATGCGACACTTTGCTTAGGCGTGCAGTCACATTTGCCATTAACTTGCAGCCAAAAGACTTTGCAGATTAACATCAAGGTTCATTGTGCAAATGACAAACAAGGCCACTTGTGCAGCGATAGAATAAGTAAATGTTGATTTCAGAAAAGATTGTCCTGACTATAAAATCTCTCTCCATGGAACACTTGGTAGGTGCGTATAGTCTGCTAAAGAAACACAAAATCTACGTTGAAGGAATATCTTGTGATTTGTGGCAGTAGGATATACTGTATATAGTGTTTGTATTGTGTAGATAATTGGGTCAGTGCTCAGAAGCCGCCCAGCCCTCCCTCATGTACTGCGTGAAATCTCAGGATTGTATTGCCCAGAATCCTCTGTCCTCCCTGAGATTAGCCGTAGTCTAAAGCAATTAGTCAGGATTATAGATTAGTATACAGTGCGATGGAGGGAGCGGTGTGGACGTCTAGATCTAGTCTGCAGTAAGTTATACCTATTTCTATTCTTTATATATACCACATACTGTCAATTATATCCTTGCTTTCATCTTTTACAAAGCTTTTTCATATGTAGCTTTCCAAATAATAACTGTTCAGAACAAACCATATACTCTGCGGTTTTGGGAATTGTCAGGTTTGTTGTTGGCGCAGTATTGTTTCTATTAGCTTGTGTTCATGATGTTTTGGTTTCTGCTTTCTTGTGGATTTCTGTCTCCTACTTAGCAGTAAATGTGGCCATACACATTGCACTAAAGGCTGCCAAAAATACGCCGAACAAAAATGAAAGTTGAATTTGACAATTTGCACAGACCCATTTTTATAAATTGTCCCATCCTGATCAGGCAGTTTCATAGTTAATGATGGTGAGATTCTTCATATAAACCATCACAGCCTTATTCTGTCTCATGTGTATGTGGTGCCTAAATCTAGATTCTAGCCCTTGTTGCTGGTGGTATACGTAAATTTGTTCTTCGTGATTCAGTAGTTAGCACTGTTGCTTTGCACCACTGGAGTCTTAGGTTCGATTTCTACCAAAGGCAACATCTTCCTTGGGTTTATACACTCACCGGCCACTTTATTAGGTACACCTGTCCAACTGCTCATTAACACTTAATTTCTAATCAGCCAATCACATGGCGGCAACTCAGTGCATTTAGGCATGTAGACATGGTCAAGACAATCTCCTGCAGTTCAAACCGAGCATCAGTATGGGGAAGAAAGGTGATTTGAGTGCCTTTGAACGTGGCATGGTTGTTGGTGCCAGAAGGGCTGGTCTGAGTATTTCAGAAACTGCTGATCTACTGGGATTTTCACGCACAACCATCTCTAGGGTTTACAGAGAATGGTCCGAAAAAGAAAAAACATCCAGTGAGCGGCAGTTCTGTGGGCGGAAATGCGTTGTTGATGCCAGAGGTCAGAGGAGAATGGCCAGACTGGTTCGAGCTGATAGAAAGGCAACAGTGACTCAAATAGCCACCCGTTACAACCAAGGTAGCCAGAAGAGCATCTCTGAACGCACAGTACGTCGAACTTTGAGGCAGATGGGCTACAGCAGCAGAAGACCACACCGGGTGCCACTCCTTTCAGCTAAGAACAGGAAACTGAGGCTACAATTTGCACAAGCTCATCGAAATTGGACAATTGAAGATTGGAAAAACGTTGCCTGGTCTGATGAGTCTCGATTTCTGCTGCAACATTCGGATGGTAGGGTCAGAATTTGGCATCAACAACATGAAAGCATGGATCCATCCTGCCTTGTATCAACGGTTCAGGCTGGTGGTGGTGGTGTCATGGTGTGGGGAATATTTTCTTGGCACTCTTTGGGCCCCTTGGTACCAATTGAGCATCGTTGCAATGCCAAAGCCTACCTGAGTATTGTTGCTGACCATGTCCATCCCTTTATGACCACAATGTACCCAACATCTGATGGCTACTTTCAGCAGGATAATGCGCCATGTCATAAAGCTGGAATCATCTCAGACTGGTTTCTTGAACATGACAATGAGTTCACTGTACTCCAATGGCCTCCACAGTCACCAGATCTCAATCCAATAGAGCATCTTTGGGATGTGGTGGAATGGGAGATTCGCATCATGGATGTGCAGCCGACAAATCTGCGGCAACTGTGTGATGCCATCATGTCAATATGGACCAAAATCTCTGAGGAATGCTTCCAGCACCTTGTTGAATCTATGCCACGAAGAATTGAGGCAGTTCTGAAGGCAAAAGGGGGTCCAACCCGTTACTAGCATGGTGTACCTAATAAAGTGGCCGGTGAGTGTATATTCTTCCCTTGTTTGTCTAATTTTCACTCTGCATATGAGCAAAGCAGCAGAGGTGACAAAATCACAGTTCTGTAATACTGGGATCAAAGGTATTTGGACAGTTATCTCAAAAGCTATTCAATGGGTTGAATGGGCTATCCCCTCATTAATCCATCATCAATTAAGCAGGTAAAAGGTCTGGACTTGATTCCAGGTGTGGGATTTGCATTTGGAAGCTGTTGCTGTGACCCCACAACATGCAGTCAAAGGAGCGCTCAGTAGAAGTGAAGAACCATCATTAGGCTAAAGAAAAGGAAGAAATCCATCAGAGAGAGAGTACAACCCCTGGCAAAAACTATGGAATCATAAGTCCCTGAGGATGTTCCTTCAGTTGTTTAATTTTGTAGAAAAAAAACAGATCAAAGCCGTGAAAACAAACTAAAGGCATTTCATAGGGCAACTTTCTGGCTTTAAGAAACACTAAAAGAAATCAAGCTAAATAATTGTGGTAGTCAGTAACAGTTAGATTTTTAGACAAGTACAGGGAATAAATTATGGAATCGCTCAATTCTGAGGAAAATATTATGGAATCATGAAAAGCAAACAAACAAAATAACACTCCAACATATCACTAGTACTTTGCTGCACCACCTCTGGCTTTTATAACTTCTTGCAGTCTCTGAGGCATTGACTTCATGAGTGATAAACAGGACAATTCAAAAATGGGATTTACATACCGAAGAGCTAAAAGAAAGCCATCACTAACACCTAAACAGAAAAAAAACAAGGATACAATGGGCTAAGGAAAGGCAATCGTGGACTGTGGATGACTGGATGAAAGTCATTCAGTGATGAATCTGGAATCTGCATTGGGCAAGGTGATGATGCTGGAACTTTTGTTTGGATCCTTTGGAATTCATGCTGTCTAGCCATTTCCTCTGGTTGTTCCTGTCTTGGGGACCCTGTCAGTAGCCAGGTGTCTGGTGCTTGCCTTGGACTAGGCCCCCCCCTAACCATAGGTCCCCTGTAAATTTCTTCTCACTATGATTTTGCTTGTTGAACATGATAGTCCTTTTCTTGCTCATTGTAAAAATGTGCTGAATCGATAGTATTTGGCTTTCTGCCTTTTTGGATTGTTTAAATGATTTACCGTTTAAGGAAATATTAGACAGCAGTGGACGCAAAGTTATTGTCCTGAGACAAGATTCTTAAGAGACAGATGACGAATACAGGGACACAGACAGACAGAAGGTCAGTGTTACAGCCATAAGTAAAAGATCAAGATAAGCCAAATATCAAGGTCAGCAAGGAGATTAGAAGGCAAACCTAGGGTGTAGAAGAGCAGAAGCTGATTTAAATATAAAGTATAGGTCAGAAGCCGTAGTGTCCAAAGTAACCTGTTCTTCTTAGGCTGGGTTCACACCAGTGTTGGCTCTCTGTACAGGGGTTCTGTTCCCCTCTCCGCATTTTTTGCCTTTTGGGGCAAAAACCAAGCAGAAACCACGTGGCTGCTTTCCTTATTCCACCTCCTGTTTTTCAACTCAGTCCATTGGTATTAAAGACATTGGTGTGTAATAAAAAAATAGAAAAAAAAATAGTATTGAAAATAAGCTCAGCGTTCAGCAGACCAAGGTGCACGATCCAATGCTTCCTGGGCTATGGAAGACTAGGATAATCACAATTACATGGAGAGGAGGAGCGGAATAACAGCATCGCTTCTGCCGCTGCTGGCTTCATGCAGGGCAGAAGCATAGCGATGTTCCTGACTTCACCTGTGCCGGCATCTAACTCCCCGGCATCCGCTGTAATAGGCGGATGCTGGGGACTGTTAGACGCCGGCACAGGCACATCGCTATGCTTCTGCCCTGCATGAAGCCAGCAGCGGCAGAAGCGATGCTGTTCCGCTCCGCGGTCACATATGCAAAGCCAAGTGGCGAGATGCCTCCGGCCCTGCGTGCAAGCTCATACACCAGTCTAACCTTCACAATGTGAATACAGACCCGCAGGGTGTCGGGTCTGTATTTGCATTGTGAAGGGTAGACTGGTGTATGAGCGTGCACGTAGGACCGGCGGCATCTTGCCGCTTGGCTTTGCATATGTGACCCCGCCCACCAATGACGAAACAAAGCCGGAAGACAGAAGATTTTAGAGGAACGAAGACGGGTGAGTATGCGACGTGGGAGTACCCCTTTAAGGGACAGTAAGGTCCTGAAACGCGTCAGCTAGAATGCAAAGACAGCAATTTTTATAACACTTTTTGTTTTGACTTTTTCTCTGACTTTTGGCACCTTTTTATGTATTTTTTAACCAAATGAATTAAAAGTTAATTTTTATAAAAAGTACAGACAAGTGTGGCGGATCTACTAGTCCTCTCCATGTGATCGTGATTAAAGACACTGCTCTATTAGTCCTCAGCAACTGAAGGCAATATGCAGAGAGAAGGAGAGAAAAGAATATACTGTGGGAACATGGACTGAGTCATCAGTGAGTGACTGGTTTTTCATGGACCGTTGCTTGCACATGCAACGGCAATTGCACATTTGCAAAGTTATAACATCATGGGCTAGAACTAGCAAATTTAAGTGGGATACATTCCACTGACATTCCACTGGGGTCAAATAATGGTTTGGGATTGTTTCAGGGTTTGCAAACTACATTCATCAAATAACCAACTAGCAGAAATGAATGAAAAGTATCCTACAATCTAGAACCTAACTTATAATAGATAGATGAAATATGGCCGGCTATTTGCGTATCGGAGCCCAAGATGAGGACTCTAGGAAATGCAGTTTTAACAGCACTTTTCTATATTATCCACTCTGTATTACGATTTGAGGTCTACTGTTGAGCCCCCAACTATTTTTTAGGTGTGATACCTATTGCATATTAGATTAGACACTCATATTAGATACGAGACATCTATAGTAGATATACCAAAAGGGATAAGAGACTGAATAATGGAATCTAACTAATATTATTGGTATTGTGGCCTCCTGTTGGGCCATATTGGGGGGATGGAATATAAATTTGGCTATCCAGCCTCAGATGTTTTATACCATAGCTCGGGACGGTAGTAGCTATCATCATGTATATACTATCTATCTCATATAGATTGAGTGGGAATATATCTCTACCTGACATACCTAATTTATGGGGTTAACTCAAATTGGTGGGGTGTATAGCAAGAATAACACTGCTGGTTGGGCCCTAGACTATGGGTTTCTTCTTTAAGTTCCCTTAATATATCATTCCACAGTGAGTGGAATATTTTTTCCATTCATTATCTATTAAAAAGTTAACCGTTAGAATATATGACACTTTTGGGATAATGTTCTCGAAGACACAAATTAATTTTAGCCCCAGTATGTCGAAACCCCAAATTGACATTATTGCCCATTGTAGCAGACTGGAAATTGACATTAGGTTTCCCCTCAACCTGACCCACAAACAAACCAGCTGGCTTGGGCATGAGAGGGACTTGTTTTTTTTTTGGTAGGACTACTGGTGATGTGGTATCCTTGTTTGTTGTACACAAAACCATGGTGCCCCACAGAGGGGCAAGGGATTAGGTGTTGGTAATTGCCCCATTCTCTTTCCAAATGGCCACAGCAGACTTCTTTACTACTGGTTCCTGGTTGGCTTCATAGGCATCTTCAAATTGTACTGCTTGGGCTGCATCCTTGGGTCTATAAGAAACTGCTGCACTTCTAGGCCATGAAGACAAATAGATAATTCTTGGATCCACTGGTGAAGATTGGTAATCCCATCTGAGTTGTTGTCAGTATATCCACAATGTAGAGTTTGCAACATTTTGTGATATACATGTAGTGTGAGGATGTATTTTCAAATTAACGCTTGCTTAATGGTGTAACTCCCTCCCTGGTCTAGGAGAAGAGCTACAAATACTTCTAGAGCCTTGCCTTTTAGTCCTGGTGCCATGTATGGAGTCCCTACTGTCTACAAGTCTTTTCAAAATCTCTTTGTAAAATGTTAAAAACTCAATACAATTAGAATTGAAAAAAAAAAAAAAAAAATCTCTTGAAGTGTCCAGGTCCCAATCTTTTTCTATAACAGGATTATTGCAAAAAGCATTGTTTCCTCCCCGGACTTTATGGTTCTGTGCTTTAGAATGGAGCAGTTTGATTTGACTAACTCCAGCTGGTGCTCCGTCTCACCTTGGTGCTCAGTAAAGTCCCGCTCGCCCTGGCGTTCAGCTGCCTCTGGCTCCTTTTCAGTTTATGGCCAGCAAAAATCCCGCTCAGCTTGGTGTTCACATGTGGGAGTCACATTCTCCTAGCTGTGGAGAAGCAATGGTAGTCAAGAATCGCTTTGACTCTGCAAATTGCTGCTATTGCTGGTATCCTCTAGCTAAGACTGTTCTGGAGCTAGATCCATTGCTGGATCCCGTAAGTAGTGAGGCATCTAAAAAATACTAGCTAAATCATCATAAATAATACTATCTCATAGCCCTGATATCATACTACTGCTGTATTACATTTAGCTATACGCAAAGAAATTCCAATACAGCATTCCAGCACAAGCCAAAGTGTGTAACACATAGCCACATATTTATCACATCTAGTCACATTCCTCAGTCTTTGCATTCCTAACGGTTTCCATATGTGTCCTTTAATAACAGCTGTTCTGATAATTGTCATAGGCCTACTCATGGGACACAGCAATGTATGCATTGTTATGTGCCGGACATCTGGCGGTGGCTTATCTCCCTCTCACTGGGTCTGTAATAAGAGAGGGCTCTTTAACTAAATACTATGCAGCAGCCTGAGAGTTGTACAAACTATAATTAGAGGGGTCCTATAACTAATAAGAAGGCAGTGTAGCTATAATAAGGGTATTGACTGTGTTTAACATAGAATGCAGTGGCGTAACTAGGAATGGTGGGGCCCCGTGGCAAACTTTTGACATGGCCCCCTCCTCCCAAACCGACGCCGAAGACCTTGACCGACCCCCTCCTCCGCACTCTATTATGTCCTTTAGTAAGCCCTGCACACAGTATTATGTCCCTTAGTGGCCCCTGCACACAGTATTATCCCCAATAGTGTCCCCTGCACACAGTATTATCCCCAATAGTGTCCCCTGCACACACAGTATTATCCCCAATAGTGTCCCCTGCACACACAGTATTATCCCCAATAGTGTCCCCTGCACACAGTATTATCCCCCATAGTGGCCCCTGCACACAGTATTATCCCCAATAGTGTCCCCTGCACACAGTATTATCCCCCATAGTGGCCCCTGCACACAGTATTATCCCCCATAGTGGCCCCTGCACACAGTATTATGCCCCATAGTGTCCCCTGCACACACAGTATTATCCCCAATAGTGTCCCCTGCACACAGTATTATCCCCCATAGTGTCCCCTGCACACACAGTATTAACCCCAATAGTGTCCCCTGCACACAGTATTATCCCCAATAGTGTCCCCTGCACACACAGTATTAACCCCTATAGTGTCCAATGCACACACAGTATTAACCCCAATAGTGTCCAATGCACACACAGTATTAACCCCTATAGTGTCCAATGCACACAGTATTATCCGCCATAGTGTCCCCATATGTCCCACTGTGGACACCCATAAACAATTATTATACTCTGGGGTCTGAATAGACCCCAGAGTATAATAATCGGAGACCCGGGGGAATAAAAACATCAGAAACAGTTGCTTACCTGTTCCTGTCGGCCACCGCTCTTGTCCTGCTTTAATGACGTCGGACGTCACATGACCCGGGAAGCAGGCCTGGGTCATGTGACGTCAGAGACGTCAGACACGAATGACGGAGGTCTGGCAGGATCGTGGAGAGGTAAGTAACAGTATTTTTTATGTTTCTTACCTCTCCCGGGCCTCCGATCATTATACTCGGGGGTCTGCAAAGACCCCCGAGTATAATGATAGTGTTTGTGGGGCCCGCGGTTCACTTACTGATCCCGGCCCAGCCAGGATCGGCAAGTGAATAGGGCCCGTAACGGCCTATTTAAAAAAAACAACGCAGCGATAGCGGCAGCGGCTGTCACCGGGCCCCCTAATGGCCCGGGCCCTGCGGCAGCCACCTCCGCTGCCTCTACGGTAGTTATGCCCCTGTCTATTTTGATACATGTAGGTCTTACAATTCCTTTCTATAAACTCAACAAAGCTCCGAGGATACATTTCAAAAGCCGGTGAAAATCCATAAGAGTCCAAAAATATAGCGACATCACAATACAATTAACACCCAGTGTGAACCGCGTTTACGCGAATCATCCGTATTAACGATGTACGCCGCCGGTCTTTGTAGCACACGGTCGTCCGGTAGAAAGTCACACGGGAATACGCCGGCAAATATACGTTCGTATGTGGGTCAGATTTAGCGATAATTGTAAGTTGTAGACTATTCATTTCTGAAAATGACGGGGTTTGTTTAATCAAAAATCGCATGCGATTTCTCTGCGATTGTTTATTTCCACAATATTTGTATGAATAGAGGAAACTATCATATTCACCGTGTGGGGTGTTGGCACTGCAAAGTGCACCTCGGCTCTAAGATTTCCTGTTTTAATGAGTGAAAAATGTCTGCCCGGTTCTTGATCCGGTGACAAATCAAATGCAAAAAATGTATAACCGTTTATGAATTCATCTCTGTCTATGGCCGATCCGCTATCACTTCTCTTATAATGATGTGATGTAACGGCGTATTATTATATAATGTACCTCGGATTTGTTGAATAAAGTTATTGAAACATTGTCTGTTTTACTGTGTTTAATCCGTATACAACCTAATAACTAACAAATACATTGACATCATCATTCTAATTCAATCAGTCTCTAGTGAGCCGGCTAAACTATATAAGACATACCAGTCCTTGTCTCTGTATACTCCTAATAAGCTATATGAGAGAGCCATTCTTATCATTCTAATTCCAGCAATCTATAACAACACACCTTTCTATAAAAGGGCCGTATCAAATAGTATTATAGTACCATTATAGTCTATGGGGTCCATGTGCTTTTACTGCACAGCACTTGCAATTGCGTTTGGTATTCCGTTCGGGGGTCCCCATGCCCCGGACGGAATACAAATGCAGATGTGAACCAACCCTAAAGCATTTGTGAACATAGCCATTAACACATACTGAATGACTTTATCGAAGGCCTGTCCACACTACATACCCATTCCTCATCCTGGAGTGCCATCTAGTGTTCAAAGGGAATATAGCAACAAACCAGGGATACTGGCAGCCCAAAAACATTACAGGTAGTCCTCGGGTTACGACGGTCTCGGGTTACGACGTTTCGTGGTTACAACTAGAGATGAGAGCTCCCTTGTAACAGAAAACTGCCAGCACTCCCAAGTAGCAAGGACGAGCCTGCGGCAAATCAATGCTGGTTCTACAGCAGGCTCGTCCTTGCTCATCGGAAGAGAGCTGGCAGCTTGCTGTTATGAGCCGCTGCACACTAAATCACTGTGATCCGTTCCTATGCGGCGTCGGTATGGTAGGTTTCCGACTTACGTCGAAATTCGGTTTATGACGCCGCGCAAGAACGGATCAACGTCGTAAGTCGAGGACTACCTGTACATGACATTTGTCCGCCAAAATGCAGAGTCCTTACACAGTGTGGGTTGGATTTAGTAGGTTTGGCCAAATTAGACCAACTTACGGTTTTTCAATTGATAGATGATATATTGATGGAAAATCATGGACACACAGAGACAACAAATGTAAGCAAATGACATTCTCAGGTAGCGCCGCACCTCCCATGAGGCGACCTGAAGCGACCGCTTCAGGTGGCGCTATGCCAGAGCCTTGGGAGGGCGGCATTTTGGCTTAGCGTCACCGTGTCTGCAGCCCGACACGGGAAGCGAGTGGTGTACTGGGGCGGCCCTGCTGGACGCAGCGCTGCTCCAGCGGCTGCCCCTCA
The DNA here is from genome assembly GCF_031893055.1 of Leptodactylus fuscus. Classification (NCBI taxonomy): domain Eukaryota; kingdom Metazoa; phylum Chordata; class Amphibia; order Anura; family Leptodactylidae; genus Leptodactylus; species Leptodactylus fuscus. Next base: position 22,057,510 of record NC_134275.1, on the reverse strand, counting down.
CATTCAGGCAGAGAGCAGGTCCTCTCCCTGCCTGCGAACGCCGCTCGCTCCGCTCGGCCCTGCCCCCTTTCCGCTCGGCCACGCCCCATTCTTGCGACCCCCGACCCTTCAGGGGAGGGGGGGGGGCAGCTTTCTGACGGCCGCTTCAGGCGGCAGAAAGCCCAGGTTCACCCCTGTTCTCAGGCTACGTTCACATCTGCATTGGTGTCTCTGTTGTAGTGTGTCCAAGCCACAAATAGTAGTGCAGTCTTGTTTTTATTAAAGGAATGGTTTTAGGAAATGTAGAAAGATCTCCTTTTATGAAAAAGTGGTTCTGTAATATGTATATTTTGTTGTTCCCTATCAGTCAATGAGGAAAAAACACTGCAATCCCTTTAACCACAAGGATTAAACCACTTTGTGTAGGAGGAAAATTTCAATCACTTCTATTTAAAAAAAATCAATAAAAATAATTGAAGATAAAAATACTGAGTTTTTAGTATCCAGTGTTGCAGACCGTTCTATATCATTGTGTCACTAAAGCAGTCGTAGTCCAACCATCGATGCATAGATAAAACGTATGCCAGGGATAAGAGTGGCTGCAGGTTTTACATAGAAAAGAGCACAGGCAGCTATTTTTTCCACAATCATACACAGAAGCAAAGTCAAAGCAATAAAAACACACAAAACTGGTAATCAGGTAAAAGTCTCTCGGTTCTAAAATTAATTTCAGGTCGAACAAGTTTAGTAGGAATCCCACCCTAAAAAGCCAAGTAAAAGTTAATAAAGGAGCGATCCACCAGATTAAGGACATGTGCCAAACAGGGACAATGTGTTACTTGTCCTTACTGCAGTGCAGCAACAATATTGATGCCATTGTCACTGGCAGTGCCTATCTAAGGAAAGGCCCACGTTGCGCTATAAGTATCCTTCATCGAGGTTGAGTGCATGCCACCAGTTTGCGAAACGCAGTGGAATCAACTACATTGTACGTTAGCGACTGCATCGCTAGCTGCTTGGCTAGGTGCGAATTAAATTGCACAACCACTGGATGACTGGCCACATATTGCTGTTTCGTGGCCACACATTGCCTTATGGATAACTGACATTAGTGTGGAAGAGGAGGAGTAGGAGAAACAGTTGGTGATGATGATGATAAGATCATGGGGAAGAATAGAAGAGTTTCGCTCACTTTCTCTGCCAGTGCCACTGCCAAGTCTATTTTGCCAAATAAGATAGTGATACATTAACATGTAGAGATGTGAGGAATGTGAAGGAGACACAATAGACAGTCCAGAAAGGCCATGTCGTAAATGATGTGTTATGTAGGAGGAGGAACAGACATAAGCCTACCTCAAGAACCCATCACTCTCCTATGTAATATTCTCCTGTGACTGGGATTAATGAGCTAATTAATCAAAAACTTCATCTTCATTCTCAAGAAGTGCAAAAATCCTTTGGCTATTGGTGAGGCCACCAAGATCAGAAGTAGGGTTGCTGTTGTCACCCACATTCTTACTGTTAGTAGTACTTGCTAGCATGTTTCCTCACCCGCCCTCCCTTCTGCCTATCCCCTGCTCTATTTTTTTCAGTCATTTTTTTTACACACTGTTTAATTAAAGTAATTGAAAACAATTCTGTCATTGTGTTTATTTTTTATTGTTGTTTTTTTTTTACAAGAAAAGTCAGTTTTAAATAACAGATTTTTTTTAGATTATCATTTGCTGCAATGCTGCATTAAGGAATGTATTAATTATTATTGGAATATTTTTTTTTAGCTTAACAAGACTCCATTGCATTGTGTATTTGGGGAAGAGAGAATAAAAACATTAAATAACAAGTTTTTTTCACAGATTGTTTTGTCAGTAACAAGTATGTTTAATGACTGTTTATACAGGTGAAACTGCTGTATTGCACAACAGGCTTATGTTTCATTTCCATTGTTTGGGTCTGTCAGGGACCTTGAACAATGGAGATGCAGACTACGAAAACACAGAGCAAAAAACCTCCAATAGTGTAATACTCCAGAGCCAGTGATCCTTATGAAAACATTTATTATACTCCTGATTATCCTTCTTTTGACAGACAACGGACAATGTTCCACCTGTTCTCTCACTGTTGGCGATGGATTCAGATAAACCAGGAACCAGTCAGGTAAGAAAATACTGTTTAATAATCAAGCTCAGGTACTGTAGGACTGTGGCGTTCTTAAGTAGAAATCAGATCAGTTTATGCAGATCTGAGACTGCTGTGGGCAACAGGTTCTATGCTAGGAATGGGCAGCACTTCAATGGGGAGGGGGCAGCTCTGGGGAGGGAGAAGATCTCTAGGAGGCTAAAGGAGTGTATAATCTAGGGAATACCGCAACCATGTCATACAGATGACTGGGGGAGAGGGGCAAGCCGAGAGTTGGACCCCCTCCAAACTGAAACTGACCACAGTATTAAAAGTTGGATAATCTCTTTATCACCCTGTCCCTGGTCAGCTCCTTTCCATAGTTATGTATTATTGAGGCCTTGTTGGCAGTATTCAACTCTCCTCATACTTTAAGTACCGTATGTAGAAATACTCGCAGTAAATAAGTGGAGACCACGGCTGCTATAGACACTATGGGGAATCGTTATTAAATCATATCAATGAAAAACTGACTTAATTGGCCATAGCAACCAATCAAAATGGAGCAGAATAGAAAATGACCCTCCTTATCCCTTAGATTCTTCCCCACCCTATTCCACCCTTATGTGTTTTCTCCTTACTTTCCCTGACTACATGATATATATGATGTTATCGGTATATGATATACGTGCCCATTGAGGGGCGTCTGTTTATTACAAATGTGTGTAATATTTCTGTTGCTGCGCTCCTTAATGCGATCTATTGTTTTTCTGTGTTTCGTATTTCTTGAAAAACTCAATAAAAATTATTGAAAAGAAAATGAAAGCTGCGCTGTGATTGGTTGCTATGGGCAACTATGGTCGTTTTGCATTTAGACAGTTTTAATAAATTTGCCTTTATATACTTATCTAATATCAGAAAGAAAAGTGTCCAGAATGAGGGGCCGTCCATAGTCATGTGATGTACAGTCCGTGGTCATGTGATATGCAGTCCGTGGTCATGTGATATACAGTCCATGGTCATGTGATATGCAGTCCATGGTCATGTGATATACAGTCCATGGTCATGTGATATACAGTCCATAGTCATGTGATATACAGTCCATAGTCATGTAATATACAGTCCATGGTCATGTGATATACAGTCCATGGTCATGTGACGTACATCCCATGGTCATGTGATATACAGTCCATGGTCATGTGATATACAGCCCATGGTCATGTGATATACAGTCCGTGGTCATGTGATATACAGTCCATAGTCATGTGATATACAGCCCATGGTCATGTGATATACAGTCCGTGGTCATGTGATATACAGTCCATGGTCATGTGATATACAGTCCATGGTCATGTGATATACAGCCCATGGTCATGTGATATACAGCCCATGGTCATGTGATATACAGTCCGTGGTCATGTGATATACAGTCTGTGGTCATGTGATATACAGTCCATGGTCATGTGATATACAGCCCATGGTCATGTGATATACAGTCCGTGGTCATGTGATATACAGTCCATGGTCATGTGATATGCAGTCCATGGTCATGTGATATACAGTCCATAGTCATGTAATATACAGTCCATGGTCATGTGATATACAGTCCGTGGTCATGTGATATACAGTCCATGGTCATGTGACGTACATCCCATGGTCATGTGATATACAGCCCATGGTCATGTGATATATAGTCCATGGTCATGTGATATACAGCCCATGGTCATGTGATATACAGTCTGTGGTCATGTGATATGCAGTCCATGGTCATGTGATATACAGTCCATAGTCATGTAATATACAGTCCATGGTCATGTGATATACAGTCCGTGGTCATGTGATATACAGTCCATGGTCATGTGACGTACATCCCATGGTCATGTGATATACAGCCCATGGTCATGTGATATATAGTCCATGGTCATGTGATATACAGCCCATGGTCATATGATATACAGTCCGTGGTCATGTGATATACAGTCCATGGTCATGTGACGTACAGCCCATGGTCATGTGATATACAGTCCATGGTCATGTGATATACAGCCCATGGTCATGTGATATACAGTCCGTGGTCATGTGATATACAGTCCATGGTCATGTGACGTACACACAGGTGCACAGCTCGTTATAGTCACAGCATAGTAATCAGACATCAGCCTGGTAATTAGCTGTGCACCTGGGTGTTTATCACATGACCATGGACTGTATATCACATGACTATGGACTAATTTCTACCCATTGGGAGTAAGCAGAATGAATGACAGCAATCTGAGATCTATAAAACCGTGAGGAATTGATACAGAAAGTATATTGGAAAATTATACAACTTTGTATTATACAAACAATTATAGAAACAAAGATTTGTCTCTCAACTCTTTTAATGGTGTTCTCCATTTTTTGGTGTCACTGTGGGTATGCTAGCTGTAAGATTTTGTAAGGAAGAGAAAAATGTCAAACAACAACTAAATTACATGCAAATTGATCATACAGAGTGTTGTAACACATTTGCTGCGGCTCCTGTATGTGTAGTCTAGTATTATCCTGTCTAGGCTTAGGACTGTATTATAAATGTGCCACAATGTACTTTATAACTTTATTTTGCCTTTATGCAGGAGTATGACTATTCTTTTCTTGGGACTTGAAGGTGCTGGGAAAAGTTCAATAATCAAAGTTATAAAAAGAGGTAACTGTATAGCACATGGTGCAATACTATAAGTATACATATAATTTTTGCCAAAAAGACTTCCAGTATGCATTGGTTAACTGTACCTGTTTTTGCTGTATAGTAGCACCAGGATGTGACATAACAGTAAATGATGTTATAGTTTGTATATTATTATTGCCTATACTTGGCTATATCTTGCAGTGACATATTAGAGCTTACTTATATAACTGTAAAAAGCAATAGCTCTAAGGCACTCTCTGAGCGCAACTGGATTGTGCCTCTAGAAGAGAATGGCGCAGATTTGTTATGCCTTGTATATATGCCCAGTTTTTTACACGCCAAAAAAAAAAATCTGCATTTGCTCATATTTGTGCAAATGGAGTTCCAGAATAGGGGGTGAGGTGCAGGCGTGCAGGCCGGTATAGAGCTCACTGTACAGGAGCCCGGTGTATGGTGCACCTGAGTTATGATTCTGTACACAGTATTATTCTCCATAGTGGCCCCTGTACACAGTATTATATCCCATAGTGGCCCCTGCACACAGTATTATGTCCCATAGTGGCCCTTGTACTCATTATTGTGCCCCATAGTGGCCCCTGTATACGGAATTATGCCCCATAGTGGCCCCTGCACACAGTATTATGCCCCATAGTGACCTCTGCACACAGTATTATGTCCCATAGTGGCCCCTGCACACAGCATTATGTCCCATAGTGGCCCCTGTACACAGTATCATTCCCCATAGTGGCCCCTCTACACAGTATTATTCCTCATAGTGGCCCCTGTACACAGTATTTGTCCCATAGTAAGCCCTGTACACAGTATTATGCCCCATAGTGGCCCCTGTACATAGTATTATGCCCCATAGTGGCCCCTGCACACAGTATTATGCCCCATAGTGGCCCCTGCACACAGTATTATCCCCCATAGTGGCCCCTGCACACAGTATTATGCCCCATAATGGCCCCTGTACACAGTATTATCCCTATAGTGGCCCCTGCACACAGTATTATGCCCCATAATGGCCCCTGTACACAGTATTATCCCTATAGTGGCCCCTGCACACAGTATTATGCCCCATAGTAGCCCCTGCACACAGTATTATGCCCCATAATGGCCCCTGTACACAGTATTATCCCTATAGTGGCCCCTGCACACTGTATTATGTCCCATAGTGGCCCCTGCACACAGTATTATGCCCCATAGTGGCCCCTGTACACAGTATTATCCCCCATAGTGGCCCCTGTACACAATATTATCCCCATAGTGGCCCCTGCACACTGTATTATGTCCCATAGTGGCCTCTGCACACAGTATTATGCCCCATAGTGGCCCCTGCACACTGTATTATGTCCCATAGTGGCCCCTGCACACAGTATTATGCCCCATAGTGGCCCCTGCACACTGTATTATGTCCCATAGTGGCCCCTGCACACAGTATTATGCCCCATAGTGGCCCCTGCACACAGTATTATGCCCCATAGTGGCCCCTGCACACAGTATTATGCCCCATAGTGGCCCCTGTACACAGTCTTTTCAGACCCCAGATTATAATAATCAGAAACCCAGGGGAGGATACAAACATAAAAAACGCTGTTACTTTCCTCTCCTGAGCTCCAGCACACTCCTGCCTGATGTCGGCCATCTTCAATGATGGAAGAGACATCACTTGAGCTGGGGCTTGCATTGCAATGTATAAGTATGCCACGAGTAGGCCCAAAGCCTTCTGGAGCCAGAAGAAGTGAGTAACAGTGTTTTTTATGCTCCCTCATCTCTTCTGGGCCTCCAATCATTATCTGAGGCCGGGTCCTGTGGCAGTTGCTACCATTGCTACCCCGGTAGTTACGCCCCTGCTACAAGCTCAGTCCCCTTTACTTATACCATAAGTACTTGAGATTCAAGATATGACCCCTGGTGTCTACTATATTCGGTGGCTTTCGATGACTCAGTCTTCAGTCTTCTTTGAGGTAATATGTTGTGTATAGAAGAGAGGACGCGCAATGTTATTGTCCCCATCACAGAGACTGACCCCCATAACACTTAGGACAGGATTTATGTGTGATGTACTCTTGGTATATGGCACTTCCCATAGTCCCCAATCCTGCCACCATGTACACTTGGATCAGCAGCTGAATCTAGTTCTAGATTACTTAGCGGCGGCGACCACTCTCATCATAGCTAGTATGTAAAGACAGATCCAAATAAAAGACAAAAAACACCATATAGTTTTTTTTTTTTTTCTTTTTTTTATTGAGTAGCAACATTGTAATAAAGTTATTACTGGACCTTTAACATAGAATAAATGGGTCACTGACTGAGAGGTCAGGCCGGTGGATACCATGGAGCTCGCTGCATTCTGACCACCATGTCCTGAGATGAAAGCCATCTGACCCAAAGGATCCAGAGGAAGGCGAAACGAACTCCCCGGAGCGTTATACCTCAGGGGGGCAAAAAATTCCTTCCTGACCCCACGTGTGGCGATCGGATATCTCCCTGGATCCAAACTGTCCTGCTGCATACTGCTTTATATTTGTATATTTTTATTTGTTCTGGAGATCTAACCCTGTAAGGAAAGAAAGACATCCTGCTCCTAGGAGCTTACAATCTAATACAATACACATTCTGCCCTTAAGAGCTTACAATCTAATACAATACACAATGATATGATATTAATTATGTTAACCACTTCCGGACCGCCCATATACTATATACGTCCGAGAAGTGGTTGCCTAGTTCTGACAGGACGTACCGGTACGTCCAATCAGAACACAGCAGCTGGATGGAGATCGTGCAGCTGCTGAAGCTGGGAGCCGGCTGTAACTTCAGCCGGAGCTCCCAGAGAAATGGCAGGGAAGGTTTATTCCCTTCCCTGCTTTCTAGATCACTGTGTATACAGCGCTGAATGAGCGCTGTATACACGGCTATGGGCGTCGCCATGATGCATCCGGCCTCTAAGCCGGCGGTCATGTGATCCGCCAGGCTTAGTGTCTTACAAGAGCTGCTGGGTCCTACAGGACGCAGATCAGCTCTGTAATTGTAAAAAACTGGATTCTTCCTGCAACTGAGGCTAAATGTACCAGCCTCAGTTATAGGGGAAATCAGCCTCCCTAACACAAAAAAAAAAGTGATCAGATGTCCCCAAAGGTCTCTTATCACCTTATGGGGACACAATCTGAAAAAAAAAATAAAAAAAATAAAAAGTTTTAAAAAATGAAAATAAAATAATTAAAAATAAATAAATAAAAAAATACGCTAATAAAACGCTGTTATGAAAGGTTATAGCCCCACCCCCGACAACACCATACAAAATATAAATTACCGTAACGGAGAGGAAAAACTATTTTATAAAGTTTTTCAGTGACACTTATTGTGTCATTAAATAACAAATTAACAAATGTGTTATTAAATTAAAAAAAATAATACTGAAAACCAGACACAATTTCCCTCCTATTTTGTTTATATTTTCCCAGATATAAAAAAAATTAAAACACATTTGAAAATAAAAACAACATAAAAATAAAGCCCTGGGTGTCCCCGAAAAAAAGACGCAAAAATTAGTTGAATGAGACGTACGAGAAAAATGTTACAGCCCTCAAAACCGCACACACAAAAATCCCGAAAATGTGTCTGGTCCTGGACCACAAATTGGCCCGGTACTAAAGTGGTTAATCACAATCACACGGCGCTGGCTGGCCTTAAGACCCCAAAGACTATAATGGGGTCCGCATGGTCACCTGACAGACACCCAGTGGACTCCATTATAGTCAATGGGGTCTGCCCATGTACGTTTGTTACCGTAGAAACAGTGATCCGGCCTCTGTTGTTCAGGTCCCCCGGCGTCCTGAGTAACGAAGAGAAAACCGCTTGTATGAACCTAATGTCAGCAAGATTTGGGGGGGCTAATGGTTCAGTTCTGTGCCGCACCACGCAAGCCTCAGCCTGGTCTACCTGCTCATACTGTCCTCTTCAAGCTATTAAGCTCAAGTGACCCAAGATGGTGTCAGTGCACAACGTTACACACTCCATTCTGATTGTGATGTCATGCGGAATGTGTGATGTCAGCAGCCTTGTCATGTCGTCATAGCTGCCACTGTTATTTTATGAATACTGACTCAACTAGAAACGTAAACCTATAAATAGCGAAATAAAACTACATTTTATTGCTATTCATTAAAATATGGGATCCTAAATACGGTGATAGAATTGTCTATTTCAACACAATAAATGAACAGAGAAAGATAGAAATTGATACAAATAGAGAAGCAGCCAGCATGGCCATGAAGCCCTCTCTGCAGGGCCCCACAGTAATCTATGAGGCCAGTGCTGGAACTAGGAATGGCAAATTTTTGACATGGGTTCGTCAGGGACTCCGTCTCCTATCCTGCTTGACAAATGTCCTGCATTTTTCAGGTGGAAACCTAGTGGATCCCATTATAGTCTATGGGATTCATTGGTTTCCACACGTAACCACTAGAGTTGATTGGAATAGTATTTGAAACATAGATTTGAATACCTCGCTCCCATAGGAATGAATGGGAGAGGCTGAACAGCAAGGGGTTAAGCGCTGGCCGCCAGCTTCCATTCATTCCTATTGAGCGAGGTATTCGAAACTAGAGTTTCGAATACTATTTGCTTATCTCTAGTAACTAGAGAAACGGCCGCTTCGAATAGCACGCACCCATAGGAATGAATGGAAGCGGCTGGCACGCCGGCTACGTCAATTCATTCCTATGGGTGCGTGCTATTCGAAACTGGAGTTTCGAATAGTACTTGCTCATCTCTACTAGTAACCACTTTTCAAAATCCCACAATGCCGCCACCCTATCCTAGACTGACCGAGGCCTTATCCAAATGACCCATAAATAACCCAAATCTGTTATTGTACAAAATATAAACTGCGGCTCAATAAAACATGGCTCCATAAACTCCTAAATTCTAAGGAGTCTAAGGGTAAGTTCATACAGGATTTTTTGTACCGGCATCCAGTTGCACACTCCGCACCAGATTAGGCCCAATGCATGGGCCTAGTCCAGAGGAGGGAGTGTCTTCAGGCCGAATCACAAGGCGAAACGGCCTGAAGAATGAGCACCTCGCTTCTTTTTCCAGGAAAAAACACCTAACCCGCACCCATTGATTTCAATGTGAGCCGTCTTTTTGGTCAGGATTTGGAGGCGAATACAGCCTCAAAATCCTCGCCAAAAAACTCAGTGTGAATGGACCCTTATAAGGGGGCATTCACACGGAGTAACGCCGGGCGTGTATCACAGCCGGCGTTACAGCAGTATTATGCCCATAGTGGCCCTTGTACAAGGTATTATGCCCCATAGTGGCCCCTGCACACAGTATTATGACCCATAGTGGCCCCTGCACACAGTATTATGTCCCATAGTGGCCCCAGTACACAGTATTATGCCCCATAGTGGCCCCTGCACACAGTATTATTCCTCATAGTGGCCCCTGCACACAGTATTATGACCCATAGTGGCCCCTGTACACAGTATTATGCCCCATAGTGGCCCTTCACACAGTATTATCCCCCATAGTTGCCCCTGCACACAGTATTTTGCCCCATAGTGGCCCCTGTACACAGTATTATCCCCCATAGTGGCCCCTGTACACAGTTTTATGCCCCATAGTGGCCCCTGTACACAGTATTATCCCCCATAGTGGCCCCTGCACACAGTATTATCCCCCATAGTTGCCCCTGCACACAGTATTTTGCCCCATAGTGGCCCCTGTACACAGTATTATCCCCCATAGTGGCCCCTGTACACAGTTTTATGCGCCATAGTGGCCCCTGTACACAGTATTATCCCCCATAGTTGCCCCTGCACACAGTATTATCCCCTATTGTGGCCCCTGTACACAGTATTATGCCCCATAGTGGCCCCTGTACACAGTATTATGCCCCATAGTGCCCCCTGTACACAGTATTATGCCCCATAGTGGCCCCTGTACACAGTATTATGCCCCATAGTGGCCCCTGTACACAGTATTATGCCCCATAGTGGCCCCTGTACACAGTCGTTTCAGACCCCAGATTATAATAATCAGAAACCCAGGGGAGTATACAAACATAAAAAACACTGTTACTTTCCTCTTCTGAGCTCCAGCACACTCCCGCCTGATGTCAGCCATCTTCAATGATGGAAGAGACAGACCAAGCATAATGTGATGTGGATACCTGGGACCAACCCTCCCATGCGACTGATGAAATCCCCAACATAACAAAACACAAACACTCTCTTGGGTGAAAATGTGGGGGTCAGCTTTATTAAATAAACACATCAGCAGAGCCCTGCTACCCCCCTTCTATGCCAAGACAAGCGCGTCACTGGAATGCCCCGCCACCGCCTGCGGTGTGCATGTGCATGATATTCAGCGGGTGATGCGCCTCTCATCTTCTACACCAGATGACCAAAAGGGGGGAAGGGGAGGCGCAAGGTCCCGCCAACATGCCAGCTGTGACACCTGAAGGAAAAAACAAAGAATAAATAACAATCAAAGGAAATACAAAACCAAATAAATAACAAAACCCAAAGGAAAACCCAACCGCAAAACAAACATTGCCCAAGACGGGAAGGGAGGGAGGGCGATGTCTTCTTTCTCCGACGCTGGCGGGGGATCAAAGAGGAAGTCCCCGCCCAGCGCCGGAGCCTAAATAGGGCTGGCAAGCCCCGCCCCTTCCCCAAACCCCGCCCAGGCCAGCATCAGCCGCCGGGAGGGGGGAAGGAGAAAGGAGCGCGTGCAGCACGCCTGGTCAAGACCCGGACAGCTTAAGCAGCCGTCAGGGTCACATCACTTGAGCTGGGGCTTGCATCGCAATGTATAAGTATGCCACGAGTAGGTCCAAAGCCTTCTGGAGCCAGAAGAAGTGAGTAACAGTGTTTTTTATGCTCCCTCATCTCTCCTGGGCCTCCAATCATTATCTGAGGCCGGGTCCTGTGGCAGTTGCTACCATTGCTACCCCGGTAGTTACGCCCCTGCTACAAGCTCAGTCCCCTTTACTTATACCAAAAGTACTTGAGATTCAAGATATGACCTCTGGTGTCTACTATATTCGGTGGCTTTCGATGACTCAGTCTTCAGTCTTCTTTGAGGTAATATGTTGTGTATAGAAGAGAGGACGCGCAATGTTATTGTCCCCATCACAGAGACTGACCCCCATAACACTTCGGACAGGATTTATGTGTGATGTACTCTTGGTATATGGCACCTCCCATAGTCCCCAATCCTGCCACCATGTACACTTGGATCAGCAGCTGAATCTAGTTCTAGATTACTTAGTGGCGGCGACCATTTAAAGACAGATCCAGACAAAAGACAAAAAACACCATATAGTTTTTTTTGTGTTTTTTAAATTGAGTAGCAACATTGTAATAAAGTTATTACTGGACCTTTAACATAGAATAAATGGGTCACTGACTGAGAGGTCAGGCCGGTGGATACCATGGAGCTCGCTGCATTCTGACCACCATGTCCTGAGATGAAAGCCATCTGACCCAAAGGATCCAGAGGAAGGCGAAACGAACTCCCCGGAGTGTTATACCTCAGGGGGGCAAAAAATTCCTTCCTGACCCCACGTGTGGCGATCGGATATCTCCCTGGATCCAAACTGTTCTGCTGCATACTGCTTTATATTTGTATATTTTTATTTGTTCTGGAGATCTGACCCTGTAAGGAAAGAAAGAGACATCGGCGGCGTTACGAGCACTCCCATTGAAGTGAATGGGAAGTGTTCGGCAGCCCTGCCGTAACGCCGGCTGTGATACACGCCTGGCGTTACTCCGTGTGAATGAGCCCTTAGGCTGCTCTTTACTTAGTTGGGAGAAATTTCCAGCAGCAGAAAGATTTTCCACTGCTCTCTCTGCAATGGTCAACCCGCAAACTAAACCCAACTTAGGGCTCTATCACATCTGCGCCCGGGGTCTCCGTTATGCAGGTTTCTGTTTCCTGCATGAAACTGGGCAGGAGACAGAAAACTGCAGTCATGTTTCAAACTCATTCATTTGAATGGTTTTGAAAAGTTTCCGGGTGTGAGCGCCGGTGAGCATTTTATGCTCTCCGCGGCGAAACCGTTTTTTTTTTTTAACCGGACATAAAGTCGAACATGCAGGACTTTGTGTTTAAATACAACAGTTTCGCCACAGAGCGCATGAAACGCTCACCGGCGCTCACAGCCGGACACTGTCTGACAGGTTTCCGTCTTCTGCCGGCAGAAGATGGAAACCTGATAACAGAGACCGAACGCTGGTGTGAAACCAGCGGCAACCAAACTTGCCAACTTTTTAGTATACGTCAGACGTAGTATTAGGCTCTTGTCATTTTAACGGATCCTTTTTTAAATTTTTAATCTGTTTGTTTTGTCTTTCCGGGGCCTTGTCCTCTTTCCCTGTTCCCTGTATGTCTTTGCCGTTCATATTGTCTGATCCACGTGGCCAGTTTATATTTTCTTTATCAGCATTAAGTATATTCTCTTGAGCCTTATCAGTTGGGGGTGTCCCCCTTCATCTTTTGTCGCTGTATACGCTGATTGGGGCCTGCGTGCCCCGTTTACGAATTTCTTTGTTTGTCTTTGTTCTTTCATTATAAAAATTTCAATAAAAAACGATTATACATAAAAAATGCTAAAAAGACTGCCATTGGATAGGCCAGTCTTCATAATTCTTTCCCCGTATTTCTATTTATAGAGCAGACAATCCCCATTTTTTTAATCTCCATGCCATTGGAAGTGCGATTTCCATTTATGGTCTGTAAACCTGAATTGTCATCATTGTGGAGAAAGGTTTCCTCATCGATCGTTTGGCAGGGCCTTTATGTAAATTCACTGCTCACCATTCATTGCAGATACAGCAAGGTGTCCACAAAGCCTTCAATATGCAGCCAAATTTAATAACCAAATAATAAACCTCTGACGACTATGGCGGCGGGATGTAATCTTGTATCATAGCTATATTATGGCACAACCATACAGTAATACATTACTCCTGGATTCAGGAACCAATAGGACATTTTGGAAATCAATGAAATAATTGATAGATGAACCTTGCTGATATGTAATATAATATACAGATGTTTCCTTTATATTCTTAATAGGTCCTCCATGTCATATGTCTTCATCCACCAACCCATTCAGAACGGAGCTTCGCCTTGACCAGTTTGATCTCACTCTTCTTGAGCTTCCCAGTGGACACAAGATGAGGGCAAGTTGGAGGTTGTATTATCCTCATGCACACGCTCTTGTTTTCGTCGTGGATGCTACTGACCATGGACGTATACAAGAAGTCGCAGGTGTCCTCTCTACTGTCCTAAAACACCCAAAAGTGACCGGAAAACCACTTTTAATGTGAGTATTTGTTCCAGTCTTTCATTTAAATTATGTGTTATTAAGTCAACAATGTGACATCTTCTATCTTAAAGGGGTTTTGTGTATATGCCAGATGCAGCCCTGAATCGGGAGTCGGACTGCCACTGATCTGATATTGATGATCTATCCTAAGGTCCAGTGGCGTAGCTAGAAATGGCGGAGCCCCGTGGTGAACTTTTGACATGGCCCCCCCCAACTGACACTGACGCCGAAGACCTCAACCGACCCCCTCCTACGCATTCCTGCGCGTTCTATTATGCCCCATAGTGGCCCCTTCACACAGTATTATCCCCCATAGTGGCCCCTGCACACAGTATTATGTCCCTTAGTGGCCCCTGCACACAGTATTATCCCCGATAGTGGCCCCTGCAAACAGTATTATCCCCAATAGTGGCCCCTGCACACAGTATTATCCCCCATAGTGGCCCCTGCACACAGTATTATCCCCAATAGTGGCCCCTGCACACAGTATTATCCCCCATAATGGCCCGTGCACACAGTATTATCCCCAATAGTGGACCCTGCACACATTATTCTAGCCCATAGTGGCCCCTACACACAGTATTATCCCCCATAGTGGCCCCTGCACATAGTATTATGCCCCACTGTGGACACCCATAAACAATTATTATACTCTGGGGTTTTTACAGACCCCAGAGTATAATAATTGGAGAATAATCGGGGAATAAAAACATAAAAAATTACTGTTTGACTTACCTGTCCCCCGGCTCCTACGCTGTCGGCTTCCGCTGCCGTCCTTTTTCAATGACGTTGGACGTCACATGACCCGGGACGCAGGCTGGGTTCATGTGACATCAGACAACTAGTAAGGAGGCCGGGCAGGATCGTGGAGAGGTAAGTAACAGTGTTTTTTATGTTTCTTACCTCTCCCGGTCCGCCAATCATTATACTCGGGGGTCCGAAAAGACCCCCGAGTATAATGATAGCAGCGGTAGCGGCTGTCATCGGGCCCCTAATGTCCTGGGCCCTGTGGCAGCTGCCTCTGCTGCTATGGCGGTAGTTACGCCACTGCTAAGGTCATTAATATTATAGCTATGGAAAATCCCATTTACCTCTGTATATAAGCCACAGTGCGAACAGAGGAAAGGAAGATATAAGTGAAGCATAGAAATGGCGGTCCATACAGTTAGCCAGGTAAGCGCCTGCACTTTCAGTCAGGGACAAGTGTACACTATAGTTATACAAATGTAATCAGTAATACTGAATATAACAACATGGCCTGCAGTATATACCCCAGACTATACTAGAGAGTACACCACTGATCACTGATAGAATACATAGCAATTACATACAGACTCACTCTCATTATCTCCATCTCTAAGGCCCCACGTTGCAGAAATGCAGCTTTTTTTTTGTTGCACATTTTGTTGCGTTCCAAGAATGGTGACAAAAGGAATGGGAAATATCTAGGAAGTTCTTATACTTCTCATTTCTGCTCAATTCACTCCTGACTTTGGTTTAAAAAAAAAACAAAAACGCAGCAAAGAAAAAAAAGCCGCATTTCCGCAATGTCTCAGCCCTTAAACCTGAGCCAAATAAACCTGGAACAGACCATAAACTTATTTCAGACCTTGGTCCAGGCCCTTAAAGGGGTGCTTGTTTTATTATTTAAAATTTCTACTAGTGGGTCTGTCTAACAGACAGTACTCACCTCTCTCAAAGTCTCTGATTCTAGTAGCGGTAGCCTTGTATAAAGGTCCCCTGGCTGACGTCATCAGTAATGTCCAGTTTGTATGAGGTTCCTCTGCAGCCAATCACAGGCCTCAGCGGTGACCCCTTCACAATCGGCACACAAAGCTCTCATGTACCATATATGAAGGGGTGACTACTGAAGCCTGTGATAGGCTGCAGCTGTGAGACCTGTATACATATGAATTTATCCGCCACTATTAGAGACAACGTCGGGGAACAAGTGACTACTTGTGTTATGTTTATTGAGCCACTAGCATCAGTATAAAATAATAACAAAAATGTCTTGGAACACTCAGACCTCAGCACAGACTCCAAAATTAATACAGATCTCAGATCAGACCACCAGATTAATTCATACCCCAGAATATAGTCACAACTTTGACCAGACCCTAATATTTGCCTCTTTTCTTGCATAGAGTAAGGCTGGGCCCCACATGGCGTAAATGTGGCTTTTACCGTCACTCCATGTAGATGGTATTCTAGCAAATCCCGATTCCCACTTTGCGGTAAAATACATGCAGCAGAGATGCTGCGAGTTCCAAAATTGTATTGGTTTTGGAAATCTCAGCATGTCAGCTATACCTACAGAAATGCTGGCAGTTTCCCTATAGGTATAATTGAAGAAGAAAGTGTACAAAGGTAACCTCGGTGAACTTTCTGTGCAAAGTGCTGCAGGAAAAACAACGATGCGTTGCCGCTGCTGCTTTTCCCGCAGCGCTGTTTTGTTGCGGCCTTAGCCTAAACGACACTTTTCTCTGAATATAGACTCATAGGCCAGGAACAGGCATGGCAGATTATTCCCACCTGAAAGTATGCCGCAGATTCTCAGTAAATCCACAATAAATCTGCATTCGGATTTTGTCATGGGTTTGCTGTGAACCTGGCCCTATGTATTGCTAAGCATGAGCCAAGACACTGCATACTTAAATGTGTGCCTAGGGTTGCAAACTCCATTGTAAACTGCTTTAGAACTACAATGCTGAATCTGCACCACAATTGCCTCCCCTCCCCCCAATCCTGCCATGCCTCAGCCATAAAGAATAAGCTGTTAATGCTAACCCGCATTCTGTAGACAAGGGAAGCAGAAGTGACAAATACTTTCTATATGATACCTGGCAGCGTATAGCGGAATGTGTATATTGATCCTTAGTGATGAAATTATTAGAACATAAAACTGATTCTGTAGACTATACCTACTGCAATAAAACTATAATCTATCAATACTCATTCTAGATGTATCATCTCTTTCAGACTGGCAAATAAACAGGACCGAGCCTCAGCACTTCTCCCCAGTGAAATCATTGAGTTGCTGTCTTTAGAAAAACTGGTGAATGAAAATAAGACCCTTTGCAGAATTGTAAGTTATACCGCCCGGTATTTTATGGACGTAATATATTGTATCATAAGCTTTACAATTAGTAGAAGTTACCAGGAAATTATATGGGTCTATAAAATACGCTCGTGGGCAGACGTCTCGAGACTGACACCAGTTTTGGCTTTCACAAAGCTTGCTGCTTCAGTGTTTTTAGATCTTTGAGTCAGATGTTTTTATGTCAGGATTTGGCCCAGGAGCTGATATCCCGTACGCCCGGACGAATTGCAGAAGTCTCAAAAGACGAGGGTCAGCGTTGTAAATATTGAGTCTTTACATAAACTTGATGGATTTGTCAATAAAAGTTTAAAAACTCATGAAATACGAATAATTGTACTTCGCTATACCATAGAAACGAGAAGATCGAAGAACACTGAAGCAGCAAACTTGGTGGAAAACAAAATTTGTGCCAGTCTCAAAACTTTTTGTCACGAAATGTAGGACATTTATGAAGTAACAAATTGTGACAGGTAGAGACAGACTGCAGCCATGATGTAAAATCATCCAGCACCTGTAGAGTTAAAGCTCTAGCAAGAGACACAGGAAGTGGTCACTGACACAGCAGGGTGTGCTGGGAGGGAGACAGTGATCCAGGGGAGTAATAGGAAAAGGGAAGAGAGACACCATGTTGGTCCTGAAGCAAAGCTGGAAACTCGGGACTGTAGAACAGAACAGTGATAACAGAAGGGAGTTTAGCTGAGCAGCTGAAGGCCAGAACTGATTGAGACATCCATCTTTCCCAGTGATAAGTACAACTGCCAGTATACAGTGATATCTGTTACGAAAGACTCATGTACTGTATGTGATAGCTGTGGAGACTGTGTGAAGAGAAGAGAAGTAAAACCTTAACAACAACTGCTGTCTGGGATTGTCCCTTCATCTAAGCTCTCTAATATCCAAGAACTCATATACACTATGTCCTACCTCGCCCCGCTGTGAGACGGACATACGACATTGGTGGCCCGTACGGGGATATTTAGAGACAAGATCAGACTGCCAGCAGTGGGATTCTGGGTAAAGACTGCCACAACAATTAAAGACACAGTATCAAACAGACAGCTATGGATGTTGAGACACGGCTTAACCGCATCAGTAAGTTGCTCCTTCAATTGACTTATGAGGAACTGGGTGCTGTAGCTGCACATGTGAAGGTGTCAGAAGAACAGGTCTCTAAGACATGCAACCACAGACAGCTCTTAACAGCCATCAACAAGCAGATGGATGAGCTAGGGGATAGTGAGGAGGATGTCTTGTGCACATTCCTTAATGATTTAATGAAGTTCATCACCAGCTTGACACCGGGGTATAAAGAGGCTGTACAAGACACTGAGAGTGAGAAATCCCTCCCACAGACTGAGCTGCAGGAATTGAAAGAGCAATTGGTAGCATTGAAGAGAGCTGTGCAAGAATCTACCAAAACCCCTGAACAAGCAGCAGAACCCAGCAGAACTTGTAGCCCACCCAGGTTAGGGAAGTCAAGACAACAGACCTCTCTAGCATCACAAATCACCATCAGGAAAGATTTCAAGATCCTGGGACAGATTGGAGAACGTGAACAAAAAGAGAAACTGTCTTACACAAACCTGATGCACCAGATAGAGGCAGGATTGCAGAAAGGCTATCTGCCGGAAGAAATTATCGAGGCAGTGGTAAAAGCTATCAGCCCAGGACTGAACTTGCGGAACATGCTAGAAATGAAAAGTCACTTGACCTTACCACAACTGAAAATTATCTTAAAAGGGCACTACAAAGAAGAAAGCACCTCAGAGCTGTTCCATAGACTCATCAACATCTCTCAAGATACCAAGGAATCTCCTCAAAGCTTCTTGTTCAGAGCCATAGAACTCAAAGACAAGCTGTTGTTTGCATCCAGCGAAGTAAATGCAGAGGAAAGGTTTGATGCAGGACTAGTACAGAAGAAGTTTTTGAGATCTTTAGGAACCGGGTTAATAAGTAAAGACATAAAGTTGCAAATGAAGCAGTACCTGGAAGATCCTAATATTCCAGATGAAACCCTTATTGAGAAAATGAACGAGGCAGCTAGCTTGGAGTCTGAGAGTGAACAAAAATTAAAGAAGGGCTCTATAACTAAAATGACCAAGCTGGGCCAGCTGAAAATGAATATGCCTAACGATCAGCCGGAAGGTAGGCGAGAAGATTCTCCTACACATGTGGTGCACACCAAATCATCTTTGACAGAGAGAACAGCCGACACTAATTGGGAGAAAGCATTTGGGGAACTGCGAGCTGAATTAGCGGAAGTGAAAAAGTTGATTTGCGCTAAATCAGAGCCAAGACCAATCAGATCTGGAGGGGGTTTTCAGAACAGAAGACGACCTACTTGTGAAGCATGTCGAGTGTCAAATCGAAGTGCCGGTTGGGGGTGTGGTGAAGAAGGGCATTATGCCAGTGAATGTCCAAAGTCACGATCCCAGAGTTTAAAAGACAAAAGGTTGCTGGTGCGGGGCGGCTGGTAACCTCTAAGCAGATGAAGTCCCAAACACAAACACCACCCCTCCCCAGAACAGCTTCAGATATACAGAAGTTGTATCAGTCTTATCCGCAGGTGTGTGATCGTCTCCAACAGTTACAGCAAGGCGGACAGGGGCATCAACCACTCGGCGATCAGTGTGATAGTCTGATCAGGCATCCCCAGAACCAAGGACGGTTCTCAGGTAGTGAAGACAGACTCATTAGCCTAGTTGGTGAGAAGTGCTTGATTCAATGTAAGCTAAATGGACTCCTAGTGAAAGCTTTGTGGGACACAGGAGCTCAAGCCAGCATTATAAATGAAGATTGGAGAAGGAGTCATTTGCCGCAAACTTGTCTTCATCCAGTTGCAGAACTCATGGGTCCGGTAGAACTCTGTGGTCGAGCGGTGAACCAAACTGAAATTCCTTTTCTAGGTTGGGTGGAAGTGATGTTTCAGCTGAAAGCTAAGAGGAACAATGCTATTGAGTTACTCGTATCCTTTCTAGTCACAAGTGATCCAAAGGTGGCTGAAGAACCGATCCTTGGGTACAATGTGATCAATGAGGTCATTCAGCGAACTAATTCCTTGACACCGTTAATAGATGCTATAGCCACCTCGTTTACCATATCTAGCAGAGGAACCCCTAGAAGATGCAGAAATAGGTTGTCCAATGGAAGAGCGAGGACCTACAGATGCAGTTCCAAACACATCAGAGAATGAACTAACAAGCGACATGGAACCAGAGTCCATTGAAGCTACTAGGACTGAATCATCAAGAGAACTACCCAGCAGGAAAGCATCAAGTAGAGAAGTAAGAAAACCGGTGATCCTGACGTATGACACTCTAGGAGAACCAAGAGAAGTACCAAGAACTGTCCAGTTCAGAAAGGTGTGGACACCTAAGGATCAGGTAAACCGACCAGAGTGGTATCTACCAACAATCTACTTTACTGATGACTTTAACTGTGATGAATAGACTGGTTTGGTTATTGTGATTAGAGTCAACCTACTTTGAGGATAGTTGTTCAGAGCTGGTTGAAGACGGAGGAAGAGCTCCAGCTGAAGAATGAAAAAAAGGTTATTGTTAATGTTATGTTTAGTCAGGTTATGGTTATCATTGATGTGTTAATGTTAAAGGAAGTACTATGGACACTGTCTCACATCTCTTCACTAAGGACAGTAGAAGGGACAATGGAGACATCCACCAGTTAGATACTGGGATCCTGGATGTGGGAGACGTCCTACAATCGGGAAAAATGGGTGTTGACCTTTGAGTAAGGACAGTTCCAATAGGGTCCAAATTAACCATACGTAGGCCATATTTTTGGGCCAATGTCAGGGACGACATGAAATTAGCGGGGGAGAGTGTGACAGGTAGAGACAGACTGCAGCCATGATGTAAAATCATCCAGCACCTGTGGAGTTAAAGCTCTAACAAGAGACACAGGAAGTGGTCACTGACACAGCAGGGTGTGCTGGGAGGGAGACAGTGATCCAGGAGAGTAATAGGAAAAGGGAAGAGAGACACCATGTTGGTCCTGAAGCAAAGCTAGGAACTCTGGACTGTAGAACAGAACAGTGATAACAGAAGGGAGTTTAGCTGAGCAGCTGAAGGCCAGAACTGATTGAGACATCCATCTTTCCCAGTGATAAGTACAACTGCCAGTATACAGTGATATCTGTTATGAGAGACTCATGTACTGTATGTGATAGCTGTGGAGACTGTGTGAAGAGAAGAGAAGTAAAACCTTAACAACAACTGCTGTCTGGGATTGTCCCTTCATCTAAGCTCTCTAATATCCAAGAACTCATATACACTATGTCCTACCTCACCCCGCTGTGAGACGGACATACGACAAAATCTATTATCTGCTCATGTCATTATTATATGACAAAGTGTTATACTAATAGTAGACTGTGACCAGGGGCGTAACTACTGGGTTAGCGGCTTTAGCAGCTGCCACAGGGCCCGGGCGGTGGTTTTTTAAATCTTAATAGGCCGTTACTATTTACTTACTGATCCTGGCAGGGGCCGGGATCGGTATGTGACGCCGCGGACCCCACAAACACTATTATAATACTCGGGGGTCTTTTCAGAGGTAAGGGAACATTAGAAACAGTGTTACTTACCTCTCCGCGCTCTTGGGAGGCTTCGGGCCTACTTCAGTGATGTCCGTGACATCACTTGACCAGGGTCTGCGGCCCGGGACATGTGACGTCCCAGACGTCATTGAAGATGGCCAACACCACCGAGGAGTGCAGCACACCTGGGGATAGGTGTTTTTTATGTTGGTGTCCCTTCTCAGTCTCCGATTACTTTGGCGTCTGAAAGAACCCCAGAGTATAATAATTGTTCATTGGTGTCCACAATGGGGTATAATAGTGTGTGCAGGGGCCACTATGGGGCATAATACTGTGTACTGGGGCCATTATGGGGCATAATACTGTGTGCAGGGGCCGCTATGGGGCATAATACTGTGTACAGGGGCCACTATGGGGCATAATACTGTGTGCTGGGGCCACTATGGGGGATAATACTGTGTGCAGGGGCCACTATGGGGCATAATACTGTGTGCAGGGGCCACTATGGGGGATAATACTGTGTGCAGGGGACACTATTGGGGATAATACTGTGTGCAGGGGCCACTATGGGGCATAATATTGTGTGCAGGGCCCACTATGGGCCATAATAGAGCGGGCAGGAATGCAGGTTTCAGTTGGGGTCTTCACCATTGGTAACGGAGGGGGTGGCCCATGTCAAAAGTTTGCCACGGGGTCGCACTATTCCTAGTTACGCCACTGACTGTGACTATTGTTGTGAAGTATTGGCATTTTTATCTACAATACATCCAGCTTATGGGGGAACAGTAGAAGCGAGAATAAGGTTAAGGCCCTGTGTAGCAGTGCAGAAAAAACCGCAGCGGAAATGCAATGTAGTTCTTCCTGTACTTTTCACAGAAAGTCTGCAGAGGATTCTGCTGTAAAAAACAGCAGACACCCGGCGGCTATGGAGGCCACCCAGCTCCCATGCAGTTGCCATGTCAGGAAGGGGTTAATATATAGTATTATAATGAGTTTTTAAAAAAATTGTATGTTGGGAAGACCCCTTTAGTCTAAGGACAGATGTACTAATAGCGGTAGTTGCAGTAAAAAAATCATGTACTTACCATAATCAGATTTCCCTTCTTTAATATTCCGCATATGAAACTATTCATTGTAAGAAATCTTAGATACGAGAAGACATTTGGAAAGATACTATGTCATATTTTTAGAACTAAATGACAGACATAATATTTTTGCTGGTGCTTTTATTATGTAGGAGCCATGTTCAGCAAGCACAGACTTTCATTCTAGCCATGACTGGGCAATACTAAAGGGTCTGCGTTGGGTCTTGCGGTCCGTGGCCATCAGCTATTCTACAATCAGCGCTCGTATATTACAAGACAATGCAGAGCTGAAAGAAGGTCTTCACCCCAGGACATCTGTCAGGCCACAGAATGACAGGTAATATGAAACAATCATTGCATAGACCTTACAGAGACTGTACAACAAGGCCGTAGAATATACAGTCAAAGGAAACTGTTATGACACAAGATGTGTTCCTTGTGCTTATAGCCATACGATTACTGTGCACCGTTCTTCCACATATCCACTAATAATTGCTTTTGCTCTATTACATGGATGTGGATTCAGTGTTGGACTAAGGTTCCTTAGGCCTACTAGATGCAATGAGTCTGGGGGCTGCCCTCCAATAATCCCTAGGAAATAGATCATAGTACCCTTCAAATTTAGGTGTATTCTGCCGGACCTTTATTGCCCTAGAGCCTGGGCCCAGAACAGCTGTATGAAAGCAGTCTGGCCCTAGAGCCTGAGTCTGAAATACTGCATCTGCTGGAGCAGACTGCCATTCATTTTCTCCTGGATTCATAATCATAGAAAAAAGAAGGAGTCCAATATATTGTCGAGGGGGGGACATATGGGGGTGTGGGCACATAATACATGGTCTGACTCATAGGGTAAGGAAAAGTGGTGCTCACATTTTTTTGCATTTAAAAAACCCCCCAAAACATCTTGGGCTCGGGTCAATCATCTTTGAGAAAATGAAACAGTCACACTTAGGGTTGTAACTTATTGGGCTGGATGCAAGAAGTCCCACATAAGGCCTGATAGTTACACTATATATATCATTAATAGGAGAACACTATACAGAGGGTTCGGAAAGTATTCAGACCCCTTTCAATTTTTCACTCTTTGTTTCATTGCAGCTATTTGCTACAAAAGTTCCTTTTATTTCTCATTACTGTGCACTCAGCACCTCATCTTGGCAGATAAAAAACAGAAATGGAGACATTTTTGCAAAAGTAGTAAAAAAGAAAAACTGAAATATCACATGGTCATAAGTATTCAGACCCTTTGCTGTGACACTCATATTTAACTCACATGCTGTCCATTTCCTTCTGATCCTCTTTGAGATGGTTCTACTCCTTCATTGGAGTCCAGCTGTGTTTAATTAAAATAATTGGACTTGATTAGGAAAGGCACACACCTGTCTATATAAGGGCTCGTTCACATCTGCGCCCGGTGTCTGTTCTGCAGGTTTCCGTTTCCTGCACAAAACAGAGGCAGGAGACAGAAACCTGCAGGACTCTTTCTCACCCATTCATTTGAATGGGTGAGAAAGCTGTCTGGCCGTGAGCAGCGGTGAGCGTTTTATGCTCTCTGCCGTGAAACCGGGTTTTTTAATCCGGACACAGAGTCGGACATACAGTACTCTGTGTCCGGATTTAAAAAAACGGTTTCGCGGTGGAGAGCATAAAACGCTCACCGCCGATCACGGCCGGATCCGGTCTGTGGTTTCCGTCTTGCATGTAGAAGACGGAAACCACAGAACAGAGTGCCGAATGCAGGTGTGAACCTAGCGTCAGACCTCACAGCTCACAGTGCATGTCACAGCAAATGAGAATCAGGAGGTCAAAGGAACTGCCCAAGGAGCTCAGAGACCGAACTGTGGCAAGGCACAGATCTGGCCAAGGTTACAAAAAGAATTTCTGCAGAACTCAAAGTTCCTAAGAGCACAATGGCGCGCTCATTACAGTTCTGTGCCTGTCAGGAACTGACATAGATTTGTAAAATAACTCAAGCCAAGTCTCTGGTGGATCTGATGTACCGGGGCGCCATTGTCCTGGTTTGCCCACATTCCCGTCTTGCTCCGCCCACAGTGGCGATCAGGATGCAGCAGATGAGAATACCCAGTGAACCGAAAGTGTATCGAACTGAGGGGCATTTTTGGCCACTTTTTTTAGGCACATCCGTCTTAGCAAATCTTGGCCATTGTATATAATAATAACAATAATAATAATGAGGATGTAATTAGGGCGATAGATAAAATAATAATAAGCAGTGCAATGTATACAATGCTAAGAAGAAAACTATAATATAAGGAAGACAGTATATAATAATAAGAAGGGTACTATATAATGATAAGACACAGCACTGGATATAGTAACAAGCAGGGTAATGTATATAGTTATAAGAATGATGTATATAGTAAGGAAAACACTATATAATAATAAATAGGACACTATATAATGATTAGACACAGCACTGTATATAGTAACAAGCAGGGTAATGTATATAGTTATAAGAATGATGTATATAGTAAGGAAAACACTATAATAATAGGACACTATATAATGATAAGACACAGCACTGTATATAATTATAAGAATGCTGTATATAATAAGGACACTATATAATGATAAGACACAGCACTGTATATAATGAGGAGGGATGGTTCTGTAGGCATAAGGCAGAGTTTGTGGCCTGTGCATTCAGGTGTACATGGTGGTCCAGGGAGATATAACCACTCTCGGCACCATCACAGTTTTTAAGCCTGGAGCCGGGCACTTGTCAGGGTTTGGCCCTAAATCCCTGAGCCGCTTACTTACTAGTACCAGTACCAAAATAAAAAAAATCTTTTGGTGCTCTGGATAAGGGGTGAGGGGTCCAGACCTATCAGACCCTCTACCTTACTTTTTTTTTTTTATTGTAACCTTATATAAATTATTCTCAGATTAGTAATTTATGACAATAGCCCTAGAAATGGGAGATTGCTGCATAACTGGCCTTTTATTTGCTTTGCAGTGATCTGTTGGCATGGGACTTGCCTCATAGCAGCATTACAGACCTGGTGGAATACAAATCATTTCCCGGTGCCAAGAATAAGCCCCTAAAGCCTATTCATAACATCTTGTCACAGGTATAACTATATACGAATTGTACAAATAGCACTTACATAACTGTAACGTTGTATGCAATTCTAGGTAATGGCCCGGACGGATTCAGCCTTGGTAAACATAACAGAATAACAGGATTCAACTGTATTCTCCAGATTTTACACGTCTTGTGTGCAGTGGGTGAGCAGTAATGCTCTTCATATGATATACTGTATAGTGGTAGATTTTTGTTGTATGTTACAACAGCATAATACAGAAGTTTAGGATATAGAGAATAACAACGACAGATACAGATAGATGCCAGACAGGTGGACGCTGGTTTAAGAAGTTTTCTAATCTTTAAAAATTGTTTACAAATGGTTGTAATAATTTGTGTAGTATGATTTGTCACTTATTAAGGCAGGGCCACTATAACCATAAGGTGCATCCGCATTGGGCTCTATGATAATGGGACAACTTCAACTGACCCAGATCGAATGGAACAGTCCTGTATTTTGGGTGCTGTCCCGCTGTTCCAGGCGACAGGTAGCAATTTCAAATCAGGGCGCAGATAAAGGTGAATACAGTAATGGACTAGGCTTATAGGTCTGGGCTAAACTATTCAGACTTTGGCTTATGATGTCCAATGCAGGGAGGTATGATCAGCGATCTAGGTAGTAAAAGAAGAGAAATAAGTCCTGTGAATCTACAGAAGAGTCACCCAAAGCCAGACACAGAAGTAACATCTGACACCTGGGCAGCTAACTGGCACCTATAGGACCTTATTGTTCATATGACACTTGAGGATGGATAAGGGTCTTAAGAAACTTGTGATGACGATACACTTACATGTACATGAGAGCAGCAGCACAGGACTCAGGAGAGCGATGGCAGGAAGGAAGACACTGGGCCAATACACAATCTACTGCTGACCAGGGAATTCCACCTGGGGCTACTTACTTATTGCATGTATACAGGCTCTTATAATTTAAGACTCTCAGTTTCAATGTCACACCGTATTGTCCTGGTTACTCACAACATCATTCACAAGTGTGGCTTACAGTGACAGAATTGTAATCTGTGCATTTATTTGCTACTGCTTTTACACTAGAATATTTGCATCAGAGGTGGAATCAGTTTCTTTGCTGGAAGAAAAGCAAAGACTGCAAACTGGTGCAAATAGATCAAGTTTTTTTTTTGGCCCTGAGTGTAGAAAACACTACTTACCATACTCACTAAGTTCATCCAATCAGCCTTTTATGTAAACATTGGTGCTGAGGTACCATCTAGTGGCAATCATTAACATTGCAGGTGGTTTACATACAGAATAACACTAGGTTCACACTAGATAAGATAAGATAAGATAATATAATCCTTTAATAGTCCCACCATGGGGAAATTTCAGTGTGTTACAGCAGTATAATAATACAGATACAGGAGAATTACAGTAATATATTACAGAAGGAGACACACATGAGCTCACAATAGCAGATAGGACAAAATTCTACAAGTCATAGCAGCTAAAGAAAAATAAGACTTCAGGATCATTTAGTTCTCTGTGTGGAGTGATGTTCGCTTAGCCTGATGTTGATTATACAGCCTGACCGCGGTTGTGAGGAAGGACCTGTGATAGCTCCTGCTCACACTTGGGGTCGGTCACTGGCAGTACTGCCCAGTGCTATCACGGTCTCATAGATGGGATGGGATTTATTCTCCCGCATGGAGGTCACCACAGACAGTATCCTTCTGTCACCCATCACCTGTACTGGGTCCAGGGGGCTCCCCAGAACAGAGCTGGCCCTTCTAATCAGCCTGTCAAGTCTATTTCTGTCCCTGGCTGGTATGCTACTCCCCTGCTAGCATTCAGGCCTCCATTCTTCGTGTCAGCTTGGGGACCTAAAAAACGGAAACATGCATGCAGAAGACGGAAAGCTGAGAACGGACTCCGGGTGGTAGTGTGAACCTAGCGTCAGGAGAGGTAATGCTATTTTTCATGGAGAATTATTTTTCATGCAGAGCATTTTATTTAACCATCTAGTAAGCAAACAATTCCCATGAAGGATTGCCTAAAAATAATTCATAACTCCATACACTTCTGTGTTTCTTCATTGAGAAACACTAAATTGAACTGGTAAAACTCGTGAATAAGGCCTAATTTTATTTTTTTTTGCTTCCACACTGTATCTCTGTATCTTCTCATCCGGCCCTATCTTTTTGTAATGTTTTAATAGTCTGGACACAGTCTACGCAGTGTGAACAAAAAAAGAAAGAGGAAGGTAAAAGTTACAGAAACTGCACAATCTCAGGTTCTGAAAGTAAATCATAGTGTGGAAAGTGAGCACCGAGTGGAAGTGAAAGCGGCGCCATCCAGTGGAGCTCAGGCCTGCCATACTCTGGGACACAGAGCTGTGATCATGCCAGATACACAGAATAATCCACAGGCAACTGGAGAAGGTAAGATAACACATTTAATAATGATCTGCATATTTATTACTCCTACCAGTTATTATGCAGCGTTACAGGAGACTTTATTACAGCATGTAATAGGAGGAGGAATATCACAGATTTTATATCCACAAGAACATCTTCAGATGGATGAAAGTGCTGATAACAATCTGCTGTTCTACTGTTTAGTTGTGAATATACAGGAATTATCTTAAGTAGCCACTGACTTTCAACAAACTTTGCTTAATGCCGGTGGTGATAAGACACTTTGTAATATTTCTGGCTGTTTTCTTCTTCCCCTTGCCTCTGCTGAACTGACTTTCACTCTGAAAATCACTGCTCTATCCATCTTAAGATGTACTGAACACGAATCAGATTATTCATATCTATAGTCTATGGAGAGGGGAGAAGTGAAAAGAAAGAAAGGCAGGCTTAGTCTGATGCTGCAGCAAAATACAAGTTTTCAATAACCACCTAAACACTTTACACATCAGTACTTCTCTGTATATGTCCTGCATGGTCCTAGGGTGTTTCGAGTGAGAGAGAGTTATGGCACAGATTATCTTGTATATGGCATCTAGTCTCCAATCATCAGCCCAGAGAGAACTATTGTCTCCAGATATAGCATTCAGAGGGAAGAACTACTTAAAACTGCAGAAAATAAGTGATTTAGGAAAGGTAGCTCGGTGCAAACCCAACCAGTCAGAGACAGGGACACAAAATCTGGTGCAAAGAGGTTTATGTAGAAAGAAACTGCAAAATAAATAAACCTTCGCTTCAGTACAAAAATAAACAAAATAAAATGCAGCCTACAGGCAAAAAATGAGCAACAAAACCCTGCTCGTCTGAGCATTAACTAAACAGTAAGTACTAACTGTATGGGTGGCTTATTACAAACCACATGAATCTGCAAAAAGAGCTCAATACAGTCTTACCAGAATCACAGTGTTTCGGGACAGACCCAGGCACCTCCTCTCGGTCCCAGGATCTGCCCTGAAGTGCAAGCTCTGCAGTCTTTTATGGCCCAGTAATGAGCCCAGGACCCACCCTGGACCACACATATGTCAGGATTCTGGGGGAGATATACCGTGACACCAGCACTCTGCCTGTCACCTTCTCACAATGACTAGAAGTTTTATCACTCCTCATGTACAAACACAAAATATATGTACTATGAGAAAGTGAAGGGTGTGGTGTGGCAGGACAGGTATGTTCCAGCCAGGCAGCTAAAGGGTGTTTGGTAAAGACCCACACCAGGGAGGTCAGCTGGGTAATTAAGCCCTAATATTAGGTTGTCTGTAGTGCTAGGAGCTGTGACACTGCACTGACAGAGCTGACCTGTCCAAACAGAACATAAAAAGCAGGTACTGTGCCACCAGTTGTTGTCACCAGAGCAAGAGTCTGGCAGCCAGGCTCCTGTATAGTGAGGGAACATTTTTTTATGTTTAGTTAGTTCTCATCTGAGAAGGCTTTTGTTTTGTTTTTTTGTAGCTTTGCAAAGGCAGTTTGTGCACCTCAAGTGAAATAAATGCTGAACTTGAGTGTAACCCAGTTCTGTGTCCCTGTTTCCTGCACTGCTACCGAGCATCTGAGCGATTCCCCACAGTACTTATAGAAATGTAGTCAATCTAAAGAGTATTTAAGAGAAAAGTAGTTGGGGGCCACACGGAGGCTCAGTGGTTAGCACTGTAGCCTTGCAGCGCTGGAGTCCTGGTGTTCAAATCCCACCAAGGGCAAAAAACCATCTGCAAGGAGTATGTATGTTCTCCCCGTGTTTGATTTCCATCCCATATTCCAAAGACATACTGCTAGGGAAAGAATGTACATTGTGAGCTCTACATAAGATTTGCTGAAGACTACAGAGAATAATATTGTGCTTACTGACACAGGTTCCAAAAAAAGAAGAAAAAAGAAGAAACCTGTTCCAAAAAAACAAATAAAATCCCTGGAAGTTGGAGCCTGTACTGGGGATATGGAAAATACTTTTGGTAAGTTCAAAGGACTTTTTGGGGTTAACCTATTTCCACCTGTAACATAGCAAGGGTACACACCAAAACAAACCTCCATATTTATTACCTGAATTCTGCAGTTCCATATTCCAGGTGTTGTTGACCGCTTTATATTTTTGGAGAGAAGAACTAAAAATCAACAGTTCTCTTTATTGGCAATGGCAGGTCCTGCAGCAGGGGAAATCTGATCAATATATGAACCGGTTTTCTGTCCAGGATTTTCCCGTGTGCTTGCGGTCTTAGAGGTAATGCTTCATCCCATAGGACGTTTAGGAAAATTTATGGAAATTAGTTCTCTTTGTTAGAACCTGTTGGAACTCTTTAAATATATGTGCAAATTACACAGAATCCTCCCTATGCAAAGTATCCTCTTGACCCATGTCCATGGCTTCTCAACCAGTCCCCTGCTCTGCACTGACAAGGAATAAGAAACCCTGAAACTGCTGTGAATGGGTGTTGTTTTCTTTTGGAAGATATTTTCTGCTTTTGACCTATATCCCAAGTCATGTTGCAAGGTTTGTAAATCATACATTTCCTTACATAGCTGATACTTTCCAACAGGTGGTGCTAGAGATACAGGTTTTATTTTTTCTGCATTGTGAACTCATTTAAAGCAAACTTACCTACCTTACTGCTGCTGCCTCCTCCTTTCACCCGGCAAAAAGATGTCTGCATCTCAGTGTAGTAGGTGTGATGACGCCTCAGGAGCTGAGACACAGAGGTCTAAGCCAGCCCAGGATAGGGTGCTCAGTTTGTTTTCAGAGTGGTCCTGTTCTGGGCTAGTTTAGAAAAAAAAAGTTAAAAAATAGTCAATTTACCTCGGCTGCCGCCCCCTCCAAAAGTGCCGCCTGTGGCACCCACCTCACCTCGCCTCATTAGAGGTGCAGCCGTGTTACTGACTACTTAGAATGCTACCCCAGTCCTAGGCGCTACTGTGAAAATAGTAGGCAATTTAGTGTACCCAATGTACTCTACACAGCATCCCCATCCCCAGTGCATTCACATCTGGAAAACTAATTCTCGCTGAACCCCTTGAAAAATTCTTTGAGGGGTGCTGTTTTGAAAATGGAATCACTTTAATGGGTATTCCACTTTACTGGGACCTGGGGCTTTGCAAACATGGCATGGCATCCAAAAACCAAATCATCTGCTCTCAGTTTAGCTGCTGTTGCTTTCAGGTTATCATACCAACCTGTGAGGCTTCTGCAGTGTTCAGGTCTCTCTCATGCTGATCTTTAATATATGATATTTGATATTTAAACCCTGTTCCTGCTCATCCAGGTGCCTGCTATTTAGTTGTACTTTAGTAAGGCTTGCTTACCCCGTTTGCATTGGACTGTTCTAATATTGTTGCTGGAAATCCTCTTGTCTTCTGATTTTGGCTTTGATATTATCGTATATACTCGAGTATAAGCCGACCCGAATATAAGCCGACCCCCTAATTTTACCACAAAAAACTGGGAAAACTTATTGACTCGAGTATAAGCTGAGGGGGGGAAATGCAGCAGCTACTGGAAAATTTCAAATATTAAAATGGCCATAGTTTTTGGGTGCAGTAGATGCTGGGAAAGGGGAGGGGGTGTTTTGGTTGTCTGTCTGCCCCTTCCCTGAGCTTGAGGACTGGGTTTTTTCTTCCCCCCACTTGGAATTCAGTCTGGCTGTATATAGGGGATCTGCAGTGCTCCTATTAACACCTTCCTGACAGAAGAGGAGTACTGCAGATCCCCTATATTCAGTAGACCGGGCACTGTCAGACACAGGGATACCTAATGTGTATGTGTTTCACAGTCATTTTCTACTTTTGTATGTATTCTAGGAAAAGGAGTGTTTTAGAACTTTTATGTTTTTAAAATCTTCTTTTTTTTTTCTTTTGCACTATTTTATGGGAGATTCTATACATTAATATTGTGGCTGATCATAGACCCTCCCTCCAAAAAAAAAAAAAAAAATTTTTTTTTTTTTTTTTTTTTTGCTGACTCGAGTATAAGCCGAGGGGGGCTTTTTCAGCACAAAAACTGGGCTGAAAAATTCGGCTTATACTCGAGTATATACGGTACCTCTTGGACTGACCTTTGACTTAGACACTTTCCAACTTCTAATTCATCCCCCTGGTTTTGATCTGTCTTGTAAGTTTATTGTGGCTTCTGTCATCAGTTTGTGGAGCGTTTATTTTTAAACCAGTTTCTGTGGGCCCCAAATTGAGCATGTCCATCTGGCTTAGTGGCTGGCGCTGGTGAAGATATCTAGGTGCCCGGGATCTATTTCTCTGCACAGTGTGAATTTTAAACAGCTTGTTGTACTGCTCTGTATTTTCAGCCAGTTCCTGCGACTTCTAAAATTTGCTTCAGAGATACCTATTATATTTAAAATGTTTACATAGCACTTTAATTTTTGGCAAACACTCTTTGGCTCAAAATGATCACTATATCCTATAAGAAATTCCTTGTGTGTAGTTTCTACAATGGGGTAAATTTGGTGTTTTTCTCTTGAGGTATTTTAGGGACTCTGCAAATGATACATAGCACCCGAAAACTATGCAGGCAAAATTTCCCCTCGGTCCCAAGCCCTGCCACGTACCTATACAGCAGTTTACAACCACATATGGGGTAGTGCTGTATTCAGGATAAAATGTGTAACAAATTGGTGGATGCTTTTCTCCTGTAAGGCCTTGTGAAAATAAAGCTATACATTTTTAATTTCCAAGTCCCAGTGTTGATAAATTCGCTGAATAGATATTAGGTCAAAACGCACAGCATATCCCCTTATAAATTGATTGAAGGGTATAGTTTCCAAAACGGGGTCACTTGTTGGGAATTACCATTGTTGTGGTACCTCAGGGGCTCTACAAATTCATAACACAATATCAGTAAAATCTGTGGCAGTCATCTTGCTACAGCCAAAGCTGAAGTCTTTAGTAACTGACGTGTCAAATATCTCACTCTTGGTCATCAGTTGCATCTTCAGGTTTATGATAGTTGCATCTTCAGGTAAAGCCACTGGCAGTGATCCCACAATTTTGGCCTCAATGGTGGCAGAGCACCTTCACCATTGGATGTCTTCTATCAACCATGAACCATCTTTGACCACTCACGCAGGACTGATTCCCTACACTGGACACCATTCTCCACACAAACCAGGGGTGTTGCAAGGTCTCCACCAACAGCTCAGGGGGTGTTCACAATTGCGCATGTGTTCTGCATGTCCAACTTTGTGTCCGTATAATAAAAAACGGTTTCCCCACGGACAGGCTGCATACGGACTCAGGCAGTTTGCTTTAAAAACCCATTCAAATGAATAGGTTTTTAAACTGACTGCCGGCAAGGACGAAAACACGGCGAGCGGACACTGGCGTAAGTGTGAATGCCCCCTCACCATACTGTCACCAGTGTGCAGCAGCAGGGATCTCCTCCAGATCCACAAGCCTCTATGCCACGTATGTTCTCTCCCTTCATCTTCTTCTAAGTCATAAGGTGCCATGCGTTTCCTGATATCTCCTATCTGCTACATATGGCTGGCCCACAAAGAGCAATTGCCAAGTAATACCACCCCCTGAAAGTCACTTACCAAATACACACTTTAGACTTTGGGGGCTTCACTGCAGAATCCACCCCCAGACCATCTATGTACCTCTTTGTGTAGAGGAGCCCAATGTTTAAGGTGTGTCCACACAGCGTTACATTGAGGAAAGCTGAACAACTGTTTGAGCAGCATTAGGGCTCGGCCAAGCACTACAGCCTTATCTTTAGGTCAGTGACATTATGTTCACTTGTCAAGTGAATAGGATTAATTTGTAATACCCAAAGTCTCTACACTACATATAGTGCTGTGTCGGTATAAAATGAAGAGGATACAAATATCCACCTTAATGCTGTGATCCCTTCAAGATAGAAATCCCCTTTAACATGTAGAATAAGATTGCAATGAAACATTTTTAACCCTGCAACGCTAATTCCTTTTTCTGACAGATCTTTACCGAAAAGCTATGCAAGCCCTTAAGTTGAAACAAGAACAACAGAAAACCAGACCATCTCGTGGTGACCGAGAAGTCAGCCCTCTGCAATAAGAAAATCCATGGGCCAAGCATATTGGTGTATCAAGTTATTTTTATAGAATTGTGCACCACAAACAGGGTTTGGTGCTCAATGACCAGAATGATTTGAGTCCATTCCTTTGGCACTCTGGCTGTTGTGAAACCACAACTCCCAGCATGCACGTTTGCTAAGCTGTTCATGGAATTTGTAAAGAAGTGAAAGTGTAGAATCCTGGTTGTTGACGTTTCACAATAACTAGAATGCCAAAGGCTACTGACCCCTCCTGTAAATAATAATAATGATGTGTAACAATGTGCTATAATACTATTGCATATAATGTTTTTTTTATTATCTGGATTGTTTATGTTACTATTTGTTAATATGGTACCAATTTGAGGAACTTTTGACCTGAGCATACAGGATTTAAGCGTGCTCACATCTATGTGCATGAGAGGCCTAGATGATGTGCTAGTAAGCACAAAATGGCCATCACTTATGTACTCTATGCTCCTCAGGTCCCCTGAATGATATGTGTCTGATGTAAAAATAAAGGATCATCTTAACTGGTAAATGCCGCAGGATTATTTCTTTTATTGGGATTCTTCCACACTGACTGCTCTGATGTCTGCCATAGACTGCACACAGTAAGTAGAGAAGAATCTGCTCATCTATCTCTCTCACAGAAAAGCATTGGCAGGCTCGTATAAGACATTATAGAAAGGTGCTGGCCTGTACTGATGTGAATAAAGCACTTGGGGTGAAACAAGGGTGCAATGTAGCCCAATCAAGACTGGAACTATCTCTATAAAACTTTTTTAAAGTCTTGTTTGAACAATATGGGTAGTCATGCAACTCAAGTCTCACATATCATATAGCATATCCTATTACTTCATTTACCTCCAAAAATGGTAGATATGGTCTGATGAAGGTGGTCTGCACAAGATCTGGTGCCCAGAAACGTGAGCTTTCAGAGACTTATCAGCAACAGCTTTTAATACGTGTTGGGCTCACTTAAAGGGTACTTGAGTTTTCATGAAAAGTTGAAATCTCTGCAGTGTCTTGCTGGACAGTCTGGCTGTATTAGCCTTCATACATGGTGTCCGATCAGTTTTCCTGCTGTTCCTATTTTGGCTGAAGCACATTTTACATTTTGCTTTAAGGCTGAGAAAGTGTATAATAAGGATCACTCCGCCCCTGCCTCCATTCATTATAACTAGATTGGTTTATTCACATGTAATTCTGCCAGGAGTAACTGTACAAGAGCAAACAAATCAGTGAGAAAAGAGCATCATCATATAAGAGAAATAGGAAGGAACACTGAACTGCAAATCTATGTCAAATACATTCAGGTACTCATTCCATTCTAGCACCTACCATGCAATCTATGAGCACGGTCATGAAAGCTGCTTACTGTCTGTGAATAATATGCCACACAATCAGCTACAAGTACATAGAATACTTTTTTCTTACATTATAATCAGATGTGCAAGAATGTTCAGTCCTTGCAGTTTGCAGACATGTGTAAGACTGTGAGTAGAATCAGCCCCTCCCCTCTTCAATCACTATGTGAATAGAGAACAACTCCTTCCTGTCTTGCTTTGACGTAATTCCAAGGTAACAATGCAGATAATTGTAAATTAGTTAGAGACATCTCGTGGTAGGAACTTTAGGGAGGTTTCTCAGGCAAAAAGTAGCAATTTAAGGAACTGCATTATATGTTGGTCCAGAGTCACATACTCTATGAATTAAGACTAAGGTGCCTGAAAAGTTAGTGACCATCTAAACGTAAGGAGAAGTGACACTTCTAGGCAAATGCCCCATGTTAAGGAAACCCAGAGTTTTTTTTATTGCAGATTTTACTGTGTTTCTTTGAACCAAAGCTAGAAGTGAATTGAGCAGAAGGTAGAAGTGTAAGAGCTTCTATGTATTTCCCATTCCTTTTGTTACCAAAAACCCGCAGCAAAATATGCAATAAAAAAGTGTAATTTTTTTGAATGTTTAAAGAGATCCTATCATTTTTTCTGACTAACACATAGGAATAGCCTTAAGAAAGGCTATTCTTCTCCTACCTTTAGATGTCTTTTCTGCGTCACGGTTCGGTAGAAATCCGGGTTTTCTTTGGTATGAAAATGAATTCTCTCGCAGCACTGGGGGCGGTCTCCAGCACTCAAACAGCACTGGGGGCGTCCCCAATGCAGCGAGAGAACTCTCCAATGCCGCCTCCATCTTCTTCTGGAATGCCCTTCCCGCAATGTCTTTTTCCGTCCTGGGGTTCAATCTTCTAGGCATGCGCAGTCGGCTCTGCCATCGAGCGTCAAGCAGAGCTGACTGAGCATGCCCACGGCCACAAGAAAATGGCCGCTTACACAGTAAAGTTAGCCAATAAAGCTAGCACTACTATAATACTTTTGGCTCTTCATTCTGCACATATTGAAAAGTAACTTGACAATTTTTTTTAATAAAGTTTAAGTTTTCTACGCTATATAGTGGTAAATGTATCCAATTATTAATATGAATAAAATGTAGCTAATACAGACAGAATAGATACAGTATATACTCTAGATACAGTATAGATACTACTGTGAACATTTTATAACATGTTGTATAATAGATAATAAAGCCTACAGGATAATGTTGCCATCTAATGGATATTACCTAATATGTAACTGCTATTTGCTGTATTTTACCATTCTTCTGCTCCTTTATAATGATCTCATAGACTTTACACCGCTGTGACCACAGCTAAGGGGGCGTTCACATTACCGCCACTGTCCACCCATGGGTTTCCATCCTAAACCCCAGGAAAACCGGACAGGGTATAGCTGGTTAGGGGGCATTCACACTACTGCTGCTGTCCGTCCAGGGGTTTCTGAGAAAGACAGGGGACGGCTTGCCGGTAGTCAGCTTTATTTGAATGGGTTTTTAAAGGTAATCGCCGGTGTCCATACGTAGCCTCTCTGCCTGGAAACCATTTTTTTGCACAGACACAAATTCCTGCATGTACAACTTTGTGTTTTTGAAAATAAAAAATGGTTTCCAGGCAGAGAAGCTACATATGGACACCGGCGATTACCTTAAAAAACCCATTCAAATGAAGCTGGCCACCGGCAAGCCATCCCCTGTGCAGTTTCCCCGGGGTTTAGGACGGACACCCCTGGGCGGACAGCAGCAGTAGTGTGAATGCCTCCTAACCAGTACGAGAGCGTATAGAATATGCTGCCTGTATGATAAATACCCTACATGTCCCCAGAGCAAGGTTTAGATGGACAGATTTCTTCTCCATATCAGTTGCTATGCAGAAAAAAACCTCTAATAATACTTTTAGCAAAGGACATTGTTAGATTCTGTTAAATCATGGGTCATGGGTTGTCCGGGACATGGATGTTACTGAACATGGTGATCTGAAGCAATGCTTTGCTTTTATGACCACATGCAAACAGCAGCAACATGGAGAGATCCCGCACTTCCCAGTCCACACTATATAGGGAAATCCCATAAAACTCAGCCCCGAAATTTCCTATATGTACAAGAAATGCTGGTGCCCTAAAGCTCCATGTCTGACATATGTTGTGACAGCTCTGATTTCACTATACTGTATATATACTAATAGGTTTGCTGTATTTCTATAACTATACCCTGGATCCCTTTGGATCAGAGACTGCTGAGTGAGAATAATCCAGTCTACAATACTCAGTGGCAAATAAACAAATGTATCTTCTGCAGTATATTTAGTAAAGTACTGTCTTCACTTCTGGTACCGTATACTGGCAAAGTGAGAAAAATATAGTAAAAAGGCGTAAACAGCTATATAGTATGCTTTGAAAGCTATTCATTTATTAGGAGTCTGATACCCGGGCCCCAAACTGATCAGCTGATGCAGCAATATCCCAGCTCTGGAATCTACTGCACAGAACAGGACTGGAAGCATCTCTGCCCTCATAGAGTTACAGCTGGATCCACTGTATCCGCAGTGTACTACACAGTGCACAGTGTACTCAGTGCTGCGCCTATTACTTGCAAATCAGCAAAGTTGCT
Source organism: Leptodactylus fuscus (assembly GCF_031893055.1). Taxonomy (NCBI): domain Eukaryota; kingdom Metazoa; phylum Chordata; class Amphibia; order Anura; family Leptodactylidae; genus Leptodactylus; species Leptodactylus fuscus. The sequence goes on along the minus strand of NC_134275.1, from coordinate 22,019,088 downwards.
TGCAGCCTTTGCAGCTGGATCAGCTACCTGGTTCACAGTTCGAGTGTGAAACCCTCACTGATCAGATGCTGCTGATCTATCCTGTGGACAGGGGTTGTGAAACCTTAACCTGCATTGTATTAGTTAATGAATCCTTATAAAAATAAAAACATCCATATATATGCATTAACTACACCCATATACCATTCAGTAGATCAGTAGTGTTGTAGGGGCAGGGGGCCTGTAGGGCCTCTTGGCTTAGGTGCCTGGTTGCAAGTGTGCCTGGTGCAACCCCTTGAGCTCCACTACTGACTGCATATCCCTGTCAGATGCCTCTGTATTTCTCTTATGGATGCATACATGGTTGTATCGCAGCATTTTCTCGTTTAAGGGGGAATTCACACGGAGTAATCTGGCGCGCGATCTGGCACGTATACGGCGTGTCAGAGTTTGTGCGCTCAAAAAAATCCCATTGATTTCAATGGGAGTTATGATCATATACGCCGCGTAATTTTGCACCTGTAATTTTGCGGTGGCAAAATTACAGGCGCAAAATTATGGGGCGTATACACTACACCGTGTGAATTCCCTTATTGCTTGACTCAGCAATAAGACAGACACTGGGCATACAGAGGTGTAACCTGAAGCTTCTTGGTCCCAATGAAAAATCTGTAATGGGGATTCTGTCTATCTCGTACTACATAGAATAGTGGTATGTTTTATGTAGCAGAGGGATCTTTGATGCCCCCTCAGAGGCCGGGGTCCAGTAGTAACTACTACTTTTGTACCCCTTATGGGTACTACCCTGTGGGCATCCATTGGAGAGTTTCAAGTTGCAGAGCACGGCTGATCAACAATAACACTATATACCTTGTCCTTAAACATCAAACATACTTGTAGATGTTCCTAGACATGACTTTTGGGTTATTGTTCTTTGGACTGAAGAGGCAATGGTGGAACATTTTAGAAGACGTGTTCTGTAAAATCTGGTGTTAAGCTACAATCAAATTCCACCATAAGGGGGAGTTGGCGCTGATTCTGGCACGATAACTCTCGGCAGAATCAGTGCTGAAAAAAAGACCCCATTGACTTCAATGGGTTCCGTTTTCCGCGCAGAACTCATTGAAATCAATGGTAGGCTTTTTTTCCCATTGATTTCAATGGGTTCTGCATGGAAACAGAGTTCTCAGATGAGGCAATTAGAACGACCTGAGGTAAGAGGTTGGCTTAACTGTGACTACCACTTGCCATTTGCAACACTCTGTTGACATCTTCAGCACTTTATTGACACTTGTGACACAGTGCAACCACCCATACCCCAGCCTCTCAGTTTTAGAACTTCTGACTGTCTTTTTGATCAGACTATGAAGACCTCCGCTCCCACTCTACACTGCAATTCTGCCAGTGCACCAGCTGCCAATTGGCTGTCCATATAATTTTTCTTGGTGGTTAAAGTGGTTGTTTAGGAACCTATTTTATATAGCTTTCTATAGAGGTCATAAACTTCTGATCCTTGGGGGCCTCTTCTGATGCTTGTATCATACTCAACATGAGGTCAGATGCAGAAAGCTCCTTGCCCAGTACAGTGGCTGAGCTTATTGGAACCTGAGCTGTGGTATTGGTGCCTGGCCACTACACAGTGACCAGAGCCATCTTCTTCTGGCTCTGTGTTGTGTATAGTATAGGAGTCAGAAGTGGCTTCATACAGTTGACCCATTTGGGGGGCCACCTGTCAGGCCGACCACCAATCAGATATTTATGACCTATCCTAAGGATAAGCCATGGAAAATAAATTCCTGGGCAACTCCTTTAACTAGTGAAGGGCCAGGTTCCTTAGAATTTGCATCCTAAGTTGGCCAGTGCTAAACTCATATCGTTGTTCTACTTGAAAACTCCAAATATACTAAAACATTTTTAAGAATGTACAATGGGGACCTTAAGAGATAAGAATGTATTAAAGAACTATGAAAATTTTGGGAGTGGAGAGCACAAAGAAAGATGTTGCATCAATCTAGGCAGAAGGTAATGAGGGGATGCACAAGCATCTTGTAGAGGTTCAGAAGAGGCAATTGAAAAAATATTTGTCATGAGGTGGTGTAAGGCTTGACCGGGGGTTTGAAGGACAAGGTGGAATAGAAAGTTTCATTACAAAAAAATAGAAAGAACAAAAGGAAATGTTTCCGATTTTATTCTGTTCTTACATCTTGAATGTTAGACAATTGAAAAATTTCCATCACATTATATAAGCCAATCTGTATTAAAAGGTTTATCCAAGGATAAGAATGAAAAACCTATCAATGTGACAGGCCAGACTTTGGATTTCACCTGTTTGTCTATTTCTGGATGTTGCCTGGTTGTGACACAGTTAAAAAATGGCTACAAGTCCTAGGGCAGCCTGTAATTGATGCAATCTAATGGGCTCTTGGCTGCCATGGTAGTGAAACTCTGCCTCAGATCTCCTACCAAGGGACACTGATCCTAGCCAAAATGGCGGTGCCCATGTGCTGCCAGCAAAATGGTCCCTCAGTCAGCTTTGACCAAGACATCAAGATGGTTAATGCTTGCACTTATTGTGGGCATTGCCACTGGGTCTCCTGAGCAGCTGCCATATTTATACACCCTACATCTGCTGTAATAGCACAGGGAATGTCCAGAAGAGTTAATGAACTAAATCACTGCAGAAATGGTGCGGAGTGATGGTACAACCTGGACAGAGAGAGTTCTGGTAAGAAGAGGAGTCTTCTGTTCCTCTCTGGAGAAGGAGAAAATGTGGACTATGAGAAGAGACTAAGCCAGAGCTCAGGTTAGACTGAAGAAGCGCCAGTAGAACAGTCCTATGTAATTCAGCAGTCAGGAGATGGGAATGATCCCTGCTCAATTTTATGGTCCATAGGTAAGTGCGCCAGATAAGAAACTGGGATAAGTGTCAAATGGGCCTCAAAGTTATGACTCTGCTTGTGCCTCAGACAACAGACAGGGCTGCGAGAACGTGTAGGTACTTTGTAAAAATATACTACATCTAAAGTGAAAACTGGCCCAGCAAGGGAGACATAGACAGTTGTTGAGAGTATCATCAATCATCTCCGCCCCAACCTCCAGGGGTAACTCGGTAAGAATTGTGTCTCCAGAAATTGGATAGTGTTTTATCTTGTTCTACTTCAAGTAAAAGTTCTGCAAACCTGTGGCCTCCTGTGTCACAACTAGGATGGGGAAAATACTATTACCACCATCAGATACCCCACAGGCCCCCTTTAGACTGCACCAGCCCAGGAGAAGATTTGGAATATATGGTTAAGTTACTATCCTCCATGATCATTTCAAGTACTACTGCTGCCAGCCGTCCGGTCTCCTCTAATGGGTTGCTGCACTAGTTATGGTTCCACTTTAGTGAGCCTGTTATCAACTAAAGATTTTCCCACTGGCGTTATAGTACATTATTGAATATTTACCACTGCAATGTATATACGTCTTATATTAATGTCACATACCTGACCTGAGACAAATTTCGACTGACATGTGACTTACATAGGATACATAGTAAAAAAATATGCAAATCTATTCTCCAGGATGTAATTAGGATGTAATATAGATAGCGATATGGAAAATTTGTATAAATGGTTGGACCCTTGCAGATCTAATACTGATGGCCTATCCTGAGGATAGCTCATCAATTTTGGAAACCAGATAACCCCTTTACAGTACAATATTAAAAATGGCTTTTAGTCTATGCTGTTATGTGTGTATTGTCTTTGTGAGCTCAGTATGAGCCTTGAGAGAGGGGAAGAATGGCATCAAAACAAGAGAATGGACAATCATCCAGCCAACACAACAGGGCATGGAAGTAGTAGATGACATTTCTAGTCTATAAATCCACCTTTGGCTGAATCCTTCTGGGCATGTTCTTGATCAAATTCAAGTAAGTCTTGGCCAAAATCTGATCCCAGGTCTGTGCTACATGTTCACATGGTGTGTACTGGTCAACTTGGGTACTAATACACATTTTTTCTTCACTTGTACCCACAAGTGTTTGATGGGGTTGAGGTCTGAGGATCATTCCAGCACTCCTTACTTCATTGCCATTGAACCATTTCTTCACTAATCTCAACATATGCTTCAGGTCATTGTCCTGCTGGAATACTATGTCGCCCCTTTTCATACCCATAGTATTTGAGTGTGCAAAGTAATTCATCTTGGAGGATACACACATATAGCTCAGCATTGAGACCACCATCAATCCTGCTGAAGTATCCAACACCTTTGGCTGTGAAACAACCCTTATCATCAGGTTTCCTCCACAAAACTTGACAGTTCCTCCAATTTCTCAATTTGTTGGCCCCCTTTTCCCTTAGAGACCCATTTGCACCCATCAGAGCCCAGTGTATTAACTTTCGTCTCCCCACTCCAAATCACCTCTTTCGTCCACTTTTTGTACTTCTTTTGCAAACTCCGTCATTTTGACTTGGCGTCCACCTCTTGGCTTTTCAATGGATGGACTTCATTTCATATTCTTCAAACTGTCATGGCATTCACATGATGCAGCTTGGCAATTTTCTAGGCCAAGAGACCGCTATAAATGAGCTGGAGGATGCTGTTTTTCTTTTCTTAGGAAATCTTCTTCATGATCTTCAATTTGTATCAGTTACCTTTCACTTGGGAATCCACCTGATAACACAATGAGCTATCAGGGAATGTGAGAACAGTTTGTCATTTGTAGTAGACAAGAAGAAAAAGATTCTTCCACCACCAGGAGCAAAACAGTAACAATGTAGTTACATGACAAGAATCTGTAGAACTAATAATATGCTAAGTAGTTGCAAATAAAATTTATGTTTGAGATAGCCAAGGTGACGAGAGTCTCACGTTCCTGTTAGGGGGCTGGTCCGGGCTGGCAAGGGTTAACCATTGTATGTCTGGAGTCTGTGGTTTGGGAGAGGTTTTTCCCTGAGGTTCTGCTCCACCCTCTGGGGTGCTATTTAAGCTGGGGGCTTGATCCAGTCCAGTGCTGGTTATACTGTTGTGATCAGCTATTCTTGTGACCTGTAGTTCTCTTGTCCATTTGGTCCTGTATCCTAGCCATGTCTGTTGACTCTCTGGCCCTACTGCGAGGGGGTCTGTGATGTGGTCTTTGTCAGTGTGTGGACACTGTCCTCCTGAGCTTCTGTTAGGGTGAACTCCAAGGGTCTCTATTTGGGTTCCTGTGAGGCGTCCCCTTATCAGAAGACACTCTGGCACTAGGCAGGTTTAGTCAATGTGAATGTTAGAGATAGTTCCCCCACTATAGTCCATCTGCCAATTTTGCTTTGATTTTCTCTTGTCTGCTTATGCTTATTTTGCATTTGTACATAAACCAGTTTATTAAACACATTTGTTTGTTTGTTACTATTCTGTTCAGAAACAAACATAACCGTTCCAAACTGTAGCGAATGGTGAGATATAGAGCCTGAAAGTCAAAGGTTCAAAGAAACTATTATGTTATGAAACATCCTTCCCCTCTGCTCCAATGAGCTAATTCTTCTATAATAGGCATTCGCTTGCTCTAATATGCATTTTATTTGCTCTTTTTTTTCAAAAATACATATGCAAAAAAGAAACCAAAATCATCATGTGAAACATGTGACCTAAACATGTTATTTTTATTCTGTGCGGCAGTGATTCACAAGGGGAGAGCCCAGGAACCTAATGGTTAAGTCTAGATAGATAGATAATAGATAGATAGATAGATAGATAGATAGATAGATAGATAATACATAGATAGATAGATAGATAATAGATAGATAGATAGATAGATAGATAGATAGATAATACATAGATAGATAGATAGATAATAAATAGATAGATAGCTAATAGATAGATAGATAGATAGATAGATAGACATATAGATAGATAGATAGGAGATAGATAGATAGATAATAAATAGATAGATAGCTAATAGATAGATAGATAGACAGATAGATAGATAGATAGATAATAGGTAGATAGATAGATAGATGATAGATAGATAATAGATAGATAGATAGGAGATAGATAGATAGATAGATAGATAGATAGATAGATGATAGATAGATAGATGATAGATAGATAGATAGACAGATAGATAGATAATAGGTAGATAGATAGATAGATAGATAGATAGATAGATAGGAGATAGATAGATAGATAGATAGATAGATAATAAATAGATAGATAGCTAATAGATAGATAGATAGACAGATAGATATATAGATAGATAGATAGATAGATAGATAGCAGATAGATAGATAGATAGATAGATAGATAGATAGACAGTGATAGATAGCTAATAGATAGATAGATAGGAGATAGATAGATTGATAGATAGATAGATAGATAGATAGATAGATAGGAGATAGATAGATAGATAGATAGACAGTGATAGATAGCTAATAGATAGATAGATAGATAGATAGATAGATAGATAGAGATAGATAGATAGATTGATAGATAGATAGATAGATAGATAGATAGATAGATAGATAGATAGATAGATTTGTTGATAGGGTCCTGTGGGGATCAAAACCTCACATTGGATTAAATATTCCCTTTTATTTTTACATTTTTGGAGCGTTGCCATTTTGATTTCCTGTATGTGGAGGAAGTAGCCATCTTCCAATTGGATTTGTACCCTTAGCCTCAAAATGTATATACTGCGCTACTTTGGACTTCACTATACTACTAGATAGATAGATAGATAGATGATAGATAGATAGATAGATAGATAGATAGATAGATAGATAGAAGAAAATGGTAGCACAATGGATATGAATTGGTTGGTACTTACACTGGGACGGATCAACACTCTACAGACAAAACTTGTAAAATAATTTGCAATATCTTAACAAAAAAAGAACACTTTCAATCACCCATACAGCAATGTTCCAGGTCTTTCATTTTTCAAACAATAGTATGGTGATAAGAGTGGACATATTCAGGTAAGCATATCTAGGCCACTCATAATCATTAATTTTAAGGGTTAACGTTTTGGAGATTACATTTTTTGCAGTATATTCACTGCACTGGATAAACATTGTGTATAGATAAGGCTCTTCCAGTACCCAAATTATTAAATTTGCAGAGCGGGGTGAGGGGCAGGAAATATTACTCCCCTGCCTTGCCTGTTGGCGATCTGACTCTCAGGCACGTAAATAACTCTGCTCTACTCTATGGAAAATCAACTGGAGTAGGGTAGAGTTGGTGATGTCACAGAGAACAGTCTAATAATTGGGGTGCTGAGAAATCATACAATGTGATCTGTGATTATTATATGCCATAGCAGTGAATATAAAGCATTAGTTATTAAAAAGTACAAAATTCACATTATATTATACTACTTGCAAGTGTTCATATATTAGCCATGCTTAATATACAATAAGTATCACTCCACTCCGGATTAGGCCCAGTTGGCCTAGTCGGGATCCAACAATGGTTAGGCTTGCGTATGGAGGCTTTGAGACGAGCACTTCACTCCTGCCTTTGCTTTGGCGTGATCTCTGCCCCAACCATTGATGTGATGGTCTGGGGAGTCATCGCATATGACAGTTGGTCACCCTTAATAAAAATGTGAGGGACACGATCAGCTCAGTGATAAGCACAGGACACCCTGCAGCCACGTGTTGCCTCTCATTTTAGGACATACAACTGGAATTTTCCAGCAGGATAACACGTGGCTAGACACAGCAAGGCTTTCCCAGGAATGCTCTGCCAATTTATAACACTTTCTTGACTTGCCTGGTCACCATTGGTCACCATATTTATTACCAATTCAGCATTTATGGGATCACTTGGGATTCCAGATTTTGCAAAATACGAATTTGCACAATCTACAGGTCCAGCAGCAATGTCTGTGTGAAGCTGTCCTGCAGGATACCCTATGGAACCTGAAAGCTTTCCATGCCCAGCAGTGTCTCAGCATGTATCCAGGCTAGTGGTGGCCCAGAAGGGTGCTAGAACCTAATTTTAATTGTACACTTTTCCCCAATAAACATCCTTCCACTCTAAGGGCTCGTTCACACGGAGTTACATCCCGCGAGATTTGGCACGTGTACGCCGCGTGACCCTTTGCGTGCCGTACACGCTCCCATTCATTTCAATGGGAGCGGGGATCGTATGCGCCGCGCTAGTTTGCGGCCGTGCATTTATTCACGGCCGCAAACTAGCGCGGCGCATACGATCCCCGCTCCCACTGAACTCAATGGGAGCGTGTACGGCACGCAAAGGGTCACGCGGCGTCTACGTGCCAAATCTCGCGGGACGTAACTCCGTGTGAACGAGGCCTAATATTGTAACTGCTTACATATCTAGGCCATGCCCTTATCATCTCCCATTTAGACTATTGCAATAACGTTGTCTGTGGCTTTCCAGCTAACTATCTTAGGCTAAGTTCACATCTGTACCAGAACCTCTGTTGGAGACTCCGCCACAGAAACCACCAGAAATTGGCATAGAGAAAAGTCATGCACGGAGGACTTTTCTATCTGCTGATTTCGGTATGAAAACAGAGGATATCTGTCAGACTCCATTTTGGTCAATGGGGTCCGCAGGTAACTGTTGTTTTAGCAGTCTGGCTCAGATGTGAACATATCCTTACTCTTCTCCAATCCATTCTTATCTCTGCTGCCCAATTATTCCACCTCTCCCCTCATTATTCGTTTGCCTCTCCCTTCTGCTAGTGGCTATCCATTGCCCAACAAACTGAATTTAAGATTTTAGCTATGAGGTACAAAGCCATCCCCAACCTGTGGCCTCCATACATCTAATTTCCCCCCCCTGCAGTCTTCAATCATCACAGGACCTCCTCCATTGCTCTACCCTGATTCAATCTCACAACCATCGCCAAGACTTCTCTCGTGCATCCTCCTTACTCTGGAGCTCACTACCACAATTCAGAAGACCACCCCCTCATCTCTTTAGTATAGCATATACCTTACATTACTCCTGGTGCCGCTAGGCCACCATATCAGCAATTACCACTTGTTCCCCGACCTTCCCATATAGTTTGTAAGACAGTGGGCAGGGTTTTGTTCCTAATTGTATCATGGCCACATCTAGTAAGCTTTGTCTTTATTGTATGTACAACATCAAGGAATTTATGATGTTATATACATAAATAATAATAATATATCATCATGGTATTCATACACACAATATAAAGATTAATTTCATTCCAACAACTCCCTGGAGCATTAGAATTTTTTGTCAATGAGCGTAGATAGACAGATCTCAATTTTGATATTTTTGGCTCTCACCCCTGTATCCAATGCTTACACCACTTGCCTCTATAACTCATTTCTAATTCCCCAAGGGCTCTTCTGTGTGTAATGATATCCATTACATATCTTGTTCCCCTTAGTAAGGTGGTGGCAGTGATAATCCAGTTTGCTATTGTGTAGGTGGGCACATGCGCAATGACTGTTAGGTTGTCTAGTATTTCAGAGGGTCACAAGTAACCTCATAACATACGCAGTAGTGCAATGTGCATGACAAGGTGTATGGTGGTGGCACTTTTTGTAAGGTGGGTTTTGGGTGAAGGACCCTATTTGGTGAATTCTGATCTCCATTAATTTTGTCTACATAGGTTTTTAACTATTTTAAAAACGTACATGCTTCATATTGCACCATTGTTGATATCCATTGACGTCCTCTATTTTACTTTTATGATGTCAGACGGATCTATGCTGCATTTTATATGATATAATCAACAAATATTTCTTATTTTTGATATGTACATTTGCGTTTTATATTAACAAGATAGATAGAAGATAGAAGATAGATAGATAGATAGATAGATAGATAGATAGATAGATAGATAGGAGATATATAGATAGAAGATAGATAGATAGATAGATAGATAGATAGATAGATAGATAGGAGATAGATAGATAGACAGATAGATAGATAGATAGATAGATAGATAGATAGATAGGAGATATATAGATAGAAGATAGATAGATAGATAAATAGGAGATAGATAGACAGATAGATAGATAGATAGATAGGAGATAGATAGAAGATAGATAGATAAATAGATAGATAGGAGATAGATAGATTGATAGATAGATAGATAGCATGATATGCATTAAAATGACAGAATGAAAGATTAACAAATAGATTAAAAAATTGGAAATACATAGAAGATATACAGAAAATATAGAGGTAATAAGAGACTATATGTCCAGTTTGCAATAAATAACTAAGGGATAGAAAAAGGAGAAGGATAGATAGATAGATAGATAGATAGATAGATAATAGATAGATAGATAGATGATAGATGATAGATGATAGATAGATCAATAGATAGATAATAGATAGATAGATAGATAGATAGATAGATAGATAGAAGATAGATAGATAATAAATAGATAGATAGATAGGAGATAGATAGATAGATGATAGATCGATAGATAGATAGATGACAGATAGATAGGAGATAAATAGATAGATAGATAGATAGATAGATAGATAGATAGATAGATAGATAGATAGATAGGAGATAGATAGATAGATAGATGATAGATAGATAGTTAGATCAATAGATAATAGATAGATAGATGATAGATAGATAATACTATAGATAGATAGATAGATAGATAGATAGATAGATAGATAGATAGATAGATAGATAGGAGATAGATAGATAGATAATAGATAGATAGATAATAGATAGATCAATAGATAATAGATAGATGATAGATAGATAATACTATAGATAGAGTGATAGATAATAGATAGGAGATAGATAGATAGATAGATAGATAGATAGATAGATAGATAGGAGATAGATAGATAGATCGATAAATAGATAGATAGATAGATGATAGATAGATAATACTATAGATAGATAGATAGATAGATAGATAGATAGATAGATAGAAGATAGATAGGTACAGTCCTATGAAAAAGTTTGGGCACCCCTATTAATCTTAATCATTTTTAGTTCTAAATATTTTGGTATTTGCAACAGCCATTTCAGTTTGATATATCTAATAACTGATGGACACAGTAATATTTCAGGATTGAAATGAGGTTTATTGTACTAACAGAAAATGCGCAATATGCATTAAACCAAAATTTGACCGGTGCAAAAATATGGGCACCTCAACAGAAAAGTGACATTAATATTTAGTACATCCTCCTTTTGCAAAGATAACAGCCTCTAGTCGCTTCCTGTAGCTTTTAATCAGTTCCTGGATCCTGGATGAAGGTATTTTGGACCATTTCTTTCTACAAAACAATTCAAGTTCAGTTAAGTTTGATGGTCGCCGAACATGGACAGCCCGCTCTCAAATGATCTGAAAACAAAGATTGTTCAACATAGTTGTTCAGGGGAAGGATACAAAAAGTTGTCTCAGAGATTTAACCTGTCAGTTTCCACTGTGAGGAACATAGTAAGGAAATGGAAGACCACAGGGACAGTTCTTGTTAAGCCCAGAAGTGGCAGGCCAAGAAAAATATCAGAAAGGCAGAGAAGAAGAATGGTGAGAACAGTCAAGGACAATCCACAGGACACCTCCAAAGAGCTGCAGCATCATCTTGCTGCAGATGGTGTCACTGTGCATCGGTCAACTATACAGCGCACTTTGCACAAATAGAAGCTGTATGGGAGAGTGATGAGAAAGAAGCCGTTTCTGCACGTACGCCACAAATAGAGTTGCCTGAGGTATGAAAAAGCACATTTGGAGAAGCCAACTTCATTTTGGAAACAAAGATTGAGTTGTTTGGTTATAAAAAAAGGCGTTATGCATGGCGTCCAAAAAGAAACAGCATTCCAAGAAAAACACATGCTACCCACTGTAAAATTTGGTGGAGGTTCCATCATGCTTTGGGGCTGTGTGGCCAATGCCGGCACCGGGAATCTTGTTAAAGTTGAGGGTCGCATGGATTCCACTCAGTATCAGCAGATTCTTGAGAATAATGTTCAAGAATCAGTGACGAAGTTGAAGTTACGCCGGGGATGGATATTTCAGCAAGACAATGATCCAAAACACCGCTCCAAATCCTCAGGCATTCATGCAGAGGAACAATGACAATGTTCTGGAATGGCCATCCCAGTCCCCAGACCTGAATATCATTGACCATCTGTGGGATGATTTGAAGTGGGCTGTCCATGCTCGGCGACCATCTAACTTAACTGAACTTGAATTGTCTGTTCAAAATACCTTTATCCAGGGTCCAGGAACTGATTAAAAGCTACAGGAAGCGACTAGAGGCTGTTATCTTTGCAAAAGGAGGATGTACTAAATATTAATGTCACTTTTCTGTTGAGGTGCCCATACTTTTGCACCGGTCAAATTTTGGTTTAATCCATATTGCGCATTTTCTGTTAGTACAATAAACCTCATTTCAATCCTGAAATATTACTGTGTCCATCAGTTATTAGATATATCAAACTGAAATGGCTGTTGCAAATACCAAAATATTTAGAACTAAAAATGATTAAGATTAATAGGGGTGCCCAAACTTTTTCATAGGACTGTAGATAATAGATAGGAGATAGATAGATAGATAGATAGATAGATAGGAGATAGATAGATAGATAGATAGATAGATAAATAGGAGATAGATAGACAGATAGAAGATAGATAGATAGGAGATAGATAGATAGATAGATAGATAGATAGATAGGAGATAGATAGATGATAGATAGGAGATAGATAGATGATAGATAGATAGATAGATAGATAGATAGATAGATAGATAGATAGATAGATAGATAGGAGATAGATAGATAGATAGATAGATAGATAGATAGGAGATAGATAAATAGATAGATAGATAGGAGATAGATAGATAGATAGATAGATAAATAATAGATAGATAGATAGGAGATAGATAGATAGGAGATAGATAGATAGGAGATAGATAGGAGATAGATAGATAGGAGATAGATAGATAGGAGATAGATAGATAGGAGATAGATAGATAGGAGATAGATAGATAGATAGATAGATAGATAGATAATAGATAGATAGATAGATAGATAGGAGATAGATAGATAGATAGATAGATAGATAGATAGATAGATAGGAGATAGATAGATAGATAATAGATAGATAGATAGATAGATAGATAGATAGATAGATAGATAGATAGGAGATAGATAGATAGATAGATAGATAGATAAATAGATAGATAGGAGATAGATAGATGATAGATAGGAGATAGAGATGAGCGAACAGTGTTCTATCGAACTCATGTTCGATCGGATATTAGGCTGTTCGGCATGTTCGAATCGAATCGAACACCGCGTGGTAAAGTGCGCCATTACTCGATTCCCCTCCCACCTTCCCTGGCGCCTTTTTTGCTCCAATAACAGCGCAGGGTAGGTGGGACAGGAACTACGACACCGGTGACGTTGAGAAAAGTAGGCAAAACCCATTGGCTGCCGAAAACATGTGACCTCTAATTTAAAAGAACAGCGCCGCCCAGCTTCGCGTCATTCTGAGCTTGCAATTCACCGAGGACGGAGGTTTCCGTCCAGCTAGCTAGGGCTTAGATTCTGGGTAGGCAGGGACAGGCTAGGATAGGAAGGAGAAGACAACCACAACAGCTCTTGTAAGAGCTAAATTCCAGGGAGAAGCTTGTCAGTGTAACGTGGCACTGACGGGCTCAATCGCCGCAACCCAGCTTTCCCAGGATCCTGAATGGAATACACTGTCAGTGTATTCCCGTATACCCGATATATACCCCCGATACCCGTTCCAACGGTGTGCCCCCCCACCTTCACCCCAGAAATACCCTGCAAGTCCCCTAGCAATAGAATTGGGGCTATATACACCCACTATTTTTGCTACTGCTATATAGTGCCAGTTTCTGACTGGTAATTCAAAGAATATATTGTGGTTACGTGCACCCACAATTTTTACTACTGGTATACAGTGCCATTGTCTGACTGGGAATTCAAAGAATATATTGGGGTTACGTGCACCCACAATTTTTACTACTGGTATACAGTGCCATTGTCTGACTGGGAATTCAAAGAATATATTGGGAATACAAATACCCTCATTTCTTGCTACTGCCATATAGTGCCAGTGTCTGACTGGGAATTCAAAGAATATATTGGGGTTACGTGCACCCACAATTTTTACTACTGGTATACAGTGCCATTGTCTGACTGGGAATTCAAAGAATATATTGGGAATACAAATACCCTCATTTCTTGCTACTGCCATATAGTGCCAGTGTCTGACTGGGAATTCAAAGAATATATTGGGGTTACGTGCACCCACAATTTTTACTACTGGTATACAGTGCCAATTTCTAACTAGGAATTCAAAATGCGCAAGGCTCCCGGAAAGGGACGTGGACGAGGCCGTGGGCGAGGTCGAGGGAATGGTTCTGGGGAGCAAGGTAGCAGTGAAGCCACAGGGCGTCCCGTGCCTACTCCTGTGGGGCAGCAAGCATTGCGCCACTCCACAGTGCCAGGGTTGCTTGCCACATTAACTAAACTGCAGGGTACAAACCTTAGTAGGCCCGAGAACCAGGAACAGGTCTTGCAATGGCTGTCAGAGAACGCTTACAGCACATTGTCCAGCAGCCAGTCAGACTCTGCCTCCTCTCCTCCTATTACCCAACAGTCTTGTCTTCCTTCCTCCCAAAATTCCGAAGCTTTACAGAACAATAACCCCAACTGTCCCTGCTCCCCAGAGCTGTTCTCCGCTCCTTTCATTGTCCCTCAACCTGCCTCTCCACGTCACGATTCCACGAACCTAACAGAGGAGCATCTGTGTCCAGATGCTCAAACACTAGAGTCTCCTCCATCTCCGTTCGATTTGGTGGTGGATGACCAGCAACCCACCCTCATCGACGATGATGTGACGCAGTTGCCGTCAGGGCATCCAGTTGACCGGCGCATTGTGCGGGAGGAGGAGATGAGACAGGAGTTGTAAGAGGAAGTGGTGGATGATGAGGACACTGACCCGACCTGGACAGGGGGGATGTCAAGCGGGGAAAGTAGTGTGGATGTTGAGGCAGGTGCAGCACCAAAAAGGGTAGCTAGAGGCAGAGGCAGAGGTCAGCAGCTTAGGCGAAGCCAGGCCACACCCGGAATCTCCCAAGATGTTCCAGTTCGTACCCAGCCCCGAAAAACTCCCACCTCGAGGGCACGTTTCTCGAAGGTGTGGAGTTTTTTCAAGGAATGCGCCGAGGACAGATATAGTGTTGTCTGCACAATTTGCCTCTCGAAATTGATTAGGGGCTCTGAGAAGAGCAACCTGTCCACCACTTCAATGCGCCGTCATTTGGAATCCAAGCACTGGAATCAGTGGCAGGCAGCAACGGCAGGACAAAGGCCGCCTGCCGTTCACGCCACTGCCACTGCCTCTGCCTCTGCCACTGCCACTGCTGACTGTGCTGGCGATGCACTCCAGAGGACGAGCCAGGACACCACTTCATCTGCCTCCGCCACTTTGTTGACTTCTCCCTCATCCTCCCCTGTTCCTGTCTTATCTCCTTCTCCTGCACCATCAAAGGCACCATCAGGCGCTTCTTTACAACAACCCACCATCTCTCAGACATTGGAGCGGCGGCAGAAATACACTGCTAACCACCCACACGCGCAAGCCTTGAACGCCAACATCGCTAAACTGCTGGACCAGGAGATGTTGGCGTTCCGGCTTGTTGAAACTCCCGCCTTCCTGGACCTGATGGCAACTGCGGCACCTCGCTATGCCGTCCCTAGCCGTCACTACTTCTCCCGGTGTGCCGTCCCCGCCTTGCACCAGCACGTGTCACTCAACATCAGGCGGGCCCTTAGTTCCGCGCTTTGCACAAAGGTCCACTTGACCACCGACGCGTGGACAAGTGCATGCGGACAGGGACGCTACATTTCACTGACGGCACACTGGGTGAATGTAGTTGAGGCTGGGAATGCTTCCCAAACTGGCCCGGTGTACCTCGTCTCCCCGCCTAACATTCCTGGCAGGGACACGAGAAGAACACCCCCCTCCTCCTCCTCCTCTACCATCTCCTCCTCCGCCACCGCCTCCTCCTCCGCCACCGCCTCCTCCTCCGCTGTTAGATTGACCCCAGCTACGAGTTGGAAACGTTGCAGCACTGGCGTTGGTAGACGTCAGCAGGCTGTGCTGAAGCTGATCAGCTTGGGGGCACAGACAGCACACTGCCTCCGAGGTGAGGGATGCCCTCCTCGATGAGACGGCAATATGGTTTGAGCCGCTGCACCTGGGCCCAGGCATGGTCGTTTGTGATAACGGCCGGAACCTGGTAGCAGCTCTGGAGCTTGCCGGACTCCAACATGTTCCATGCCTGGCCCACGTCTTCAACCTAGTGGTGCAACGTTTCCTAAAGAGCTACCCCAATGTTCCAGAGCTACTGGTGAAAGTGCGGCGCATGTGCGCCCACTTTCGCAAGTCGACAGTAGCCGCTGCTAGCTTAAAATCTCTCCAGCAACGCCTGCATGTGCCACAACACCGGCTTTTGTGCGACGTCCCCACACGCTGGAACTCAACGTTTCAGATGTTGAATAGAGTGGTTGAGCAGCAGAGACCTTTGATGGAATACCAGCTACAAAACCCTAGGGTGCCACAAAGTCAGCTGCCTCATTTTCACATCCATGAGTGGCCATGGATGAGAGACCTTTGTGACATCCTACGGGTCTTTGAGGAGTCCACAAGGAGGGTGAGCTCTGAGGATGCGATGGTGAGCCTTACAATCCCGCTCTTGTGTGTTCTGAGAGAATCCCTGATTGACATCAGGGATAACTCAGATCACACAGAGGAGTTAGGGATAGCATCCGATCCGTCACAGCTGGAGAGTAGGTCCACACATCTGTCCACTTCACTGCGTTTAATGGAGGAGGAGGAGGAGGAGGAGGAGGAAGAAGAGTTGTCCGATGATGTGATGGTGATACAGGAGGCTTCCGGGCAACTTCGAATCGTCCCATTGTTGCAGCGCGGATGGGTAGACATGGAGGATGAGGAGGAAATGGAGATTGAACTTTCCGGTGGGGCCAGAGGAGTCATGCCAACTAACACTGTGGCAGACATGGCTGAGTTCATGTTGGGGTGCTTTACAACCGACAAGCGTATTGTCAAAATCATGGAGGACAACCAGTACTGGATCTTTTCTATCCTTGACCCCCGGTATAAAAACAACATCTCGTCTTTTATTCCGGTAGAGGGGAGGGCCAATCGCATCAATGCTTGCCACAGGCAATTGGTGCAGAATATGATGGAGATGTTTCCAGCATGTGACGTTGGCGGCAGGGAGGGCAGTTCCTCCAGTAGGCAACCAAGTTCTCACCGGTCCACACAAACGAGGGGCACACTGTCTAAGGTCTGGGACACCTTGATGGCACCCCCTCGCCAAAGTGCCGCCACGGAGGGTCCTAGTGTCACCAGGCGTGAGAAGTATAGGCGCATGTTGCGGGAATACCTTTCCGACCACAGCCCTGTCCTCTCCGACCCCTCTGCGCCCTACACGTATTGGGTGTCGAAGTTGGACCTGTGGCTTGAACTTGCCCTATATGCCTTGGAGGTGCTGTCCTGTCCTGCCGCCAGCGTCCTATCTGAGAGGGTGTTCAGTGCAGCCGGTGGCATCATCACTGACAAGCGCACCCGTCTGTCAGCTGAGAGTGCCGACCGGCTCACTTTGATAAAAATGAACCACCACTGGGTAGAGCCGTCATTTTTGTGCCCACCTGTGTAAAGCACCCCAACATGAAACTCCATGTCTGTACTCAACCTCTCCAATTCCTCCGCATCCTCATACTCATCCACCATAAGCGTTGCACAATTCTGCTAATACTAGGCTCCCTCCAACATGATTTCCCCCAACTCTGCTGGTTAGAGGCTCCCTCCACCCTGATTTCCACCAACTCTGCTGGTTAGAGGCTCCCTCCACCATGAATTTGCCCAAACTGGGCTGTTTAGAGGCTCCCTCCACCATGAATTGGTCCAAACTGGGGTTTTTAGAGGCTCCCTCCACCATGAATTGGTCCAAACTGGGCTGTTTAGCGGCTCCCTCCACCATTAATTGGTCCAAACTTGGCTGTTTAGAGGCTCCCTCCACCATTAATTGGTCCAAACTGGGCTGGTTAGAGGCTCCCTCCACCATGAATTGGTCCAAACTGGGTTTTTTAGAGGCTCCCTCCACCATGAATTGGTCCAAACTGGGGTTTTTAGAGGCTCCCTCCACCATGAATTGGTCCAAACTGGGCTGTTTAGCGGCTCCCTCCACCATTAATTGGTCCAAACTGGGCTGGTTAGAGGCTCCCTCCACCATGAATGTGCCCAAACTGGGCTGTTTAGAGGCTCCCT